>NW_012154274.1:64651-67399 GCF_000956105.1 Propithecus coquereli
GAAGCAGTCTCATACCAGGGACAGGACTTAGCAGGCTGAGCACAGGGTAGATTTCATACTTTAGCCCCACCTTTGGGAAGATGTGTGTCCTGTGCCACAGCCCTGCTTGTCAACCACTGCAAAGGACTCACTTTCTCTCCCACTGAAAGTCATTGCATTCCTTAACAAGGGGAGAGGGTCTATTTGTACTGACAACCAAATAGCATCCCTCTTCAATTCTTGGAAAAACCCATTTTTTTTCCCTCAGAGTATATGATCTTTTAAATAACGAAAGGATCAGTAAATCCGTGGGTATGACCTTTACAATAATGTATTTGATAGGGAAAAGAATCCTTTTTTTTGGTCAAAGCCTAATTTTTAGGCAATTATCTGGTGCCAGAACTTATGATTTGGGGAGCTTGTCTAATATTTTTAGTTTCTTTAGTCTAAAATGTAAACCGTAGACGGTATATTGCTAATAACTTGAAGTTATTCTCTTTGAAATGACCTAATTCTAATAATTCATCTGACTCTGAAAGAATTTTTTTTTTAGAATATTTTTCGTCCTCCCCAAAGGGTGAAAATTGAGCAGATTAGTTAAAAGAAAAAAGTAAACAAGCAAGAATATCCGTGGGAGGGCAGCTCCTACTTACCTTTCAAGAAGATATATTCCCTCACCAGGTGGCAAGGAGGAAAGGAGAGAGGTAGTCCCTTGGCAAATAAGAATTGCAAGTAGAGAGGGAGAAGACTTCGCTCAGAATACATTTTTTATTCCCTCAGAGGTCATCATTTACATCATATGCACTGTCTCCAGAGTAAAGGTATCCCAGTGGTTTTTCTGTGTTCAAAAACAACTGTTGATTATCCTGTTATTCTGACTAAGCACATGCTTTAACAAAAGTAGATTTCTACCAATTTACACACAAATTCTTTTCCCCAAGTTTTGATTGATTAAAAATTAGAAATATACAGAAAAACTTCTAGAGAGAAGGATTGTTATACCTGGATACTGTCCAGTTCATAGAAGACATTTTAAAACCTAATTGGTAACTGAACTATAAACTAACAGGCTTACACTGCACTCTGGCAGTCACATAATAAAAGCGAGGGGAGGGAAAGTGTTCTCCCCTTTTCTTGGATGTAGGGCTAAGCTTTGAAAAAATTGGAAATGGGTAGTGTTTGCTTTTGTATTCTCTCTCCCAAATTAGGATACCCCTAACCTCTGCAGCCCAAGGTTATGACCCAGGCCAAAGCTCTGACAGGTGTCTATCAGTCCATATCTTTCCAAATATGTGTAGTAGGCAAGACACATGGGACTCCTAGCATGGGAAGGGCATGAGAGGACAATTGTGATAGATCAAAAGGGGTGCCTGGTGCCTGTCCAAAGAATGGAAGCACACGCCATTTATCTGACTATCTTCTTTCATAATCATACTCTTCAAAACATTGTCTGCTTTACCTGGGTCATTTTGAACAAATGTTTGTTATCTCAAATGTAAGATTATTTGTGGAGAAGCAAATTGAAAAACTGGACATGAGAAGACCTAAAAAAAAGTTTACTCTTATTACTGAGATTTCCTTGTAATATGCATTATCTCATCTCATCCCCTCCAAGGCCCGTTTCTCTTTTATTCATTTAAAACATTTTACTCAAAGTTTAGGCGATGTAGTGTAACATACTAAATATATATTACTGAATACTTCTGTTAAAAGAGTAACAGTATGCAGTGGAAATAGAATAAGTTACACCACATGATTGGAAAATGAATTCAAAGTATTGCATCACTACTTTTTGTTGATATTGACCTTCTCATGATGCTGGCTCCTCGTTCATATTTAGAAATCACTCCTATATTTCCCCAGCCCCACCTCCCTTTAGAGCATGGGTACTTTTAGGCTAGATTATAGGAGGCTCAAAAACACTCTAAAATGTTATACACATTTTGTGTATATGTATAGATGGGTGTTTCTTTTTCCCTGTGGAAAAGGTTCGATAGCTTTCAGATTTTGAAAGATATCCGTGATTAAAAAGAGATTTAGAACCACTACCTGAAAGCAAATTTCTTGGAAAGTAGTGTACTAGAAACAGCATATCAAGTTTAGGTTTTAAGTGATGTTTGTAAGCTTCTAAAAATGTAATTTAGGTCATTGAAGGTCCTTGTATCATCCCCAAATAATTTTATAGTCCAAAATTAAGTAATTGAATGAATGCCCCTGTAATATTAGAAATTCTTTAAGCACGCAAATATATGACAACTTCCTCTGGTCTGAGGTATCATTTTTTGATGCGGGGGAGGGTAGGACTTTGTCTTATATTCAAGTACTTTTTTCCACTGAAGAATATCACTGACTGTTACAAGTTAAAGTAAGTAGAAAATAAGCTAATAGCAAAAATTTGTATTTGTATCCAGGTTGATTATTAAGAGGCATAAGAGTTGAAAATGCATTCAGTATCTTTTGCCTTTCATCTGTCATTAGATTCCTAGGATCATTAACAGACCTAGATCATTAAGACCTTTATTAAAACACCTGTCTCAATTAATTACTACTTGTTTACTCATCTCTTTTTACCATAAACTATGAATTCCTCAATGGCAAGGACTGTTTTTTTATTTATTAGTTTTTTAGAGACAGGGTCTTGCTGTGTTACCCAGGCTAGACTTGACTTCTTGAACTCAAGCAGTCCTCCCATTTCAGCCTCCCAAGTGGCTGAAACTGCAGGCATGCACCACCATTCCAAGCTTGGGACTGCTTCTTCTTCATCTTTGT
>NW_012154274.1:68569-85954 GCF_000956105.1 Propithecus coquereli
TTTTGTGCCTGCTCCTCTCTTTCCATTTCTACCCTATCATTTTTGCTTAAATCTCCTTGTGAGCTACTGCAACAACCTGCTGACATGTCTCCCAATTCCCATGCTTTCTGCTATAGGTCAAGCAACTGCTAGATGAATCTTCCCTATATTCCACTTTCATTGGATTCTTCTGCTCAGAAACCTTCTCTTTTACTTCTTTCTAGTCCCCAGCATAAAATCTTTCTTCTACATTGATTGACAGTATATCCTTGAATATGATTTGTATATTCCTCTCTTCTTCCCTCCTACTCAATCTCACCTTTCTCATCTCTCCTCTTCCCCCAAATTTTCTTCTCCATGTACTTCTGTGCAGCCCAGTACACATGGATTCTTCTTTGGAACTCTTAGGGAAGAGGTAATTTGCACTCTCTGGGTGTTAACCTCCTTATGCTGATATTGTTGGCTAACTGTTCACTATTTATTTGTCATATGATCTCACAATATTTTTGGTATCTCAAATTTGAGAAATATGTCTAGTGCTTTGAATGTTGTAAATACTCATTAAATGTGTTCTGATTAATTGATACAACTTAGTTGACAATGCCAGTTCCTATTTGATCTCCTTATGGT
This sequence comes from Propithecus coquereli, assembly GCF_000956105.1. Classification (NCBI taxonomy): domain Eukaryota; kingdom Metazoa; phylum Chordata; class Mammalia; order Primates; family Indriidae; genus Propithecus; species Propithecus coquereli. The sequence goes on from NW_012154274.1 coordinate 69,179, forward strand.
AATAGTGCATTAACTTCTCTAGGCCTCTGGGATAATAGTGAATGCTGTACTGAAGCAAAACACTAAATAGAAATGGAGACAATTAAATTTTTAAATTTAATTTTTCAAGCAACAATGGCATAATAGATGTGAGGGCCATCTCCATTTTCAGATTTTCCAATTCTTAATAAACATCCTTATAAGCCAGAATGGACTCAGCACTCATGAAGAGCTAGCAATCAGATTAGGCTTACATCTGAATAATTTAGTATTGCATCCTGCCTCCTTCACTTGCAAACTGGTTATCTTTGAAACAGCCCCTGCACTCAGCTTCAGTTTTCCCAACTGTAAAAATAAGGATGGTTATCTCTACCTGCCTCAGAGTTGGGCTTTTGTGTAGCTTCGAGAAGACAGTATGTAATATTGCAAAGAACTGTGAAGTAGTAAACAGTGACAAGTGTATAAGAGCTGTGTAGATGAGGACAAACGAGAGCCCATTAAGTTTAATGTTGGCCACTGGTGAGCTTCCAGAGTCAATCATTCATTATTAAACACATATTTATTAGCCTCCTACTTTATGTCAAGTATTTACACAATGAAAAACATAGGGAAAGCCCCAACTCTCTTAGAGCTTACATTTCAGAATGAGAAAATGTTTCATTAGGGTGGTATGGTTGCAATGAGTTAAGGAGGGGGAAACTGGAAATGAGGAATAGAAGACAATAGATTATTCTTTCAAGAAACATGGAGGCAAAGAAAAGAGAAAATAAGAACAGTAGCTGAGGAGAGAGAAGCTCAAGCGAAGTGTGAGATTGTTTGCTTTGTGGATGTAGAGTCTGGGACAACTTGTCAGTTGAGAAAAATAATCAGTGGCAGGAAAATCAAAATGGTATAAAGACCAAATGGAAAGAGGTCCTCTAGGGAGGAAAAGAGGAAGGTGCAATCAATGGCTTGTGTGGTAGAAGAGATATCTTAGGAAAGAAGTAGAGATGCCTTTTTCTTAGACACCAGATAGGAAGACATACAGGCATCTATAATAATATTAATAATGACTGAAATTTTTTGAATATACGTAGTGATGTGCCAAGCCCTGTTCCGGGTGCTTTATGAATATTGTCCAACTTGATCTTCACAACTGCCCTATGAGATAGATACTTTTATTATTCACATTTTATAGACAATGAAACTGAGGCACAAATGGATTAGGTAACTGACTTAATTTTATGCAGCTAGTAGGTGGTAGAGCTGAAACTCAAGCCTAGGAGGTTTTAATATTTTTTCACTTTTTACTAGGCAGTGACTTAAGTAATGGGAAGAATCTATCTTCTTATCTCTTATATGTTGAAATTGGTTTTATAAAATTATTTTTGTGAAAATGTGTTTCCAAGAATGCAAATATCATTTATTGAAAATTAAGCTTAGGGAAAAAAATCAACTATAAAAGTATATATGATACTATTTTTTAAGAAGGAATTCAAATAATTTTTTATTGTCCTCATATCAATTAAGGATATGAGTAATTGGTAGGGGCTTGAATTTATTTTAACTGTCAACAATGGTAATTCATAGAAATTTTATTTTGAAAACAAATTTTATGTGTGCTTATAAAGACAAGGTACTCTTTATTTTCTAATAAAATCTTTTGAAATGCTTTCTTCATTTAGAGACTTAAAAACCTGATACCACGTCAAACTGATTTCAATCTGATGCGGGTTACATACAGGTTTCAAGAAAAACATAAATACATGAAAGAAGATCTTGCCCGTGTGCATTCTGACAAACTTGAAAGATTTCAAAAACTCCAGGAAGAACAAAGATGTTTTAAAATTGAAAAGGTTTTATAGAATAATTTTTCCAGAAATTCATTAGTGCATAATATATATATGCTGTTTGTGATTTATGCCTATAGTACACATTGCATAAGCGGTAATGTAGTACAAGGTTAACTTGCTTGATGCATGACTTTGCCCTGCCCTACCCTCACCCTTTTTCTCCCTCTGCTTTCCCATTCTCTCCATCTCTACTTTCGTTGACTGTCACCTCTGCTTGTGACTAAGAACAAGAACTGCCATTCTCTGGGGTGGCAAGACAGCTTGGTCTCTTTCTCTGGTAGAAATCAATGTTTCGGCTGCCTGTGTGACGGGGGGTGCTACCAACTTCCCCACTAATCACAGACTCATGCCCTTTGTCACCACTGAGGGAGACAAGCAGCCATTTCCCCCTTTCTTTTAGCCCCTCGGCCTTTCTATTCTGCTTCACTTCTTTCTCTGTGGAAATGGGTAATTCTATACTTGCTTACCTTCTCAATCACCTTGAACAATTCTTCTTCCTGGCCCTTGCTTCTTGCTTTGACTAACTCCGTACTGGATTAAAATCTTTGCTCCTTAAATTTCTTTAAAAATCTTTAATGATCTCTTGTCCCTTTAATGACATGGAAGGACAGTGGTGCATGGAATCATTAAAGACTTTTAAGATAATTTCAGGTGACTAGGTATATGGAATGTGTAAACTACAGGCAAAAGAATTATTGTTTTTCCCATCGCACTGTAAAATCACTTTTTAAATTCATACATTTAGCATGATAATAAATTAACATATGCTGAATGAATATAGTCAGCTTCTTGTAGGGAAGGAAGAAAAGATGAAAGACAAACTCTGGAAGATCTCATGATTCTATTACTTGCCAGAGTGAATAAAGGATTGTACTTTCCTTTGACATTGCATGGGAAAGAGACAAACTATTCTTAAAGTAGTGTTTAAGTCAAGACCAAGTGCTAGGAATCTAATTTATATGGAAGCAGTCTGTCTAACTTTGAAGTACCAAGTCTAATGCAGAAAGTCTCCCAAAAAAGCTGGAAAAAAGGAAATATGACACCATTAAATATTCTGAAATAAACTGTTTTAAAAATGATCATAGGAAGCAAATGGGGCAAAAGGGAGAGCCTATGTCTGCCTAATTTTATTTTTTTTTTTTTTTTTTTGAGACAGTCTCACTCTGTTGCCCAAGTTAGAGTGAGTGTCGTGGCATCAGCCTAGCTCACAGCAACCTCACACTCCTGGGCACAAGCGATTCTCCTGCCTCAGCCTCCCGAGTAGCTGGGACTACAGGCATGGGCCACCATGCCCGGCTAATTTTTTCTATATATTTTTAGTTGTCTGGTAAATTTCTTTCTATTTTTTGTAGAGACGGGGTCTCGCTCTTGCTCAGGCTGGTTTTGAACTCCCGAGCTCAAACGATCCGCCCGCCTCGGCCTCCCAGAGTGCTAGGATTACAGGCGTGAGCCACCGTGCCCGGCCTTGCCTAATTTTCTTAATAAAAAGAGATGAACATATTACAGTTAGATAAAAATTGACATTTTGAAAAATGAAATGAAATTTTTTAAATTATCTGTAATTTTTGCCTCTTTAATGGTAAATTGAAGTTTCTTATCTTTGGACATAGGAACTAAGGATCTTTTTAGTTCCAATACAATGCTTTAGTGGTAAAGTCATGATTAGTTTCACATATTACCTCTTAAATAATTTAATTTTAAGATATTTCATCTGATTTTCAGGGATATTTTTTTCCCTTTCATTATGTCCTCCTGCTTATATTCTTTTTAAAATAATTACTTCCTAGATACAGAAGAAATAGTCCAATAATGATATATAATGTAGTATTAATTAAATGTTTGAGGTAGCTCTTGAACTCATTGTTTAAGTGTGACTGGGTTTTGAGTGACCTTCTCATTTCTTTTGTGTTCCCCAGAGACCCTCCTAGAAACTGTCTCCTTGATAGAATCAGTCTTCAGACCACCTTCAGAGATAGAATTTTCTCTTTCCTTGATTGGTCAGGTCAGGAAGGTGGGACTGGGAAACAATCGTACTCTTCTTTGTATTTGGAACATCTTTATTATCCTTTTCGTATCATCACACAGGATGAAAATACAGACATTTGATAGACATAATTTGGGGATTCTAAAATTGTGTTCTAACACTACACTTTCCAAAATAGGTCATATTGATACCTGCTTCTTAACATTACACAATTGTGACACCTAGTTCATTGGTTAATTGCTGGGTTCTAACTATTTCAATATAAAAATTGTATGTATGTGTATCTATGAGTGTATAGCATTGCCCATTATTCTGACAAACTGAATACTAAACTAATGTATTTGGGATACTCAGCAACGTGTAAGCAGAAGACGACAAAATGAAATAATGGCCCAAATCCAAGCAGCTATCATACAGATTCCTAAACCTACATCAAATTGTACTTTGAAAGCACTTGAGGCACAAAAAATGATGAAAAAGAAAAAAGAGGCAGAGGTAAGTGATAATTCTTTAAAATTATGTTGTGTTTATCTTAATCAAAGGATGGTCTTTCTCCAAAACATATAGAGAGACTTTCTAAAACTTCTCACTGTCTTTCCAAATTATTTCTGGTCTTGTCTCTTCTCATTTGGAACTCCTCTGCTCTATGCATATCCAATCTGTTCTATACTGTTACTTGTTCAGAAACGAAAACTGTAGCTTAAGGTTGGGGATGGAAAACGCCTATTAAATGGCAGCACTAGTCTGGACTTCTGTGTTGAGAAGGATTCTGTGGTCTCTAAAAAACTAGGTCAGAATAGGTGCTGTAGTAATGGGTCATAACTGCCATGGGTACAGCAGAGGCCTAAATGCACATACTCTATATATATCATTCCTACTGTACGTTTTTACTCAATTCCTTCTCATCATGCAGCATTATTTTTCTGAGTCCCAGAAATGTTAAGTGACTCGTTGCTATCAGTATATTTAAATTTAAGATTATCTACATTAGTGATATTTTACTAGACCATAACAGCTGTCAATCATTCCAATAGGAGACAATCTAATTATATTTTATAGGGGAGCAATACTGTATTTTGGTACTAATTCCTGCAGTCTACACTGCTTATGGTTACAGTGATTGTTGATATTCTCTAGTGCAACCTAAGAAGAGGATTAATTCTACCATTTGGCTGTGGGTTGAGCACTTCACATTATTGTTAACTCGTTAATAACTCTCTAAGTAGACCATTATTTTCCCCGTTTTGTAGATAAAGAAACTTAGACCCAAAATGCCGACATGTTTCATTCAAATTCACAGTGCTGATAAAGCAGAGATTGACAGATCTGAGTCCTAAATCCATTGCATTATATTAATCCATAGTTTCTTTGTTTTTTTAATACTAACAAAATATCCTGTCCTTGGATTCTAAAAAGTACTATCCAGAGCCTTTTTTCTGATGCCATTTTAATATTTAACTCTCATATGTCTCTGAGTGGATTAAAGTTTATTAATAAGAATTTGTAATAACAAGGATGAGCTACTGTTTTTTCAAAGAACTAATTTTCAAAGAACAAATTAATAATGTAGGTAAGGTTGCATGAGGAGTATTTAAAACACCTGAGATAGCAATTTTTAAAGAAATATTTAAATCCATAAAACACATGTTCTGATTCTTTGATAATCTTCACTCTCATTAGATGCCCCTTGGTGCACTGTCAGAGTTAGAATCGTGAACTGAATGATTCAGGTTAGGCAATTTTCACAGTCTTTTATGTATAGTTATACCAGTCAAAAATAACAAATCAAAATTATAAAAATATTCTAGAATGAAGCTTTTAATATCTTGGCTCTTAATCTTGAGTTAGTAGTACACATCACCTTATAAACTTGAATGAATATGATAAATGGAGATTTTTCAATAGCTTTTAGAGGAAGATAACTGATGATGAATTTTCTTTAAAGGATGTGGCTAACGAAATTAAGAAGTTTGAAGCATTAATAAAAAAGGATCTCCAGGCAAAAGAAAGGTGGGATTTGAACTCTTTTAATAATCACATAACTGTATTCTGTTCTATATATAGCTTTTTAATATTTAGAAATAGTTTATCTGTAATAGCTATTTCAAGGATCTTTTTACTTTAGAGAATCTTTACTCAGAGAGTATATGAGAGAAGATAAATGAGCTAAAATTCAGATTGTTTGTTAATAACTTTTATAAAGATCTAGAAAGCGGTTATTATGAAATATGAAATTGTTTGTCTATGCTATGCTTATTCTTCTTAGTTCAGACACATTTTTTAAACATTACTAAAATTGTTTCAATATACCACTAATTTAAATTTGTCACAGTAAAGCCTTTATTAGACTCTAGTTTGATTTCTCTCATGCTGTATCCTCAGCATTTAGTACAGAGACCAGCAGTAAAGAGTTGTTGAATGAGTTTGTTGACCAAATGTCACTAAGACAGCCAGTTTGATGAGTTTACTGCAAAAAATGCCTAGTTAATGGGCTTCATTTGCCTAAAGATAAAGATCCCTTACTACTTTGTGTCCTATTGAAGGTCATTGATTCAGAAAATAATCCCTTAGAGACTATATATGTAGGAGTAACTCAGATTTTTTGACATTTTTAAATGGAAATGATGCAAACTCTACTCATTTATGTCTTATGGAATATGAAATAAATTTTTATTAAAGAAGATACTAATTCTAAACAAGAAAATCAGAAACACATTATATACTTCAATTCCATATTAATATTTTCTGAAGGAAGGGTTAAATACAGTCAAATGAGGAAAAGAAAAAGACACAAGAAAGAAATGGTGAAGAAGTCAGGTGTGGAAGGAACATCAAGCAAAATGGAGAATACATATGTAAATTACTTTTCTTCGTGCCCTCTGCAGAAACTCCAGATGGCATATTCTGACCCCACTTCCATCTATCAGCATTGCTCCTGACACCTAAGAACAACATAATCCAAGTCTATTTATCCGTGTTGCCACCACCCAAACCCTACCACACCCACCCTGACCTTGGCCTATGAAACCACCTGATTTTTTCTTTCACTTACCTCACCAGCCACATGCTCTGTGGAGATAAACAGATGGTGTCTACCAGAAAGACCATCTTAAATTATTGAAACACCTTTTTTATTAACATTTGTTGGTGAACACTGTTCTTTATAACTCCTCAGTGAGCCCCTTTCCTGGGACCCTTAAGTTCTGCACAATTTAGCAACCACAGTTAACACCAAGGACAGCAGTGTCTTCTAAGCCTGTATCCCAGTACCCATTCAGATGATTAGTGTCTTTTCCATGTCATTTACTAAATGTTTTAAAGATTATCCCTGCACAATACAGCTGCAGACATCTGCCCTGCTTCTTATGGCCTTCGCCAACCCAGCCTGACCCTAGGTCTCTTTCAATTAGCTTCAGAAACCCCAAACCACAGTGGATTGAATCAGAAGTTTACTTCTCTCTCATGTAATAGAAATGAATGAGATATTGACACCCTCACTTCTCAGGGCAACAGGATGGGACCTGGGAAAGCTGAAGTCCTGGACCGGTTATCTTTGGCTGTGAGCAGCCTCATCTGAGATTCTGAATTCCTTACAGTGTGCTGCACGAAGATAATTTTCTCTGATGGCCTGAAAAAGAAAAATGTTGGGACACACTGGTCTAGAACAAACTTTTAAGGAAAACAAAGGCTATGGGTATGATATGGCCTTTCTTAAGCTCCTTTATTAATCACTACTTTTTTAGTTCATTCTGAATTCTTAGCTTAGAATCAAGAATTTTCTGGGATCATTGAGAAACTTTACATTAACTTGATGCCAGAAAGCACGAACATCTTCTTACAACTTGAACCTGAGCAGAACTTTCTGCAGCTGCCTCTGTTACAGCCTGCTCCTGAACAGTTCCTCAAGGATGTCACCTCAATCTCTGCCTTTTTTCTTTTGTGGAAGAATGATACGATGTCTCAATGCTGGCAATACAAGGGCTCCAATGGCTACTTTTTTCCCTACATGTAACAAAGTTTCTCCAGTTTTTTACTTTTTAGACAATAAATACTATCTGCTATTTGTTTATTTAGCTGAAGTTATTGGCAGCTATAATTTGGCCTTTGGATTAATTGATTTCTCTGAGGCTTTTCCTAGCAACTGCTTTTTTGACCTTGGTTTTTATGAATAATTCATACACATTGAATTATTAGCCTCTATGGAGGTCTGGCAAGCAAATAGATATAAAGAAAATATAATCACTGCCCTCAGGAAACCCACATCTAATAAAATGAATATTTATTCAAGTAAATATTAAGAATATTTAAACTTTTCTTTATACCTTTATTGAAATATGACAGTAGATGGATGTATGAATGGATGGATAGACTGACTGATAAATAAAGGACAAGCAATGTGTTAAATATATTATTGGCAGCATAAGTGCAATGTTGAAAGAGCTATTAACCCATGCTCAATCCAGGGCAGAATCTTTTAAACAACACACTTAAGTAAAACTGTAATAAGAATTTTTATAAATGATCTAAAAGTGATACGCCATACAATTAAATGCCTAATTAAATGTTAAATCTTAATGAATAAATAAGGTTAAACTCTGTCTTTGGCCTTAGGGAGTCTTTGGTAGCTATACAATTTGTACTCAACTCCTTTCAGTGACAGAATAGAACCAAATCTCTTGGTATATGGCAAAGAAAGAAAATTCAAAATAATAATAATAATAAAAGAATAGAACCAAAGGTTGAGCCTCTGCTAATAAAATAATCATAATTTTAGAGTGTGACTTTTATGCTCATACAGTGATTCTTCACATATTATTTAAAATTTAGCAGACATCAACTATTTGCCAGGCATAAGAAACACAGGTACTAAGAGGAGGAAAATAGGATATTTCTCTTATTAACTCAGAGTTTAACTGGGAGCAGCAAACCTACAAATTATGACCTAAAATGCAATATGATCTGTGTTATAAATATGCATTATTATATCATTAAACATTAATTATGCTTTTACAAGAGCACTTCTGTCTATATGAGAATTGATGACTACTTAGTCCCTATACATTTTAATAATGTGTTCTTGTTTTTAGAATAAGATTGTAAGTTATATTCTAAACCAAATACGTTAATAACTACTTGTACCATAAAAACAATGATTATTCATAATATAAAAATTCATCGTTTCTTGGCAAGTAACATTATGATGTATCTTGTGCTATTATACTGTTATGTTTACTTTTTAAAGAGATATGCAGATGAGAATTGATGATTATTTGATCCTTATAGTCATAAAAATATATCTTTCACTTTAATGATAAATTTTGAATGAATGTATAAATTTTTCTGTACTAAGCTACTATTTGTCTCACTAAATTGAATGTGTTTACTTTTTTTGGGGAAGACTACCAGCTTCTTCCTGTTCCTTAAGTTTTTGCCATGAGGTAGGACAAGGGCTCTGAGGTGGGTCTTCTCACTTGGGTCTCTAGGATAAGGGCAAGGAGCCAGGTCAGACTTGGGCTTGTGAATGTGGCATGATAAGCAAGTCAGCTTTCAACTGCTGAGTTTCCAACAAGGGCGAGCCACTGTCCTAAGCAGTCTGGGAGTGCACAGAGCAACTTGCATTTCATAGGTGAGAGGAGAGCAATAGTGGATGGAAGCATCCATAGACCACTCTCTAGTGACCTAACATCAGTGCACCTGGCCTGCTGTTGTAGAGCTGTGCCTTCCCTGATACTTGAGTTATCAGTTGTCTGCCTACTGTTGGCTCAACACAGGGGAGGCAAGAGGCCCAGACCCAGCAGTAAGAAGAGGAAGAAAAATCCAGAATCTCTGGGTAGAGTGAAGATCATAAAAAGTAAAACAACAAAAAGGTGATAGGCCTAGGAAGAAAGCCATGCTAAAGACCTCACAGAGATAGAGTTCAGAAATGGAGTGAAGCAAATGGCATCTATTGATAAGCTATGGGTATCACACTGAGTTCTAATATTTACTTCAATGTTTGCATTAATAAATTAACAGAGAACTCAAAGGAGCCTTCTCCTGACGTCTTTCTCCATAGTCACAAGTAGTGGCATGTGATCACATTATTTTTTAAAAATAAAAACTATTGTCCTTAGTGCATCCAAGACTTCTTTAGATACAGCAGGCCAGACAACTACCGATTTGTTAAACACTTACTCGGATGATGACTACATTAAAAAAATCCAGAAGCGCCTAGAAGAAGATGCTTTTGCACGAGAGCAAAGGGAGAAAAGACGGCGGAGATTGTTAATGGACCAGTTAATAGCCCACGAAGCACAAGAGGTGAGATATTTAGATGTTGGTTAAATAATAGTGCTGGGAATTTTACAAAATGTAGCTTCTATGCATGGCACTCTAAATCAAATGTCACTTTCATATCCTCATGCCATTATGGCAGACATACTAGGAAAAAACTATTTACTAAAAATTTAAAATGTGATGATGGTTGTACAGCATTGTGAATGTACTTAATACAATTGAATTGTACTCTTAAAATGGTTAAAATGGTAAATTTTATGTTATATATATTTTACCGCAATAAAAAAAATACTGTCAAAAAAAAGGAATCTAAAGTCTCTGTCAACCATGTATATCTATTTTTACTTTTAGAGGAAAAGGGAATATTTTAATGAAACAACACAAAAAAGTTGTTCATCTTCTCCATTTTTTGATTAGTCTCCTTCCAGTAGTTCTCAAAATGTGGTTCCTGGACCAGCAGTACCAGCATCATCTGGGGCCTTTTAGGAATACAAATCATTGGGTACCACCCCAAACAGAGTAAAAAACTGGTGGTGGGGCCCAGTGATCTGAGTTAACAGGCTATCTAGGTGATTCTGATGCAGCTATCGTGTGAGAATGACTGATCAGCTCTTACATTGAACGCATATTTGCTGAAACTCTTCTGTGCTCTGAGTATTTATGCTAGGCCCAGAGATAAAGCATTGAGGAAGAATAGCAAGAAACCTGGTCACACAGAGCTTACTGTGTAGCAGAGGATCTATAAACAAGTCAGTACATTAGAGCATGGAAGTGCCATGAAGGTGATGAGGGGCTTGACGCTTAGGAGGGACACCCACTGCATGGTTCAGGGGACAGTGTCTGGAGGATGATAGCAGGAGCGTGAAGAAGGGACTGGAGTTAGCTAATTGAAGGTTTGTAGTTGTGATGGAGTAGGGGTGGGGGATAGTTTCCAGGGAAGGCTAAAATAGTGGAAAGTGAAGTGTGTTTCCAGAGGAGAGAATATCACATGGGAAGGCTCCATGCTTTTAGCTAACTACAAGTCATGTTATCTGGTAGGAGTTACCTGAGGCCAAATCATAATGAGTCTTGTAAGCTATTCAGAGGAAAATAGGAGATTTTGCAATTTCTATTTGAGTTCAAAAGGGAGTAAGAGTGACAAGATCAGATTTTCTTTTAGAAAAATCACTCTGGCTTTAGTTTGGAGAATAGATTATAGGAGAGCAAAACAAGGCATAGCTGTTGCTGTAATCCAGTTAAGAGATTATCTCGTTTAAATCTAATATATTATGGATTGAGAGAAGTGTTTTCCAGAGCTATTGTAGGAGTAAGATTAATAGGACTTAATGATTCATTAGACACGGGGAGTGAAAAGGTAGGATGAAAAGCTGGCCTTCTGGTTTGCACACCCTGGTGAATGGAGGTGTCATTTGCTGCGATAAGGAAGATCATAAAATGAACTGGCTTGGGGAGGAAGATGATTTCAGTTGTGAATGTAAATAGGACAAATCTGTATGTCTAAAACATGAAAGACCATTTGAAGACACTTCTTTTATTCACCTAAGTACATCTGGTCTGCTTAGTGGTTCTATTCACTGAAAGAAATAGAGGCTTCATATAAGTATGAAGAAGTAAAACTATTTATCCATAGATTCCATTCCTTTCTTAGTGAAAGTTCAAAGAATAACTCTGCATATCTCTTTGTGCTAGAAGGTTATTTCTTCAAATTCACTTATATCTTTATTTAGTCAGTTTGATCATCTCCCTTTTTATTAGAAGAATGGAAAATTATGAGAACTAGATAATTGAAAAGTAAGTTTTAAAATAATTACCCATTTCAGGTTTCATTGTAAGTTTCCTAACAATGGAATTTTGCACACATTTGTATTTATGTTACAAAACACTTGTGTGTTGGCTGCAAGGTTTTTTCTTAGTGTTTTTCTGTTTATACTCTAAGCCTGGTATTTACCTGGAAAATAGGATAAATGAACTCTCTCTAGCTTTCCTTGCTTTCTACAGTGATCCCATTAGCATTGAATTTTCAAAACTATAGATGGAGATATGTTTACTAGTTTGGGAATTCGGCAACCCAAGGGATATAAAAAAAGAGTCAGGGCTCTGGATATTTCTCTCATGGGAAGCCTGTCTTGTGCTGTTTCTTCTTTGTGTTTAGGGAAGTTGCTATTCCTAGAACCAGGCTTGGGTCATGCAGCAAGGGGCCTCCACTCTCACTGCCTCCTTTTCATTGAGTATAATGTGCCTAGCCTCCTTGTGCAGCTGACACAAGGGATGCTAGTCCACAGTGGTAGAATGGGAAATTTCCATGTGCATCATGGCCTGTTTACTGTCCATGCAAAGAGAAAATGGTATACCTGCTGCTTTTCAGAAACATGGCATGAATCCTATGTCAATCCTCGATGCTTTCTTCTGGTGCCATTTGCACTGGATCTATCAGAAATATCTCAGAATATCTCTCCTAGCTTCCAAGTTGTTGCAGTTTCCCCCTGGGATTTATGTACTTTCGTTTTAGTTTGGCTTATGAAGAGAGAGCCAAAGACCTGTGCTCCAGTTGATATTTTGCCTTGTGATTCATAAATAAATGGAGTTGTATGAATTAAATGATGATATTTAAGGTTAGAAAGATCACTTTGACTTTCTGGAGAAGAGGTTTTGAGGGTAGGGATGGTGGGGGAAGGCCTGGTAGGGAAGGGCTGATGTCCAAGGTAGAGGTGGTGTCAGGGAGTGTGGTATAGAGTAAGGAGGTGGTTTAAACACGTATAGGAGGTGCAGTAGACTACTTCTTGAAGAATCGGATATTTGGAGTGATGAGAGAGAAATGAACTTAGGATGGCCCTAATGTCTTAGATCACAGAGTAGATTATTGTAAAGTTGTCAACTGAGAGAAAAAGATGAAGTCTGAAGGGGAGTTAGTGAGTTTAGTTTGTTTTGTTTTTATTTTTCCAAATACATAAAATTTTATTCTAAATTTAAGGGGCCCAATAAAGTACTGTTTACAATTTTTTAAAAATAGGGAATTGGTTAGTAAATCATAACCAATTAAAACAATGTAACACCGTGAAATCATTAAAAATTGCGTTTTAGAAGACAATTTAAAGTGTATACATATAATATATTAATGAGAAAGATTTGGTTACGTTGAGTTTAAAGTATTTCATAGGCATTTAGGTGGACATGTTCAGACAGGGAACACAATTTGGCTCCTACCTGGTTCTGTGGTCATTTGGCTAATATCTTGGCTAGTTCTTAAGATTTGGCCCAAATTAGCTGTCTCTGCCTTTCAAGAACCTTCTCTATGCTATTTCCTTGGAATTAGTATTTGAACACCAGTCCTCTCCCTTACTTCTTAACTAAAAGATCCTTGAATACTTACCTGTCAGGTCTTTTCTGCAGTGCCCCATTCCTCCATGAGAGTTGCTTGGGCATCTTTGGAAAATTAAGCAATAGTTATGGACCTGAATAAGTTCCTAGCTCCAACTCATGGGAGAAGTAGAAGGCCTAGAAATCAAATTGAGACTGTTCTGAATTGTATATCTGTCTAAATCTTCCCCAAATATGGTAATTATAATTAAAATAGAAGCATGTCTTTTATTATTTTCCATTTTACTCATTGCAAATACAGAACATTTCATCTATGTTCTGGGTTAAATAGTCATCTATAGAATGCCCCAAGTACCTAACCATAGCTCATGTCTTTGTTTCTATGAGAAAATATATTCTGCACTTCATTGAAATCTAAATCATGAACTATTTATACAATGGAACAAAAATATAAATCTTCTTTTCCATTCAGCTGTTTAGTACAGGTCCTAATACACTTGCTCTTCATTCTAAAGCTTTATATGCATATTATTGACACAGCTATTCCCTGGTAATTATCTCTTCTTTTTCCTATCTTAATGTGTTTCATCCAGCAATAATCAAAACATAACTGGCCAATCTAATTTGTTCTTCGTAAGGGTTGAGATGACTAAATCTTTCATCTTGACAACGAAAGTGCCTTACCATATAAACACAACCAATCTCCTAGAATTCGCCTGAAATAATAAAGCAAGTTCATATTTTTCAGAAATATGGTGGGACTGTGCCTCATATATCCAAAACCACCCCAAAATGTGTAGGCAGTTTGGGCTGGGCTCAGCTGTGCTGTTCTTTTGCTGATCTCAACTGGGCTTGCGTGTATGAGTTTGGTCAGTTGGTTGGTTGGTGAGGATGGTTGACTTATGATAGCTTCATCAGGTCCAACTGGGAAGACTGGTGCCTCTATATATAAGGCCTTTCATTTTCTAGCATCCAGGTCATGTACATGGTGGCAGTGGCAGGGAAAATTAAGAAACTCAGACCCCAAGTGTAATTGAGGTTTTTTTCCTGTTTTTTTTTTTTTTTCTGATGTCCCATTGGTCAATTCAAGTTAGTGATCACCCCATACACCCTATTTAATGAGTAGAAAATAGATTCTACTTTTTAATGAGGATATCCACAGGGTAATATTACAAGGCGGTGGATGAATAAAAGGGAAGAACTTGTGGCCATTTTGACATACTGCCTTACCTCCAATATTGGATCTCAAAAGAAAACAAATTGTTAACATTAAAGCTGTCAGAATTTTGTAGCTAGATTAGACAAAGTTGCTCATGACTTAATTTTTCTCTAATACATCTTACTAACAGGAAAAAATTCATATGTATTTTCAGTTGAACTTTTATTCAATCCACATTTTTAAACAGTTCCCCAATTCAGGTTTCAGCATTTACCACAGAGTGTTATTGTTGTTTGTGTCTCAGTTGTATTAAATATCATGTCTTTTCCACTGCTTACTGGTCCCCTTCTAGTCTCTTAAAACAGCTAAGAATACATCTGGATTATGACCACTCAGATTTTCTAAGATAAGCCATAGGCCATTTCCCCTTAGCTTTTTCTCCAGACTTCCCATTCTGTCAATTTTTAGCTTTTCCTCACACTGGTATTGAGATGTCCCCACTGGGAGGTAATCAGATCTGCCATCCTCAGCTGACAATGGCTGCATTTGTTTTACAACTAGTAGTTGTGTCGGAATGAATATAACGCAATTCCAAACTTCTGAAAACATGCTTATACATTGATAATTATATAGCTTGTTTATAAAACTTGAAAAAAATCACCTAACTTATTTTTAACCAGATTTTAAAGGTAGTAATAATTCATTTAAAGTAATTTCAGTTGCAAGACTATAATGGTTCTAGATACTCAAATAATACAACTTCTGTTGGAAGTTCTTGTTTTTATAGCTTAATTTTTGCCACGTTCAAATTTAAATCAAATGGCAAAACTAATTTAGATGAATATTATATCTTTTATGCATTATTTATATACAGGCTTCTTAGTCCAGTGGGAAATGTGGACACTGCTTTGACAAATCATTGGCCTTTCCCCTGGTGTTGCAGGAGGCCTATCGGGAGGAGCAGCTGATTCACCGGCTGATGCGGCAGTCCCAGCAGGAGCGCAGGATCGCGGTGCAGCTCATGCACGTTCGGCATGAAAAGGAAGTTTTGTGGCAAAACAGAATTTTCAGAGAAAAACAATATGAGGAAAGACGACTTAAAGAATTCCAGGATGCTCTTGATCGAGAAGCGGTAAACAATGTATCCCTTAGAAATCTTTCTAAGGTTACTTTTGATCCTTTCTACCAAGTCATGGTAAACAATGCTGTGTTTAACAAAACAGTCACCTAATGAGAGTTAATTTTTTATGTGATCTGCCTATTATCTGCTCAACTTTATTTTTGTGTAACTGCATCAACACAGCATATAGCCGCTACATACTATACTTTCACCTTTCAGTCTTGATTCCACAAGTTAATAAGTATTTAATGCTCATCACCAATCCTATGTCCATGTCTCTCTGGGCATTTCAATTGCCTGGGCCGGGCGCGGTGGCTCACGCCTGTAATCCTAGCACTCTGGGAGGTCGAAGCAGGCGGATTGTTTGAGCTCAGGAGTTCGAGACCAGCCTGAACAAGAACGAGACCCCATCTCTACTAAAAAACAAAAAAAAAAAAAGAAAAAAATTGCCTGAAGCTCGTTCTCCAATAGAATTCTCAGGAAGGGTTCATGGGAACAATATTTCCTGAGTTCTTATATATTGATAATAGTGTGTGCCTTTTATACTTGATTTTCAGTTTTGCTATGTATAAAATGCTTGATTCACATTTTCTTTCCTTGACTATCTTAAATATGTCACTCTATTTTCTTCAAGTATGAAATGTTTCTGTCAAAAAGAATGATGGCAATCTAATTTTCATTTCCTTGAGTCATTACTTTTTTTGCCCTAGATACCCAAAGGACTTTCTTTTTCTTTAAAGTCCACTAAATTTATTAGAGTAGGCATTGGTTTTGGTTATTCTAGGTGAATATTCTCAGGCAGGGAGAGAACTTTTAAGCTGCTTCCTTTCAACAATATACCATTAGTCTTTAATAAATAATTCCTTAGCTTCTGATAAAAGAAGATTTCCCAGGTCCATATTATACTGTTCTTCCCTCAGAACTAGAATAAGTCATTTATCCGGCATACTCTGGTGCATTGTAGTTGAGAATGATGCACAGAAACCAAGATCTGGCTGCAAGGTATGCTCTGCTAGTATGGTGTCCTTGCATCTACGCCCTTTTATAACTCTGAAAATCAAAATATACAATCTTTTAATTATTTAATACATTATGTTTGTCCTGAACT
>NW_012154274.1:86104-93811 GCF_000956105.1 Propithecus coquereli
TCTACATTTGCTTAAAGGGATACATAACTCATGTGAGTGGCATTTTAGATAGCCTGTCTTTACTATCATAAAATAGTCATAAGACAAGGCTGGGCTGAAGAGAAAACCTTATAGAAAACAGGAAAGCTATGCTTTATTTATCAGCTTTATAGCTTCTACTGTGTTATCTGATGGAAATACAATATATAATAGTTTTTTCCAAAATTGTACAATTTTTAGAAATATCATTTGGAAAGTACCATAATTTCCAGAGTCAGGAAAACAGTACTTTTGCCTTTTCAGAACAGGAGTAGCCTAAACAGTGGGGAGCAGTGGCCACACCCCTGAATTTGAACTGAATGAATGCCGATCTCAAGTGTCTTTTTTGGCCTCAAGAGCTGAATTATCTGGGTGATTGTTTCGTCCCTCTTCTTTGGCAATAGACTTGAATGGATTGAGTGGCATTTACTTTAGAAATAATATGTGTAGCTATTAATATGTTTCTGAGTGCCTATTTGGAAGCCCAATTAATTAAGCACGGAAAGCAAAGCTTTTTTAGCTGGACTGGTCTCGTGGTGCTGAGCAGGTTCATCTGTCCTTTCTTTACCTGGGCTTGAACTGACTTCAGAGGATTGGGACACTCAGGCCCACTCAAGCCTCAGAGATTTATGTTGTGAGATTCTGAAGCAACTGAAAAAATGATGTTCCTTCCTCTCACATGATTACCTTTTCCCACGGCTAAGGCATCTGCTTCCTTGGCACCCCTCTCAAAGATGGCTAGATTTGACGGTTTTCATTTACATGTTGAATTTATCAACTCCTCCACCAATGGTGGCTGGTGTATAATCATATTTATATTGTTTATTTTAACAGTGTTGATTTTCTATTCCATGGTCACTTTCTACTGAGCACTGCTGTGGAAAACACTCTCCTGGTTTTCCCTCTACTCCTTTGGCTTCTCCTTCTCAGCCTTCTCAGCAGGCTCATTCTCCTCTGGTATCAGACAAATATTGTCAGAGTTCCTCGAAGCTTAGTCCTAGGCTTGCTTCTTTTCTCCTCCATGTTATTTCCTCAGACAACCATACCACAACCATGGCTTAATTGCTGCAATAGACAGATGATTCATGCACTTGTGCCTGTGCCCTCTGAGGTTTAGGTCCACAGGCTTAACTGCTTCCTTGACATCTCTAGTCATGTATCTCAGAGGCACTTCTAATTCAACATGTTCAAAGCCAAAGGTATGACCTTTTTCACTAAACTGGTCTTTTTCAAGGTTTTTTATCTCAACAAATAGCATCGTTATTTATCCAATTGTACAAGTCCAAAAACTCGGAACCCACTTGAAATTTGTTTTATCCCCACTCCCCCATGTCCTAAGTCCTATCAATTTCATGCACTAAATTTCTCTTCAGTTTGTTCACTTTTCTCCATGTCTATACTAACACCCCTGGTCTCTACTACATACTACAACTGCAGTGGTCTCCTTCATGCATTTTTAGGGGATATTATTTGGCAACTACAAAACTGGAGGGTGTAAGAACATAGCATTATTTATATTCTTTAGATCAACCTCAATTACACTCTGTGAATTCACTTTTGCCCACAGAGATGCATGATGCCTTATTTTACAAGGACCAAGTCATCTGGGAAACATTACAGGCATCAGGCACAAGGCCACTGCCATTGAGACCCCAGCTTCCATAGCCCACATGCTCCCATAGCAGCACAGGAACTTTTGGGGAGGCTGATCCAGCCTTTGTTTGTCCCCCCACATGATCCCCTCTGAGGCTTTGTTGCTCCCCAGGAGTTGCCAGGGAATAGGATGCATATCTCTTCCTCTTTCTCTTTGCCCTCAAAACCTTCCCCTCTCTCCTCACTTAGAAACCTAGATTATATAGCCTTTGAATTTAGTCTTTTACTAAAGTCAGGAAAATCCTCCCATAGTTTCTGCTTTTTGTCCTGCAGAAATTCCCTAAAGCAGAAGTTAAAAAGATATCTCTACCTGCTTGAAATGAAGAAAGAGGAAAAATAGAAATAGCATAAAATTGCCTACACTACTTTCTCCTCTGTTCCAATTCCAATCCATTCTCCATTTTGCAACCAGAGGAATCTTTTTGGCTCTCAGATTTGAACCCTGCCCTCATACTTAAAATTCTATCATAGCATCCCATCAACCAGATCCCTGCTCAGACCTGCTCCCCTTTATCCCCTGAGCTCTGGCCATGTTGGTCTGTTCTTAGATCATTGAGCAAGTTGTTTCTTCTACCTTTCCCCCTTTTACCATGTACCTTCCCCACTTAATACTCATCTTTCAGGGCTCTGTGCACATGCTGCTTCTTGTGTAGGTCAGGCCCCCTCTTGTGTAACTTCATACCCCACGGTCTTTCCCTAGTGATACTTGTCATGGTGCGTAGTTATACAATTATTTGTGTGGCTCTTTGACTGACTAACCCACTGGCATGTAAGCTAAATGAAAGCAGGACCATGTTTGCCTTTGCTCGTGACTTTCCCCAGGGTGAAAAAGAGAGAGAGAAAGGAAGAGAATGGAGGAGAGAAAAAGGGAAGAGAGAACTTTGTGTTTTTCACCTTCAGAAGATTTTTTTGTTTGTTCTTATTTTGTTTTTATATTAAATTTGCTAATCTCTTCCTTTCCTGAGTTGAAATTTCTTGCCACCTTCTATTATTATTAATAATAATTAATTACGATAATATTTAACATTTTTGAGCATTTACTTTGAGCCAAGCATTGTGCTATGCTCATTACATGCATATATAATGTAATTCTTTCAACAACCATAAGTGGATACTATTCTTATCTGCATCTTGCACACAAGGAAATTGAAGATTAGGAGGTTCAAAGTAACACAGCTTGTCAGTGGTACAGCAGGAAGCAAAGCCAGCTCTTTCAGACTCCAGAGTCCAAGCTCATAACCACTGAGATTTACCACCTCCCACAGACTTCCTTTTTCCTTTCCTTCTTTCTCTCTTTAGGGCTGCAATGCACTTTTCCGTGATGAGACAGGAAATTGTGGTGGGCTTAGCAGCGGGTTGATAGTAGAAGTTAAAAGAAGAAGAAGACTAGATAGCTGGATGGAAGGCAAGAACAGAAACAGAAAGGGAAGTAGGAATGGAGGGAGGAAGAAAAGAAGGTAGAAAAATATGGAAGGAGGGAGGGAGAAAAGGAGGCAGAAAAGCAATGGCAGCAACCAAGGTTGAAAGCTGTTCTATTGCTGATAGGGAAATTCTACTCTTCCCTTCAAGGTTTTGGTTCCATCACATCCTAAATATTTTCAGATGTTTCAGAGACACTCTGTAGAAACCAACCTCTTGACACATTTCAGTGTCACTCTCTCCATAAATTGTCATCTAATATGCCTATTCTCTTAAATTGCCCTTGCCTCTGAACTCTTCATGATTCATGATGGATGTCATAAAGCTTTGTACTTAAATTGTATTCTTTCTCCATGAAAACAGGGTGTACAGAACACTACAACAATAACAAATTCTGCTGTCATTCCTGAATCTGTCAAATGGACAGAACTAGCCTTAGAGATTATCCAGCCCAACTCCTTTCCCCAAAAAATAAAATAAACACACAAAACAGCAATGGCAAAATGACGGACCTTATGTAGTAATCCATTGTCGTGTATCTTCTTATTTCTTTATACATCATGACAAGAAATATTTGCTCTGACGAGATGGTTTGGTTAATTTTGGGGGTATGCTAAGTATTATTACTAACCCCATTTTGAGAAAATGCAGGCATAAGGAGGCCAAATGACTTGCCTAAGGTCTCACAGCTAGAACTTGAATTTTGTGCACAAGCTAGGGCTTGAATTCAACCAAAGCTCCTCCGAAGCCCAAGTTTACTTCCATTTTTATAATCACTTGGTTAAGTTACAGGAATGAAATTTTCTTTCTGGAGCAGGTTAGCACATGATTGAATTTCTCAAGAAGCTGGCATAGCTATTCGAAAAGCAACCTTTGGTTGTTTGAATCCCACTAATTGAGTATTGTGCTACTCTGAGCTTGGCTGGGCTGAGTTTGACTTTGGCATTTTATGTGAAGAAAGGATTCCCTAAACAAAATAATAATACATCAAGTAGAGGGTGATGAAAAACTATTTAAGTATTTCATTATGTTTTACAGAAACACATGTTTCTACAAATAAATGTTACGAATTTATTAAGGGTGTAACTGCAGAGGGTTTTGTAGTTGTCTTAATACAGTTAACATTTGCTGGCAAATATGACATATTCTCAAGCCAGTATAATCAGAGAATTTCCAAAGTATTTTCTAAGTATAAATCAATTTCATAGAACTTTCCCACTGAAAGGCAAAGGGCAGTGGCCCTACCAAATGTGTCCAAGTTGAGACTACTGAGGTGGGAGTGAGGGGTCAGCTATGCTTAGGATCTGGGAAAGACTTGACTGTTTCTCTATAAGCCCTGACTATTTGCAACTTGTGAAGTTTTTAAAGGCTTACTATCCAATTTATCATTAATCTACATTGGGCTTTCCCTGATTAGACCAGTTTTCACTGTACTATGTTTTGTTGATAAGGTAAGCTAAAGGTGGAATATTTCCAGTATTGTTCCAATATTGTCTTTGCCATCATACTCAGTACTTAGCATATTAAAGCAAAAGTTTTCATTCATGATTAATTTTCCTGGTTGTTTCAAGGTGGGCAGATTTATGCAAACCTACCCCCAAAGTCTGAGGAAAGGCCAAAGAAAGAGGCTGACAAATCCAGTTTCTCAGAGAGAAACATTTAATAGGGAATTACAGGCAGAAGCCATGTCTCTGGCGGTGGAGAGATAAGACAAGGTGGTAGATCCTTGTGCCATACCTCCCAGACCCAGGGCTTATATATCATAGGGAAGAAATGGGTAGGACAATTGAAGTCTGAAGTCATCCCCCTCAGGGAGAGGCAAGAGTGCTATGTCAATATGCCTAAGGGTAGGATTTATGGGCAGGATTGTTCTAATCTAAGGGCAGGATTTACAGTAAAGTAGAAATCTTAGAGGCATTCCCAGAATAGGGGTTAATCAGAAATCAGCATGGCAGATGAGCATCCAAGATGGAGTTACTTTAGCCTCCACACTGGCATAAAAGGAGGTTTTATTCTATTTAAATATTTTTTAACTATTGAAATGATGGCATTATATTCATTTGAATCATTGCACAATTATAGTGACTTAAAAATATGTTGTTGCCTTCTTAGGCTTTGGCAAAACAAGCTAAGATTGATTTTGAAGAACAAATTCTCAGAGAGAAGAAAGTTCATGAACAGATTGCTATGGAAAGAGCTCAAGCTCTTTATAAAAAGCATTATTCAATATGTGGAGAGATTTTGGATCAAATACTTGATTTGTCCACTAAAGTGGCAGACTATCGAATGTTGACAAATAAGTAAGTATTGTTTTTATATTATTAATATAGTAGAGACACCAAAGAGAGTGAAAAAGGATAATATTGTAAAGCAGATACTAGGTTGATAAGTAAAGAGAGACAAAAATGTTTCATGAAAATAAGACTAAGAAGGGGTTTCCAAGAGACCTTGATTTACCCATTGACTAGGGTTATTTAAGGTGTATTTATATATTTTTACATTTAAAAATTGTATCTAAATATTCTATAATTTGTAAATACAACTATGATAATTTATTTGAAACACTTGGAACTTTATATAAGACTTGAATTATTCAAAGATTATTTTATTACTTGTTAAATCTATTTCTTTTCATTATACCTTGTTTCTAAAAGGAATCGACATATTTGTAAGGAAATATTTAAAAATACCAAAAAAGAAAATGCCAAAATAATAACAAAGGAAAATCCAAATTAAAGCAGGGAGTTAAGAACAAAGGATAAATTGAAAGACAGTTATATAGGCAGCAGTAGATTTGTCAGTAACTGCAACTGAGCTGCAAATTTGATCTGAGCTTCCTAGAAGCCGAAGCAAAAAAAGAAACAATCTGTTGCATGCTTTTCATTTTATGTTCTAGTTCTCAACAGAATACAAAATTTTCTTAGCACTCAGTTAAGAAAAATAGTTTTCTAATGTGATCTCACCTAACATACACTGAGTAGTCCAATGGACCTAGAGGAGAATGTCTTACAGCAAGGTCTTTTCAGCGAATGTAACATCTGGATTCAAAGACTTATTTCTTGTGTTGTCCTTTGCTGAAAACTAAAGGTTTAAGACACTACAGTATATCTCAGGGAAAGTACCTCCACAAATAGAAGGATAAGGCAATCCAGTTAAATTTGTATACCTCTCCAGTTACTCAGGTTGAAATCTTCTTAAGAATTCACAATGAAAGGAATGAAAGCCAGATTACCTGCAGGGTCAGAAAAAAAGAGGGAAAGCATCCCATTACACCTATACCTGATAAAGGCTTTCTCTACATCTCTATCCCCTACAGCCATATGTCTGGCCCACTATCATATAAAAATCTAACAAATGAAATAACACAATGATGAGGACTTTTGAAGATAAAACTAATAAGGTACAAGATTGAGAAAAAAAGAAATAAATAACACTAAGAAGTAAAAGTAATTAAAGAGGAATGTTTAAAAATACTTTTCAGATTGATATTAATTCAAAAGTTCAGAAATTATAAGAACAAAATTATAAGGAAACTAAACTAACATTGAGATGACACAGATGTTGGAATTGTCTGATAAAGATTTTAAGGCACCTATGACAAAAATGTTTCAAAGAAAAATTACAAACATCCTTGGAAAAAATGAAGAAAATCTTATCAAAATTTAGTCACAGCAAAGAAATACAATATCAATGAGAATCAAGTGGAAATGTTAGAACTGAAAAATATAATCAAAATTAAAAGGTCAGTGGTTGAGCTCAGCAGCAGAATGAAGGGGACAGAGGAAAGGATCAGTGAACTAGAAAATAAAGCAATAGAAATTACCCTGTCTGGACAACATATAGAAAATAGACTGAAAAAAATTAACGGAGCTTCAAAGACCAGTCATTCATGTCATTGGAGTCCCAAAAGTAGAGAAGAAGGTGGGGCTGAAAAAGTACTCAGAGAAATAATGGCTGAAAATTTCCCAAATTTGCCAAGCAATATAATTCTATAAATTCAAAAATCTCAGCAAATCCTGAACAAGATAAGCCCAGAAAAATTCATGTAAAGATACATTATAATAAAATTTCTGAAAACTAATGAAAGAAAACAACATCTTGAAAGCACCCAGAGAACTACAGCTATAGCAGTTTACCTATAGGGGAAAAGTAATTGAGATGACAGAGGATTTCTCACCAGAAACCATGGAGAACAAAAGGAAGTGGCATAATATTTTTCAAATACTGAAAGAAATAAACTCTCAACACAGAATCCTACACAAGGTGAAAATGTCCTTCAGGACTGAAGAGGAAATCTAATGTTGTTAGATGATGATAATTAAGAAAATTTGTTGCCAACATACCTACCCTAAAAAGAATGGCTAAAGGGAAGTTCTCTAAACAGAAAGAAATGATTTTAAGAAAAGGAACCTCAGAGGAGGGGTGTGGAACAAGATGACTGAATAGAAACCTCCAGAGATCATCCCTCTGTGTGAACACCAAGTCAACGACTATCCATGCAAGCAAGCACTTTCAAAGAAAGGAACCTTGGAATATCAGAAAAGAAGAAAGAACATGATAAGCAAAAATATGAGTAAGTACAATAGGATTTCCTTCTTTTCTTGTGAAAGCAATTTG
>NW_012154274.1:94236-112593 GCF_000956105.1 Propithecus coquereli
ATAATTTATTTGAAACACTTGGAACTTTATATAAGACTTGAATTATTCAAAGATTATTTTATTACTTGTTAAATCTATTTCTTTTCATTATACCTTGTTTCTAAAAGGAATCGACATATTTGTAAGGAAATATTTAAAAATACCAAAAAAGAAAATGCCAAAATAATAACAAAGGAAAATCCAAATTAAAGCAGGGAGTTAAGAACAAAGGATAAATTGAAAGACAGTTATATAGGCAGCAGTAGATTTGTCAGTAACTGCAACTGAGCTGCAAATTTGATCTGAGCTTCCTAGAAGCCGAAGCAAAAAAAGAAACAATCTGTTGCATGCTTTTCATTTTATGTTCTAGTTCTCAACAGAATACAAAATTTTCTTAGCACTCAGTTAAGAAAAATAGTTTTCTAATGTGATCTCACCTAACATACACTGAGTAGTCCAATGGACCTAGAGGAGAATGTCTTACAGCAAGGTCTTTTCAGCGAATGTAACATCTGGATTCAAAGACTTATTTCTTGTGTTGTCCTTTGCTGAAAACTAAAGGTTTAAGACACTACAGTATATCTCAGGGAAAGTACCTCCACAAATAGAAGGATAAGGCAATCCAGTTAAATTTGTATACCTCTCCAGTTACTCAGGTTGAAATCTTCTTAAGAATTCACAATGAAAGGAATGAAAGCCAGATTACCTGCAGGGTCAGAAAAAAAGAGGGAAAGCATCCCATTACACCTATACCTGATAAAGGCTTTCTCTACATCTCTATCCCCTACAGCCATATGTCTGGCCCACTATCATATAAAAATCTAACAAATGAAATAACACAATGATGAGGACTTTTGAAGATAAAACTAATAAGGTACAAGATTGAGAAAAAAAGAAATAAATAACACTAAGAAGTAAAAGTAATTAAAGAGGAATGTTTAAAAATACTTTTCAGATTGATATTAATTCAAAAGTTCAGAAATTATAAGAACAAAATTATAAGGAAACTAAACTAACATTGAGATGACACAGATGTTGGAATTGTCTGATAAAGATTTTAAGGCAGCTATGACAAAAATGTTTTAAAGAAAAATTACAAACATCCTTGGAAAAAATGAAGAAAATCTTATCAAAATTTAGTCACAGCAAAGAAATACAATATCAATGAGAATCAAGTGGAAATGTTAGAACTGAAAAATATAATCAAAATTAAAAGGTCAGTGGTTGAGCTCAGCAGCAGAATGAAGGGGACAGAGGAAAGGATCAGTGAACTAGAAAATAAAGCAATAGAAATTACCCTGTCTGGACAACATATAGAAAATAGACTGAAAAAAATTAACGGAGCTTCAAAGACCAGTCATTCATGTCATTGGAGTCCCAAAAGTAGAGAAGAAGGTGGGGCTGAAAAAGTACTCAGAGAAATAATGGCTGAAAATTTCCCAAATTTGCCAAGCAATATAATTCTATAAATTCAAAAATCTCAGCAAATCCTGAACAAGATAAGCCCAGAAAAATTCATGTAAAGATACATTATAATAAAATTTCTGAAAACTAATGAAAGAAAACAACATCTTGAAAGCACCCAGAGAACTACAGCTATAGCAGTTTACCTATAGGGGAAAAGTAATTGAGATGACAGAGGATTTCTCACCAGAAACCATGGAGAACAAAAGGAAGTGGCATAATATTTTTCAAATACTGAAAGAAATAAACTCTCAACACAGAATCCTACACAAGGTGAAAATGTCCTTCAGGACTGAAGAGGAAATCTAATGTTGTTAGATGATGATAACTAAGAAAATTTGTTGCCAACATACCTACCCTAAAAAGAATGGCTAAAGGGAAGTTCTCTAAACAGAAAGAAATGATTTTAAGAAAAGGAACCTCAGAGGAGGGGTGTGGAACAAGATGACTGAATAGAAACCTCCAGAGATCATCCCTCTGTGTGAACACCAAGTCAACGACTATCCATGCAAGCAAGCACTTTCAAAGAAAGGAACCTTGGAATATCAGAAAAGAAGAAAGAACATGATAAGCAAAAATATGAGTAAGTACAATAGGATTTCCTTCTTTTCTTGTGAAAGCAATTTGACAGTTGAAGCAAAAATTATAACACTTTCTGATATAATTCTAAATTATGTAGAGGAAATATTTAAGAATTATAAATGGGCAAAGGTAAAGGGACCTAAAGGGTGGTAAAATTTCTATACTTGAACTGGTAAAATGATGACATCAATGGATGGGATAAATTATGTATGTATAATATAAAGCCTAGCATAACTGAATAACTTTTACAAAAAGATACACTCAAAAACACTATAGATAATTCAAAGGGGAATTCTAAAAAATAGTTATTTATCCCATAGGAAGGCAGGAAAATGAAATAGAAACAAACAAACAAACAAACAAACAAAAACCAGAAAGAACAGAAAACAGAAATGAAATGAAAGACTTAAGCTCTAACATATCAATAATTGGAAGAGTAGATTAAAAATATGACCAAACTACATGCTGTCTACAAGAAACTCACCTCAGATAAAACGATATATGCATGTTGAAGGTAAAAGGATGGAAAAAGATTTATCAGGCAAACATTAATCAAAGGAAAGCAAATGAAATACTTAGGTATAAACCTAACAAAATATGTGCAGGATTTATATGAAGGAAACTATAAAACACTGACAAAAATAATAAAAATCAAAGATGATCTAAATACATGTACAGACATGCTGTGTTCATGGATTGGAAAATTCAATAAAGATGTCAGTTTTTTCCAAGTTAATATAGAAGTTTAATCAATGCCTATCAAAAGCCCAGAAATATTTTTGGTAGATACAGACAAAATTATTTTAAAATTTACATGAAAATGCAAAGTAACTAGCACAGCTAAAACAATTTTGAAAAGAAATATTTATTGGGAGGAATCAGTCTACCCAATTTCATGACTTACGATACAGCTACAGTAATCAAGACTGTGTGGTATTGGCAGAAGGATAGACACATAGATCAATGGAACAGAATGGAGAACTCAGAAGTCGATCCACACAAAAATGCTCAATTGATTATTGCAAAGGTGCAAAAGCAATTTGATGAAGGAAAGACAGCCTTTTTTACAAATGGTGCTGGAGCACTTGGGTATCCATAGGGAAGAAATAATTTTTTTAAAAAAAGAGAATCTTTAATTGTTATACCTTATATAAAAATTAACTCATTGCCACGGCACTCTAGCCTGGGCAACAGAGCGAGACTCTGTCTCAAAAAAAAAAAAAAAAAAAAATTAACTCATAATAAATCATGGACTTAAATATAAAACATAAAACCATAAAACTTTTAAAAAAAACAGGAGAAAATCTTTGGGTTCTATGACCAGGTAGAGAGTTCTTAGACTTGACACCAAAAGCATGATCCATAAAAGGAAAGTTTGACAAACTGGACTTCATTAAAATTAGAAACTTTTGCTCTGCAAGAGATAAAAGCTGATAGATTGAACTTCTCAAAATTAAAACCTTTTGCTTTGAAAAAGATGAAAAGACATACAAAGTGGGAGAAAATATTTGCAAACTACATATCCTACAAAGGATGAAGTAACCTCTAGGATAGATCAAATATTTTTAAAACTCAACAATGAAAAAATCCAATCAGAAAATGGACAAAAGATGTGAAAACACATTTCACTGAAGAGAATATACTAATGACAAATATGCACATGAAAAAAGTTTTTGCCATCGGCCATTAGACAAATTCAAATTGAAACCACAGTGATATATCAGTACGCACCTATAAGAATGGCTAAAATTTTCAAACTAATGAAAACACCAAGCGTGGATAAGGATACAGAGAAAATCACTCATTCATTGCTGGTGAGAAGGTAAAATGGTACAGCCTCTCTGGAAAACAGTGTGTCAGTTTCTCAAAAAGTTGAATATACAACTCTCATACTACTTGGCAATTATACTTCTGGGCATTTACCCTAGAGAAATTAAGACTTATGTTCACACAAAAATGGTTGAATGTTTATAGCTTAAAACTTTTAACAATCCACATGTTCTTCAGTGGACAATGGCTAAACTGTGGAACATCTATACCATGGATTATTGCTAAGCAATAAAAAAGAATAAACATGCCACAACGTGGATGGATCTCCAGATAATTATGCTGAATGAAAAAAAGCCAATCCCAAAAGTTTACATGCTGTGTGATTCCATTTACATAACGTGTGTGAAATGACAAGATTATAGAAACTGAGAACAGATTAGCAATTGCCAGAGGCTAAAGAGAGGGTAAGGGTGAGAGGGAAGTGAGTGTGGCTATAAAGGGCAAGATGACGGGTTTTGTGTTTGTGGGAATAGCCATGTTCTGTATCTTGACTGTATCAATGTCAATATCCTGGTTGTGATATTGTACTATAGTTTTGCAAGAAGTTACAGTTGGGGGACACTAGGTAAAGGGTACATGGATCTCTCCTCATTTTTTCTTACAACTTCATGTGAATCTACAATTATCTCAAAATAGAAAGTTTAATTTAAAAAATCAAAGTATGTTTAAATAGCAATAGAATAACATACAAGTAGCATAAATGATTCATAGAGACTACTGGGCTAAAGCAGACCATGTAGCTTGACTTTTCAGGACAAGTTATTTAAAGTAAGAAAAGCTCATTCTGAAATGGAAAGTGGCTGAGCAGCAGTGGTTCACACCTCTAATCCAAGCACTTTGGGAGGCTGAGATGAGAGGACTGCTCGAGGCCAGGAGTTTGAAACCAGCCTGAGTGAGACCCCTTCTCTACAAAAAATAGAAAAATTAGCCAGGTGTGGTGGTGCACGCCTGCAGTCCCAGCTACTCAGGATGCTGAGGCAGGAGGATCGCCTGAGCCCAGGAGTTTGAGGTTGCTGTGAGCTATGATGACACCACGGCACTCTAGCCCAGGCAACAGACCAAGAGCCTGTCTCAAAAAGTAAATTATTTAATCAAATTAAATGAAGTAAAATGGAAAGTGTAGTACTACTTCTAAAACATCCCTTGTTTGATGTATTAGCGTTTCTCCCTCACTTGTTTTATTTTGAATTAATAATTGCTTCAGCAGCCCAGGCTGGTCTGAGGTGAGCTGATGAAATCTGGATCACTCAAGAAGAGAAAATGGAATAGCCAGCCTAAATGTATGCATGGAATCTTAGGAATTTCAGTTAATAAGAAAGGAACACATTCAGGGCCACAGAAGCCATAGCAGGTGATTTTCTTATTCCCAGAGTGCTGGGATTAAAGGCATGAGCCACTGTGCCTAGCCTAGACCAATATTCTTAAATATTAGAGAAGGTATTTAAAAAGTGTTCCTGCTTTTGCCATTTTATCTGTTTTTTTCCTTGCATCTTAAATGTGAAAAAAATTACAGTAAAGGTAAGATAGCTAACATTTTTTTTTTTAAATATATGGACTACTTTCAGTGAATTGCAATCATGAAGCCAAATAATCTCTACAAATGTTAAGGTAGAACCAGAAAGAGAATATTTAAAGTTTATAAGGAGGGTTTTAAAGCCCTGATACATGAAGGAGATAGAAAGAAGGGGGAAGAAATACCTGAATATGTGTAGAGTCAGGAGTTCTCCAAGACCCCTGACCACACAGTTGTTTAAACAGGAAAGGTTGTTAGGTCTGTACGCATTACATAATAACTCCTCATTCCCCCTGCCACCAGCCCCTGATATCTCTATTATACTTTATGTCTCTCTGAATTTGTCTGTTCTAAGTGCCTAATATAAATAGAATCATACAATATTTGTCCTTTTGTGTCTGGCTTATTTCACTTAGCATAATGTCATCAAGGTTCATCCATGTTGTAGCATGTATTAGAGTGAAATATACTAATTTTTAAGTTGTAATTTCAAATTCTGGTCTGTTTGTAGAGAAATGCATCTGAATCATATTTGGCTCTTTCTTTCCTTTGCTCATTTTGTTCCTCTTGGAACAATTTTCCTGTCACTCTGTCCTAGTTGCCTCATAGGCATTCTTTCGGCTTCAGCTTAGCAGTTGTTTCTTCAAAGAGACCTTCCTTAGACCAAGTTAAGTTGAGTCAAGCTGTTATACTTTCCCATTGTATGTTCTCATTTAACACTTTTATTTATTTGTACAATTATTTTTACCCTTTCTTTCTCAGAGTCTAGTATTTGAGGCCTAAAATTCCACTTGCTATTATATCCTTAATGGTTAGTAAAATATCCAGAACTTATGTTTGAATGAATGAACATTACTTCATTCCACTGGTTCATAACAGAACAATGTATCTAAAAATACTCAGCAGAATCAGAACACTTAGGTTCTTTAATTCCCAGCTCTGATATCAACTGAATGTGCAACCTTAGGAAATCATTTAAATGCTCTAGTATCAGTGTCCTCCTGGGCAAAATGAACAGACTAAATGCTTTTCAAGGCCCCTTTAAGATAACAGTTAGTTTACATACTTATAAATAATTTGCAACAGAAAAATATGATACATATTGGTCTGATTGTCATTGCACATGTGGTAACCTTTAAAATTATTTTTCAGTAATTATTTCTATTTAAATTTGATGAAAGTGAGTTAATTACATAAATATAATACAGATACTAAGGTTTAAAGTATATATTTGACTAACCATTGACTCATCTCTACCTTTTTGTTTTTGCAATAGTATGATACCATATAAGTTTATGCATGATTGGAAGGAACTGTTTTTTAATGGGAAGCCCATATATGAACAAGCCTCTGTTAAGCCGCTACCTGCTAACCCCTCAGCAGAACAACTTGTAGAACTGGAGAAAAGGGACTTGCTAGATAGCAATGATTTTGAAGAATATAAGGTACATACTGATATGAAATAATTAAAATGCTACATAATAAATTCTTTTTCTTTAACATTAATTTTGTGATATTATTTCATTTCTGTTAATAAAAATAGATATTTTATATTTGTGTTTTTCCTTGATTTAATTTATATTTATAGTACTAACTTTTAGATACCTATTCATAATCTATTATCTGTTATTCCCAGTAATATTAGAAGAGTGGTCTGAAAAAAAAATCAAACATAATACAGTGTATGGACAGATAGATTTCAGGATTTTAAAAATGCTTTAATTTATTCATTAGCGTTTTTCATTGTATGAGCTGTCTACCTTTGCTTCAAAAACCATTGTTAAAAGGTATTTCTTTAGCAGTTGATCTAAATAGTATATTGTTTTTGCAGGCAAAATGGAAGAGGAGGAGAGCTAGGTTTTATGAGTAGCATAGATTCAAACAATTTTTTTCAAAGATTGAGAAAAAGAAGTATTTGGTTCTAACTATGCTTTTAAAAGAGCTGTCAGAAAGATTTTGTGATTAGATAGACCAGAGTTACATTATTGACACTGCCAACTACTAACTGTGTGACCTTAGGTGACCAATCCCTTAAGTGCTGAGACTCAGTTTTTCAGTTTATGAAAAGGGAATAATAATATACTTACCTCATTTTGTTGTTATGAAACTGATTTAAGATAATACGTGTTGAACACTTACCTAAGTACACTGCATGTTGAGCACAAGTAAAACATTTAAATTTCTTTCCTTACAACCCAGTTCTCCACACCCTACTCCATCTCACTCTTAGAAATAAAGATATAACAACAATAGCTCTTGGATAGAAGTTTTGGGGAGATCAGCACCAATGGAATGAAAAAATGAGGCTTTTTATTATCAGAAATATTATTGAATGAGTTCCAGAAGGGGAGTAAGTACAACATGAGAAATCAGTGGAAAAATGAATTGACCCAATTATTTGCTGATATATAGTAAATACTCAATAAATGTTTGTTGGAAGGATGAGTGAATAAAATGAATGAATTACAATGAACAAGAAAAGTATAAAATAACACTAATATGTAAATATTATAAGAAGATAAGCTTATGGTTAAAAGATAAAGAAACAATATGAGATTATGAGAAACCAAATGTCCACCATATTTCAATTGAATAAATCTGTATTTGTAGCACTAAGAGAATTATTATTAACATATACTAAGGACTGACTAGGACCTTAAAGGATTTATGTGTATATTTATCTTGTATGGTTGCAAAGTATACTAGATCTAGTAGTATATCAGTAAAAAATATAATGCCACGTACTAAAATGTTTTGACAATATCAAACTATGTTAAGGTATTTCTTTCCGTTGTAAATTAAGAGTGATTTTATTTGACAAACTTTGCTGGTTCATTGAATATTTACTTCTAAACTACTTCTTAAACAGCTCAATTTACTTTGTTCTTGTTGGTATCATAAATCAGGAGACCTGGGAGGTTGCAGCTTAGCAAAGATTTGTCTTTTAACTATTTTTCTTGTGTGGGAAACGGTTACCACAGGAACATGCTTGTCTTACCCACATCCTGAAGCAGCTGGTGCATCTCCACTGCAGGAAATTGTAAACTTTTGTTAGGAGTTTGTAAAAGTCTAGCAATTCACTTTATTTTGTATATCACCTTTGCTGTTTTTCTAGAAATAAAAATTACTTCAGGATTTCTGATATGTGTTTATAGGCTCTGTTTGACTCCATAATAGAAAGTATGTCATATACAAGTTTTAGGAGATACTGTAACCTATTCTATTATAATTCCCTATTTTTAGATTTTTTTTTTGTCTTTTCAAGAACTTGTCCTAAATATTTCTGTATACAAGTAAAACATAAATGTTTCAAATTGTGAACTATATTCTCTGGCTTAAATAGTCTATCATAAGAGACAGAGCCACAATGCATCCTGGCTTAGCTGAAAGAAACAATTGCACACATTTGTTATTGTTGAATTTGTTCAGGATTTTTAATGCTTTAGGTAAATATGTAACTTAGAAAATAATCTTCAAAAAATTTATATCCTTAGAATACTTTATTGATGCTCATACCAGTCACCCTTAAAGAACTGACAGCTCCCGGTTTTGAGTCTATGCCTTTTTTTTGTGTGTATAAATTTATGGAGTACAAGTATAATAAATATTGCACAGTAGTGAAGTCAGGGCTTTTAGTCTGTACATCATTAGAGTAACGTACATTGTACCCATTAAGTAATTTATCATTATCTACCCTCCTCCCACACCTCTACCCTCCACTGTCTATCATTCTACACTCTACTTCCATGTGTACACATTATTTATCTTCTACTTGTAAGTGAGAACATGAGGTATTTGTCTTTCTGTGTCTGAGTTGTTTCACTTAAGATAATGGTCTCCAGTTCTATCCATGTTGTTAAAGAAAATTATTTCATTCTTTTTAATAGCTGAATAGTAAATAATTGTGTATATATATTACACTTTCTTTATCTAATCATCCACTGATAGACACTTAGGTCGATTCCATATCTTTGCTATTGTGAATAGCACTGTGATAAAAGAGGGCAGGTATCTTTTTGATGTAATGATTTTTCCTTTGAGTAGATACCCAGATTGTTGGATCAAATGACAGGTCTATTTTTAGCTCTTTGAGAAATCTCCATACTGATTTCCATAGAGGTTTTACTAATTTACATTCCCATCAACACTGTGTAAGTGTTCCCTTTTCTCTGCTTTCTCGCTAATATCTTTTTTTTTAATCTTTTTAATGATATCCAAACTGATTGGTGTCAGATGATATCTCATTGTAGTTGCAAATGGCATTTCTCTGATAATTAGTGATGTTGAACATTTTTTGGTCTTCTTTTGAAAAATGTCTATTCATGTCCTTAGCCCACTTTTTAATGGGATTATTTCTTTTTTGTTGTTGTTAAGTAGTTTGAGTTTCTTGTAAACTCTGGATATTAGTCCCCTGTCAGATGTATAGTTTGCAAATATTTTCTCCCGTTCCATAGGTTGTCTGTTCACTCTGCTGCTTTTTTTTTTTTTTTTTTGCTGTACAGAGCTTTTTACTTTAATTAAGTCCCTTTTGTCTATTTGTATTTTTGTTGCCTATGCTTTTGAGGTCTTAGTCATGAATTCCTTGCCTAGACCAATGTCCAGAAGAGTTTTCCATAGCTTTTCTTCTAGTACTTTTATAGTTTCAAGTCTTTAATTCAAATCTTTAATCCATCTCGAGTTGATTTCTGTGTATGGTGAGAGTTAGGGGTCCAGTTTCATTCTTCTGCACATGGTAATCCAATTTTCTCAGTACCATTTATTGAATAGGGTGTCATTTCCTCAGTGTATGTTCTTGTTGACTTTGTCAAAGATCACTTGGCTATAAGTCTGTGGCTTTATTTCTAGGTTCTCTTTTCTGTACCATTAATCTATGTGTCCATTTTTATACCAATACCATGCTGTTTTGTTTACTATGCCCTTATAGTATGATTTGAAGTCAGGTAATATGATGCCTCCATTTTTGTTCTTTTTGCTTAGAATCGCTTTGGCTATTTGGACCCTTTTTTGTTCCATCTGACATTGGGAATTGTTTTTTTCTAATTCTGTGAAAAATGTTGTTGGTATTATGATAGGCATTTCATTGAATCTATATATTGCTTTGGACAGTATGGTCATTTTAACAATATTAATTCTTCCAATTCACGAGCATGGGATGTTTTTTCATTTGTTTATGTCCTCTATAATTTCTTTTATCAATGATTTATAGTTTTCCTTGTAGAGATCTTTCACCTCATTGGTTGAATATATTCCTAGGTGTTTTTTTGGTGGGGGTGGGGGTTGTTTGCTTTTTGGTTTTGGGTTTGTTTGTTTTTTTTTTTTTTTGGTAGCTATTGTTCTTGGCTAAATCATTACTGATGTATAGAAATGCCACTGATTTTCGTACATTGATTTTGCATCTTCAAACTTTACTGAATTCACTGATCAATCTATGAGTTTTTGGTGGAATCTTTAGGGTTTTCTAGTATACGATCATACCATCTACAAACAAAGATAATTTAACTTCCTCTTTTCCAATTTGGATGCCTTTTATTTTTTTCTCTTTCCTGATTGTTCTGGCTAGGACTTCCAGTGCTTCAATGACTAAGAGTGCTAAAAGTGGGCATCTTTGTCTTGTTCCTCTAAAGGGAATGCTTTCAGATTTTCTCCATTAAGTATGATGTTTGCTATGAGTTTATTGTATATGGCCTTTGTTATTTTATTTTGAGGTATGTGCCTTCTATGCAGAGTTTGTTGAGGATTTTTATCATGAAAGGATGCTGAACTTTATCAAATGATTTTTCTGCATCTATTGAAATGATCATGTGGTTTTTTTCCTCAGTTCTGTTTCTGTGATATATCACATTTATTAAATGCATATGTTGAACCATCCTTGGGGCTGTGAGCAGTCTACTCACATCCTGGTCTCATAGCAGGGTGCTGGGGACCATCCTAAGGATGCATGGAAGCACCTGGTCTACCCTCTCCCTTCTTAGAATGGCACAACAGCAGCAGCCACATCTGTATATCCCTTGTATATAGGCTCTCAGAATGGTGCCAAGCTGAAGCTATCCTAGGCTCAGATGCCTATAGGATTCTCTACAATCTCTAGGCAACTTCCTATGTTAGGCCAGAGGCCTGCCTGGGTTCAGGGGTTTTCCTGTAACTAAGATTGTAAAAGCCCATTTCAGAGTGTGGAGCTCTGGGGTTTTTTCTCTTAACCTGTTTGTCAGCATCTAGGAATTTCTTCCAGATTCCAGCCAGTAAGTAGATACTAACATTTTAAACAGATCATCAAGGAGAGAACGCTAAGCCAGGAGGCCCAGCTCCTCTAGTGCATCTGCCATCACAGTGCCATGCAGCAGCCAGTGGTTGTCTGTTATGCAGTGGACTCCTGCTGGTGAACCTCAAACTCCCCCAAATGCAAGTCCTTTCTATGGGTCTTACTGACAAATGAGTCACAATTCACAGCATTGCTTTTTTACATGAGCTGCTTCCTAGAAGTTATCTATTGAATGAGTTTGAGATACTAAAATTTGGTGTTCATAAACTAAAATTAGCTCATGGCTATGGTTTCCTGAAGAGTACAATTTTTCTAAGAAGTCTCTGTCACAAAGCACTTAACATTTGCAGAGTTCTACTGTGCATGCGCACAACCAAGTTAGAATTCCTAAATTTGGAGGAAGGATGTTTCTTTTACGGCACATCATCCATGTTGTTTAAGTTGTTCATGATTTTTAATTTTTGTTATTTTTGTTTTTAATGAAAAATTACTATTTAAGTTTATGATCAGTTGAGTTTGTTGTGGTTATTGGACTAACCCTACAGTGTGTGTTGTAATGTGCATTTTTATCAACATCATTTTTGGCTTATGATTTTCCACTAACTGGACTTTTAAGATGTATTTGTGTATGTTATGGTTTAA
This sequence comes from Propithecus coquereli, assembly GCF_000956105.1. NCBI lineage: Eukaryota > Metazoa > Chordata > Mammalia > Primates > Indriidae > Propithecus > Propithecus coquereli. Next base: position 106,506 of record NW_012154274.1, read on the forward strand.
CATTCATACTCCTGTCACTACAGCACATGTATACATACTCACACCAAAATTCCTTTGTACAGTGATATTTATTACCAATAGGTCTTTTACCATTGAAGAATATGAATATGGGAATAAATGGGCCATGGAGTTGTCTGTCTTCCTAAGTAAGTTTCATGTGACTTGTTTGATCCAAAGACTCTAGACATCATCCCCTTCTTACTCTGCAACTCTTACTCAGTCTTTGGTATTGATCCCAGTGACTTTCTGGACTCATATTCTGACAGTAGACTCTCTTCTCTAGCTTAGCTTTTGCTTTGTTCCTTGACTTCCCAGTGACTGATCCAATCTTCATAGTTTATTATTTAATCACTTCCTTTATAGGCAGAATGTCAACCTGAAGTCTGTACCACTCAAGTGACATCACTGGATAACTGACCCAAGCACAGTGATAGATTTTAGTAGAAGGATGTTAAGGGCATATGGATAGATCATTAATTTTTTTTTATGTTTAAAAGATATACATGGTGAAGGTCAGCTCAGGCTGCCATAATAAAACACCATAGACTGGTGGCTTAAACAACAGGAATTTATTTCTCACAGTTCTAGAGACTAGGCAGTCCAAGATCAAGGTGCTAGTCAATTTGGTTTCCCAGTAAGGGCTCTCTTCCTGGCTTACAGATGGCTACCTTCTCACTGTGTCCTCACAGGGCAGAGAGCAAGTGAGTTCTGGTCTCTCTTTCTCTCCATATAAGAACACTAATCCCATGATGGGGGCCTCACCTTCATGACCTCATCTAAACCTAATTACCTCTCAAAGGCTTAGCCTCCACATATTAGGGTTTCAACATATGAATTTGGGGACAGAACACAAATTTCAGCCCATAATACATGCATTTATTCAGGACACTTAACAAAATGTCTCAAAATGGAAACTTACTAATCAGGTATAGGAACTCTTAATTTCAGATGAAATTGATTGTTTCATGACCTCTTTTGTCCCTTTCTAAGAAAGAAGTCTTAATTTAATGCCTTATCTTTTGACTATGAGGATAATTCCAATGACGAATCTGAGCATTAAATTTGTTTTAATTAGCAATTTTAAATAAAAATGCAGAGAATATCATTGTGAAGCACTGGAGGGCCCTGAAAGATAAGATGTTTATATCTTTTATTTTCAGATATGCAGGAATGCAGCTGACCTTTAAGTAGCCAGAGTAAACAGTTGCTGACATGACGGAAGCTAAGATATTCTATGACGCTATTATAACCATAAAAATTCCGCTTGTCATTGTACACTCCTTTGGATTAAGACATCAGCACTTCCTAAAATACAGACATTTCCCAAGATAGGCAACAAGAATCATGATCAGCCTCCAAAATAGAAAAAATTTGGGAAAGAAGTTTGATGCTGAAAGGAATATTCCCACTATATTTCCAGTTTAGTTTCTAAGCATGTGCATTTCATAGCTACTGTTTCTCCTCCTTTAACTCCCTAAATTCCTTCAGTAATGGTTAGACTATTTGGCTGGCTGTTTTTTAGGCTAAGCCTCATTGTGTCTTGGTGGGGTGACCAGTATGCCCAGAATTCTTATTCATGATAATCAAGCATACTGATTGAAAACATCAAAGGGAGCTATGGTTGCCAAGAAATAAGGCTAATTCTAACTGTTGTGGACCAAGGATTTCAGAGGACTGGAGTAGGTTTGGTAGAGGTCTAGTACTTGTATCTAAGGGTTATAGGGAATGGAAGGAGAGCTTGGATCATGGGAAGGATATTTGGCTTCAAATTACTACCATTCAAAATAGGCTAAGTTAACTTGGGAGCCATGGTAGGAATAGTTGAATTAAGGCGTCAGATTCAAGGCATTAGACCAGAATTGAGAAATGGTTTACAAAGCCAAAATATTGGCGCCCAGATAAAAGTGGAATGGAATAGGAGGTGAGAAGGGCAGAGCCAAAGAGAGGAGTCCTAGATGACTGACATGAATAAGGTTAGAGTGAGTGTTTGCCAGTCATTGTTTGCTCTTGATCACATAGATTAGGAAGAAGCCAACCCTTTTCCAGGCTCCCTTTTATCTGGGGCCAGGCAAGACAGAGGATGGTCAAGGCTTTTCTGGGCTTCCTACCACTGATTTTCTGGTTTGTCCTCTACCTCCTTTGGCAACTACAGGAGAAAGTCTACTTTCTCTTGCAATCAATTGCTCAGAAATCCCACCTAGTATTTTAGAGCAGGCTATAAGGGTTTAAACTCTAAAGCTGTGTCTTGGCAGATAAATATAGCAAGAACACAATGGGATTGATAATCTTGAGAAACTTGAATTGATCCAAAAAAGTCTTAGAATTTTGGTATGGAGTGGATATGTTGGGCTGAAGACCAGAAATTCTCCTACCTGAAAACCCCCACCCCACTGCTCCTGTCCAGTGCCCAGGGCCTGTCAGCCATATTCTTTGGTACAATGAATCTATAGTAATCTTTGACACATTGGTCAGTGCCACCTCTAAGCTTTTTGTGGGGGATGCTTTATACCTCTTTGAAGTATCAACCTTAGCAGTGAAAAAAAAGATAATAGAGAGGGGTTGTAGTGGTCATTACTATAGAAGAGGGTATTCCATGTAGAAAAATTCTGTGTGAATTTTGTAGTTACAAGATAGGTAATTGCATAGTGCCTACATATTTTGTGACATCAGAAAAATTCCAACCAATTCTGTCTGTCTGACCATCCCTGGCAGGGCAATAGCAGTAGACAGGTAAATTCAGATGTAGAAGTTTCTGGAAAAGTTTCTTTGAGCAGAAGGACCATATAAATTACTATAGAAGAGTGAGGTAGACTACCACCTCCCTGATGAATAGAGCATAGTTTGAGCAGTAAGGAAAAGCATTTGCTGTTTTTATAAGGACAGCCACCACCACAATTGTCTGGTGCCTCCAGCACAGGGATTGATCTGCTATGAAGTCTAGTATGATGCTGTTCCCAGGACACTCAGGGGTCAGGAGAAATGTGGTAGTCCTAGAGTCTTATTTTTCTGGTTATTTGACCCAGGCAATTGTGCTTTGAAAAGCACTGGACTGCTGTAAGTCTCAGTATGCCACATTTAACACCTTGGAAGGGCCATAGTGGTTTCTAGGGCAGAGAATGGAAGGAGTAGGAATCTGCAATTTGGGATGACTAGCTACTTTTTCACTGATCTCCTAAGTGAGTCACTTTCAGCACATCTGGAATCAGAGTGCTAAGCAGAAACCTCTACCCATCGTTTGCATCTGATTGGTCACTGAATTCCAGCAGCACTAAACTATAAGTTTTCAAGAGAGAGGATCTCACAGACTGACTTAGTCTTGGTTACTCTGGTATTCAGACTTGGAGTCAGCCCAGTGATTCTGGCTGCTTGATATATAAGTAATTTGTAGCTCAAAGTTTCTGAAGAAGAAACCTGCCACTATTCACTGTTGAGCTTTCTGAACTTCTGAACATATTACAAGCTGGAGTGAACGGATTGCATAGCAAGGTGCCAGGCTCCTGCAAGGGTGGGCCTGTAGACATCAGCAGTGATCTTTGTCACATGCTGGATAATTGACCACAGCCAATTTGAATTTCCCTTCAACAGTAAGAATAAGGTAGATGGAGTCTATTGCCCTGAATCTTCTTTTGCAATAGCCTAGAATTAAGTGTGAGTGTTTCATCCCACTAGATAAGGGCAGATTAGGAAAGGCTACTGCTGGAACAGAAGTGATCAAATTACTGAGTAAAAGCCATTGTTGGATCAAGACCAGTTTTTAGATTTCCTGATTAACCATAGGATAGATTAACAGACAAGGCTATCCCACAATTCTGCTTCTAGCCAGAACAAGGGCTCCATATGACAGATGAAATATAGCTAACCTCTGCCTTTCCCCTGTTACCATGGGCTATGTTTGCATTTCCCAACAATAGATATGACCTTCTCTCTGGAGGTGCACACACTCTGCCAATGTCAGTGAAAGATAGACACCCCCACCCCCCTGGCTGCTCTGGAACCTAAAGGCCAGAGTGTCTGGCAGAAGGATGTGGCCAAGTAGCTAACCATACTCTAACCTGACTGCAGGTCAAGTGACTTAACAAGGCTACCAGGCTCATTCAACAGCATCAATTCATCTTTTAAAGTTGTTCTGAGACCCTCTGGAAACTAGGCCCCAACACAGAGCCCATTCTGTGACAGCTCCTAGATAAGAAGTCAGAATTCATCTGCACATCAGCTAATCACCCTCTCCTCTCTGCCTCCTTGTCAAAGACAGTACATGGCAGCATCAGTCTTTTCCATTCGAACCTGGCTATCAAATAGGTCCCATGTGGTGTTCAAGAAACCCTATGGGGATGCCAGGTTAGATGAGCAGAACTCCCCTTCAGGGAAGATATATTACCACCCCTTTCTGCTTCTCCTAAGAATCCTGGTAGTTGTCATAAATTTTTAAATCTACATCAAATTCAGGCAGTTCCTCTAGATTTCCTCTGGATTTTTAGGTGGTAAGAGGAGAGAAACCCTGGAAAGAGATGACAAAGAACAGAAGTCTAAAAGTTAAAGTTTTACCTTATTACTTTTCTGTGGAGTATGGCTTTTTTCGAGTGCCATTTTCCTCAGGCACAATAACTAGAATATAGCCACTAGATTTTTCATGTTATTGTTTCAATAGGTGTATTTCTACACTATATTGTTCCCTCTGGCTGAAGATCAGAATAGACCTAGCCAGAAGGTCAACCAGGAAATTGAGTGCCAGGGGTTGAATTCTCAGAACTGGAACCAAGATGGTCAAGATAGTTTCCCTGAAGTGGCCAGAAACCAAGAGACACAGTGGGATTAAGCCAAGTCCTTTGAGCATGCTAATGATCAAAACTGAGATTGGGTGAGAACCAGACTAGAAATGAAAATGAAGCTGGCAGGTTGGAAGTTAGGCAGAACTGGAACAGAACAGTACTCAAAGGCTTGGAAGCAAAGTGAGGAGGCTCTAGGCAATTGCCACAAACAGAGCTGGAATGTCTGTAGGTTGCTTTTATTATCTGCCAGTCATGTGGTACCTAGTTGGATCAAACTAGTCTAGGAGACCCAAGGCAAATACCCAGTTAGGAATATGAAATTAACAAGGTCACAAGCAGCTTCTGCCATAGAGCAGATCTTACCTGCCCATTCACATGGGCTGCTTTTATCCCATCCAGGATCCTGGACTCAGCTCAGGTGCTTGGACTTTTAGGATCTGCCAGTTCCTGACTATGTTAGAACGGACATCTCTCCTGCCTAGTTTTTTGGCATCTTTCAGGCTACTTTTTTGAATTTCTGACTAGCTCTGATCTATTGCTACCTATGTTTGGATGTGACAGATCTCTTTTTACCAAACTATGTTTCCAACCACAGGGTTTATGGCAACGTGAATATAGTCAATATTCTTAAGGGATTTTTTTCCCTGAGTGATGTTACCTATTTATTTTAAGTGATTTGGGGATATTTCTATGTTAAAAATGAATACTTATCATTCATCTTTACTTTAAGATAAAACTTCAGGAAACTGAAATATTTTAATTCCCTTTTACTTTTCAAGATGGCATTATAATATCCCTCTTCTCCCTGTTAAGTCTCTGGAACAGTTTCTTAATAAGTTCCAAATTTATAAATTGTTTTTCATTTATTATTGCATTTTAAGTGAGATGCTTTTTGCTGACTTGAGAAGAGAAGCCTTAATTTAATGGAGATAGTGTCTCAAAATCATGCTACAGGCAGTTACTTCTAGATATGCTTCCTGTATAAGCTGATTTCATGCATAGTGTGTGGATTCTAGCTAGGTAGCTAGCTTCTATCCATGAAGATGACACTTTTTGATCTAGTTCCTAGTTTAGGGTTGGGTTTTGACTGTTTATCTTATTTGAGGACCTAAATCATCTTTGTATAATACTTAGTCAGAATAAAAGTTAATGTCAATGTATTTATTCATTTATTCGGTTTACATATATTGAGCCTATCTTATTGATTGATTCATTCATTCAGTAAATAAATATTTATTGAATGCCTACTTGTTCTAGCACTGTTATAGGTATTGGGGATATAAAGTTGATTAAGGTAGAGATTCTTCCCCCCCAGTGCT
>NW_012154274.1:112643-139512 GCF_000956105.1 Propithecus coquereli
GTTCCAAATTTATAAATTGTTTTTCATTTATTATTGCATTTTAAGTGAGATGCTTTTTGCTGACTTGAGAAGAGAAGCCTTAATTTAATGGAGATGGTGTCTCAAAATCATGCTACAGGCAGTTACTTCTAGATATGTTTCCTGTATAAGCTGATTTCATGCATAGTGTGTGGATTCTAGCTAGGTAGCTAGCTTCTATCCATGAGGATGACACTTTTTGATCTAGTTCCTAGTTTAGGGTTGGGTTTTGACTGTTTATCTTATTTGAGGACCTAAATCATCTTTGTATAATACTTAGAATAAAAGTTAATGTCAATGTATTTATTCATTTATTCAGTTTACATATATTGAGCCTATCTTATTGATTGATTCATTCATTCAATAAATATTTATTGAATGCCTACTTGTTCTAGCACTGTTATAGGTATTGGGGATATAAAGTTGATTAAGGTAGAGATTCTTCCCCCCCAGTGCTCACAGTTTAGTGGGGATGCTGAATGTGATGTTTGTCCTCCCAAACCTTATGTTGCAATTTGGTCCCTGTTGTCCAACGTGGGACCTAGTGGGAGGTGTTTGGGTCATGGGGGGAGATTTCTCATGCATAGATTAATGCCCTCCTTAGGAAGGGAGGGACTGAGTGCATTCTCACTCTATTAGCTTCTGAAAGGGCTCCCCCTAGAGCTGGCTGTTAAAAGGAGCCTGGTGTCTCCCTTCTCTCGCTTGCTTCCTTTCTCATTATGTGATCTCTGCACATGCTGGCTCCTTTTCACCTTCTGCCACAAGTGGAAGCAATCTGAGGCTTTCATCAGATCCCCAGTCTTCCAGCCAGCAGAATTGTGAGCCAAATAAACCCCTTTTCTTTATAAATTTCCAATCCTTGGGTATTCCTTTATAGCAACACTAAACCAACTAGAACACTAAGTGTGGATAAGAATGGGAGGTTATGGCACATGTAGGAAGGGATGAGATTCAGTTGATTTGTAAAGTATAAGCAGCCATTAGTTGATTTAAAGATATTAACTCAAAACTGACCTAACCCTATAAACTGTGAGTTTACAGTTGTACTCTCCTCTCTTTGTATTTTTTCCATGACTTCATTTAATTTCAAGCATGTAGACCAAACTAAGCTAAAGAAGTTTGAGAAGTGTGTTTTGGGTGTCCTTACTAAGAATGCCTCCCTCAGCAGAACTTTTTCAGTAACTTCTGAATATATCAATCTTGATTATGTCTACAGTAAGGTGAAATATGTAGATTGTTCAATGAATTAGAATATTATAAATGGGCACTTGGGTCTTGCCTGGTTAAGACATTATTTTATGCTCAAGGTGTCTGAGCTTGAGTTAATAAATTTCCTCATCTCCCACACACTAATACTTTTCCTTTGGATACAGTTTAACTATTGGTCTATTTTACAATAAGCCTGAAGTTTTAATGCATTTTGAATAATCATAGGCTCTATGTTATTTGTTAAGAGTTTTCAGGGATTTACATTATGAAAAAAAAATTAAGAACAGTAATTATAAAAAGTACAATTTTCTAAAGTACTGTAAAATAAGCAACCTATATCTAAGATCTAATGTTAATCACACAAGTAAGATCTGAACTGTGAATGAGCTGGATCTTTAAACCAATTATGAGAAATTGCACTTAGAACTGTATTATTTTTAAAATATACTCTGATAAATAAACACCTACTCTGTATCTCTATGGGCTGAATCACTGTTAGTATAAAATTAAAGATTTACTCTCCCTGTTTGCATATATTTAAGAAATGAACCCAAGATGGTGATTATAGACATGAAATCAGAACTGAGGGTTCCTGCTATCTTGTCCAATAAAATATTCTTTATTATTTGTTTTTCAAATAATGAGTTTAGCCAGATTATGAAATTAATTTAGGGGTCATAACTACTATTTATATTTTTAAAATATAAACAGAACAACATAAGATCATATAATAAAATGCAATATAATGTAACACAATACAATAGAAAATAAAGCATATCATAAGTAGTAATAATAAGCATTTCATAAAATTTTTTTCTGCTTTATATATACTTGTATACAAATGCTAGTCACAATGTAGAATGCATTTTTTTGTGGAGTGTCCTAGTCAAAAATGGTTGAAAGCCACTGTCTTAGAAGATGCAGTACAAGTGGTAATTGTGTGCAGAGTGCTTATGGAGGGTCAGACCAATAAAAATGAGCAAGTTTGGTGAAAAAGATTTCCTGGGAGCCTTGAATAGCTAAAGAAAGGTCCATCATGATGAACATAAATTTAATGTTCCCTGAAATTTGAGGATCAGTAATGGCTACAATGACTCCTAAGGCTGCTACTACAAGCCTTAACTGTATTTGAGGTATTTCAGACTGTCATCTCTTCCTCACTTCCTAAGGAGTTGTGTGCCAAGAGAAAGTTAGCCATAATAGCTGCAAAATTAAAGCAGCTTGAATGTCTTGCCATCGTAGGGTTGTGGTATGTTGGTGGTACTCTAAAAGGGCAATAATCTCATTTTGTGGAGTCACTATCTATGGAGTTTTTTAAGTCAATTTGTTAGAAGATTCTGCCCTAAGTCCAAGATAATCTGTCTGTTGTTAGGTTTTATCAAGTATGGGTTAAAAGATAGTATTTCAGGAAAACCCAAGGAAACTAGCAGGTGTCAAAAACAGTGTAAGTGTTGTATTCTCCAGGAGGTCCTTTCTCTCTCTTAGGGAAAAAGGCACTTACTTTGTCTTTCTCAATGTATCAGTAATTGAACTATGAGATGTTTAGAACATACCAAACTGGGAATATCTGTGGCATTCCAGCCAACCTCGTGTTGGTAAGATCTAGTGCTTTATAAAGACAAACACTGGATCATGTGTACCTTCAGAGCAGTACCGCTCCTCTACAAAAGCCCCATTTGAATGTCACTACTTGTGCTAATGGCACTCTGAGGTTTTATGGAATGATAAATATCTCCTAAGGTCCAGATTCTGTTTATCTGAGTTGATCTAAGTAAGCCATGTCTCCTCCCCCTTTAGAAGGATTTATGAAGGAGCTCCATTCCCAACTTGGATGTTTAAAGTGGCAAGAAATGAGATTGAGATACATGTGGCTTTATTTCAAGGGTAATCATGCAGAGAGAAGCAAACAAACTCTGATAAGAAAACTATGCAGCTCCACCAACAGCATCATTCAATCACTTGCTACCATCAAGTGGGGAAGCTAGTGGACACATGGAAGATCGTAGGCTTGCCCTTGAAGTGTGCTCCTCAGCCCATGTTCAAGCACAGTTGTTTCCAAGCAGATGCTGTTTGTAAAATGCTCAAGATGCTTTTAGTCATGGTTTATGATAAGGAGACCAAGGATATTGATATATCAGGCCATAGGAAACCAAAGGGATAAGACACACTGGAAGTAATTGGAAGTCTATGTAACCATTATGTTCCTACAACAGGATATAGTGAGGCCTGTGAGTGCATTGGGTCCAGGTTGGATAGCAGAGTGGTATGTATTGGTAAAGACAGGACCCAGGGATTCAGAATTCAGGTTCTGGAAAGGACAGTGTAGATCAAGTAATAAACACGGTGCTAGTGAATTGGTTGTGACTTTTGATGAAGGTCAAAGGCTGTTTACTCTCTATTGTAATATTATCTCTGTATATAGATAGACAAGAATTCACAAGGAGAGTTGGACCTCCTAGGTGTTGATGAATCTTGAGTCTTATCCTTACACCTTCTCAAAAATTCATAGTGATGGCAGACACAACAAAAAGATTAATATTAAAATAAAGACATCTTAATACTTATTTTCTATATGTGCCTGACAGTTTACATAGATCAATTGCTAGTAACATGGAGCACATCTACACATGAAAATTAACTTGTTAAAGCAATAGTTTGTAACAGGTGATACCAACCTGGTATTACCACTTTGGACATCAGAGTCTTGAACCTAATAGTCAGATGTATATTTAAAACAATACCTAAAGTAGTAAAGAATTCTCTATTATCTAATTAATTTAGTCATATCTACATAGATAACATACATTTAAAATAGGGAACTGATAAAAATTTCTGGTTCCTCTTTACTAATGAACTAGTAAAAATCTCTTTAGTTCACTGTAGTTAAACTAATAATCTTCATTCTGGTCTGAATTTTCCTTTTTCCAGTTCTTTTGTTCTCCTTTTCACTCACCAAGTTCTTATTCCATCCTCTGTGGTGTTTACCTTGACTTAGCCTTTATCCTTAGTCTTTGCTAGGAACTTCATCAACTTTATTTCTATGGTGATTCTGCTCTGTGTGTTCCACCAAATCCCTTATCTGCTTATCTCCACAGGTCAAGCTTCAGTTCTTCTCCTGACCTAAACATTCTGTTCTCTTCACAGTGATGTTCTATTCCATTGTGTTTGGCTACATTCTACAGGTAGTTTGGTGTTGGAAGAGGGCTCAGTAGCCGACTGAGAACTTAATTGTTTATAGTCAGCAATCACATAGGCTCCTCATGCAACATTATTTCATTTAATCTTTACAACAGTCCTGTGAGGTAGATATTATTATCATGCTTCAAAGATGAGGGAATTGACAAAAGTGCAAAGCAGGCAAGTAGCAGAACCATTACAGAAACCCAGCTCAGATATTGGGTATGAAAAGAATACTACTAAAAGAAAAGGCAAAACATAGGTATGCATTTATTTATACATGACATAGCATAATTAGAGAAATACTGATTTAACTGTAAGACTGCTTCCTTTAACAAGTATTAAGTGACTGCACAGCTCAAAATCACTAGGACATTGGCAACTTTCCACTTCAACGTGGCCTTGGAATTATAGCCTTTTTCGTTGTAAAATTATATAATTTCTATGGTTTCCATTTCCTTATTTGGTTAGTTTTGATTGGCCACATTACATAAAATAATTATCATTTGTCTAACTAAAAGTCTAAACAATTCCAATGAATGAAAGCAAAAGCAAGTAATCAATTATAATGCCATTAATAATTATGCAAATCATTCAGTATTTACCTAATTTTGAATAATGCGGTAATTATTATGCACAGAACTGCTAGAGAAACCAAAGGCATTAAACAATAACAAAATAATTTTTACAAATGGTGGTTTGTATAGAAATGACAGTCAAATACAAATATATTTATATACTTGTAAATTCCACTGACTTAAAAGAAAAACTTATTATGAGTACTTTGGGTGTTTTTTGTTTGTTTTGAAAAGTATTTCCTTATCTCCAGTGTTGTCAATATCAAACATTCTGGCACCAAACCAGACAAGCCAGCCTTAGCACTTATCAAATTTGACAACTTATATTCTGAGTAAATGATTTTGTCAGATATTGGGTATGAAAAGAATACTGATAAAAGAAAAGGCAAAACATAGGTATGCATTTATTTATATATGACATAGCATACTTAGAGAAATATTGTCAAAAATGGCCTAAATAGGCTAAACCAATCAATGATTAACATAAGTTTTTCCTACTTGAAGGTATTTAGAAAAATAGCTCCATAGGTAGACTGAATCTGTCAATATGAGCCACTTTGTAATATTAGTCAAGAGTTAAGGATTAAAAATATAATATGGAGTTTCATTTTTAAGCCAAAAATGTGACTTGTTCATTACTTAGTGGTAGTGTAGTAGTATTTATAAACCATACATTATCTATTTGGTCATGGTACTGAGAAGAAAAAAATGTCATTCAAATTAGTGATCCAATTTGGCAAATAATATTAAAAATAAATATTTTCAAAAGAAGTCCCCTCCACAGAATGGTTAGGAAACTTGAGCTAAAGCACACACATATAGTCAAGGCAAAGACACATACCTTCCTTCTAAAAAGGAAAAAAAAGAAAAACTGACTTAAGGCAATATAAGCAATCCAGACTAGAAGTTAGGTGGTGTTTCTTAAAGAAATGTAGTGTAATGTGTCTTTCATGTTTGTTCCCCTTTTGTCTTTCATGAGAACATATGTTGATGAAGGAACTCATTGATTTTTTCCCAATGGACATTTCTCATGTTTTTTTTTTTTTTTTTTTTTTTTTTGGGACAGAGTCTCACTATGTTGCCCGGGCTAAAGTGCCGTGGCGTCATCCTAGCTCACAGCAACCTCAAACTCCTGGGCTCAAGCGATCCTCCTGCCTCAGCCTCCCGAGTAGCTGGGACTACAGGCATGCGCCATCATGCCCGGCTAGTTTTTTCTATATATTTTTAGTTGTCCAATTAATTTCTTTCTATTTTTAGTAGAGACAGGGTCTCGCTCTTGCTCAGGCTGGTTTCGAACTCCTGAGCTCAAAGAATCCGCCCGCCTCGGCCTCCCAAAGAGCTAGGATTACAGGCATGAGCCACCACGCCCGGCCTCTCATGTTTTCCTATCTTTGTTATTTGGACTAAGAAGACTGAGTTAAAATGATTAGGGACAAGTGATAGAGGAAGTTTTAATGGAACTGATCATGTTTGATAAAACCTGGGAGAGACTTACATGATTAAAAAATCAAATGTATCTTGGAATTCATAGTTTTTACTATCCCAGTATTGTTTGACATCTCTGTACCACTAAAACAACATATTGGGCTTTTTTGACATTTAAATAATTTAATAAATAGATTATATGTACTAATTCCAAATAATCTTAAAATATAAATGACATGCATTTTTACTAATATCTATATAGTGAAATTATCACATAATCATATTACTAAATATATTTTACATGCACTAAGACAATTTTTAAAGTTCTTCAAGTGACTACAGAAAAATGTCATGTTATGTAATATTTGTATGTGAATAAAAATATCTTCTTTTCTGTCTTGTATATCTTAATTATTTTTACTATCATGACAGTATGCATAGCAATTTTGGACAATTTAGAAAATACGATAAATCAGTGTACTGATTTATTCTCTCAACCGTTGTGAATGAGAAGTGAATGAGAATTGAGAATAACACAATCTGTTTTAGGCAAAATATGATACATCATTGTTTTATTTGGATATCTTTTATTACTATGAATTTGAATATTTCTTTATAAATTCATTGGCCATTTTATTATACTTTGAGAATTGCCTGTTCATATCCTTTTCACCATTTTCCTGCATTTTTCTTTTTCTTGTTATTACAAATTTTTATATAAACTCTTAACCTATTGTCAAATATATATGTTGCAGATATTTTGCCTTCATTCTTTATTTTTCCAGTGTGTGCATGTGTTATGTGTGTGTTTGGGGGGATATGCAGAATATTTTATTTTTATATAGATAAATTTATCTGTTTCTTCCTCTGTGGTTTTCAGCTTTGGTGTCATGCCTTAAAAAACCATCCTGGAACATATAAATGTTCACCCAAATTTTGATGCCATTATGATTTCTTGTTTACATCTTTCATTTTCCTGGTGTTAATTTATTTTCTGAAACGTATAAGGATATCTAACTTCATTCTTTTCCAGATATATGATCAGTTATTCAAATATCAACTGCAAAATAATCTATTCTTTCTCTGCTAATGTAAAATATAAACTGTATACATGCTAAATCCTTACATATAATTAGACTTTGTTTCTACAATTTGTATTTTTGTGCACTGAATATTTTGTCTCTACCACTCATTCTTTCCATTACTGCATTCTTAATAAGCATTTCAGTAAGGCAACACTCCCATATTACTGTCCTTTTTAAGTTGTTAATGGATATTTTTATCCACTATATTTCCTTCTTCCACTTCAACTTTAGAATCATTTGTTATACTACCCTGCAGGGGGGTAAAAAAAAAACAAAAAAACACTGGCACTTTTGTTGTCATTAACATCAAGTTAGACCACGTATGGTGGCTCATGCCTGTAATTCCAGCACTTTGGGAGGCTGAGGCAGAAGGATTGCTTGAGACCAGAAGTCCAAGACCAATCTGGGGAACAAAGCAAGACCGTGTCTCTACAAAAAAAACCAGCCAACAAACAAAAATAACCAACATTAAGTTAGATTAATTTGGGGGAGAAATAAATGGTTTATAATTTTGAAACTTTCTATATTGCCCTCTCTTCAAGTCATTTTTTAAATCCTCAGTAGAGTTTTGAAACATTCCATATACAGCCTCTCTGTATATTTCTTGTTAATTCCAAAGATTTTGTCAGTTTTTACATGCAAGCAAAAAAGTTGACTCTTGCTGAGTAAGCAGAAAAAAAAATTACTCAAAATATGTTGGGTAATTCAAAGAATCAGTAGGTGGGCTTGAGAAGTAGGCTCAAGATTAACTTCCAAGGAAAATCACAAGAACCATCACAACAAAGTCCGACAAAGAAACTTTCACTGCCACCACCACCATGGAGCACTAGCAACCGACCTTGCAGCTGCTACCTCTGTACCAGGAACTCAACTGTGCAGCAGCCATAATTACTTCTAGGGACAGTGATACTTCTTTCTTTTCCTTATTTTGTTGCAGTGGCTAGACCTGCTGAAATAACGTGACTAATAGTATTAATGTTGAGCATCTTTTTCTTGTTCTTGCCTTTAATGGAAAAATGTGTATTTTGTTTTGGTTCATCATTGGTCCAGAGAGTGTAAGGAAAGCCATCTTCAATGCATAGCTTATTGAGAGTATTGTTTTGTTTTGTTTAATGTTACTTGTGTTTTTTTAAAATCAGAAATGAATTTTATCAGATACTTCTTGGTCAAAATGGTGATATGCTTTTTTTTTTTAAGTTTTAACCTACTAATGTGATGTAGTAATAGGTTTTTTAATATTTAACCTTTGTATTCATGAAATAACTCCTATTCAGTCACGGTGAGACAACTTCAACATTATATGTAGGATATGAGCATATGTTCTGGAATCTGACCACCCGGGTTCCAATCCAGCTTGTGTCTTTACTATTTAGTATGACCGTGGAAAAGAAACTGAGCCTCTGTAATACTCAGGTTTTTCTTCTACAAAATTGGGAAGATGATAATACTACTTATGTAAGAGCTATATGAGAATTATTTGAGATAATTCATGAAAACAACAGTATATGGCATATAGTGAGTATGCAGTCAATGTCAATTAGTATCTTTATTGTCTATTAATATAACATTGACTTTAATATTGTATGCATAATTTTTGCAAAATATTTCCAAGTGAGATTGGCTTGTAATTTTCCTTTGGGATGTTGTTTTTGTCAATTATCTTTGATGCATTTTTTGTGTAAGGGTTATATTAGTCTTGCCAAGTGAACTGGAAAGTCTTCTGTATTCTTCCATACTCTAGAAGACTTTAAATAACATTTAAATTTCTTTTTAATTAAGGAATAAAAATTCTTCTGTAAACCATTACTGTTTTCAAGTTTCCTAGGTATAGTTCTATGACAACTTTTTCATTTCTTTCATGGCTTTTATCTTTTCAAAATTTCCATTTAAATTAATTTTAACATTTGTGCTTTCTTAGAATATCATTTATTACTACACAGTAATAAATTCTAATTTATTATAGTGGAGTTATATATAAAATTTTCTTAATGATTTTAAGTCCCATTAAAATCTATTACCTTTTTTCTGGCCAGGCGCGGTGGCTCACGCCTGTAATCCTAGCACTCTGGGAGGCCAAGGCGGGTGGATTGTTTGAGCTCAGGAATTCAAGACCAGCCTGAGTAAGAGTGAAACCCCGTCTCTACTAAAAATAGAAACAAATTAGCTGGACAACTAAAAATATATAAAAAAAATTAGCCGGGTGTGGTGGCGCATGCCTGTAGTCCCAGCATGCCTGTACTGCCCAGGCTGAGGCAGAAGGATTGCTTGAGCCCAGGAGTATGAGGTTGCTGTGAGCTAGGTTGACGCCACAGCACTCTAGCTTGGGCAGCAGAATAAGACTCTGTCTCAAAAAAAAAAAAAAAAAATCTATTACCTTTTTTCCTATTATGTCACAACATTGATATTTGCTATTCTTTACCTTTGTGTCAAACTAGTAGCAATTCCATTATCATGCTTAGTATGGACAAGTTTTAGACATTTATCAATGAAGAGTACCTGAATAGCTTCACTCTCTATTAATTTCCATTTATATTTTTATTAGTTTCTTCCTTCTAGTTTCTTTTGATTATTTTAGAATTACTTTTATTCCCTATTTTAATGCTTAGTTTATTTTCCTTCTTTTTAATTTTATTTTTTATTGATGCATAATAGATGTACATATTATATTTGCAGGCTACATGTGATATTTTGATATACTCATACAATGTGTAATAATCAAATCAGGGTACTTGGAATATCCATCCCCTTAAACATTTATTAAATATCTTTATGCTGGTATCATTTCAATTATTCTTTTCTAGCTATTTTGAAATATACAATAGATTATGGTTTATTATAATCACTCTGCTGATTTAGCAAACACTAGGTCTCATTTCTTCTATCTACCTAGATCAAGGCATTTTAGGCTAAGGGACTATACATTTTCCTCTGAGTACAGTTTGATCCCTCCCATATTTTTAATCTATTATTTTAATGTTCTTTTCAGATTTTACAATTTTAATTTCAAAAAGAATGCTTTTTATTTCAAGTACTTATATTTTTCATATTTTTCTAAAATCAATTTCTAGTTTTATTACATGGAGTTCAGAGAACGTGGTCTATACAATGTTTTTTCTCTCCCTGTAACTGTTTATTTCAGCAAAAAACCTGAAGAAAGTGGTAGTCAAACATGGTAGATTAGAGAACACTGTACTGAGCATGAAAATTCTTTTTCATCTTTCTTACTTTAAAATATTTTAAAATAAGCTTAATACTTGCATAAGATAGCAGATAAACTATTGTTGTCTTTTGTTTGCTTACTGATGATAACATCAATTTAAGTGTCTTAATGCTTGACCTAGATTACAATATGTCTCAACTTAATATGCTTACTTTCATAAACTAAGATATTTTGGGTTTTTTTTTCTTTTATGTAGGAAGCTCATTTTTCTGCTTTCTAATATGAAAGTATTATTGCTGCTATTACTCATTTATGTGATATAATTGATTAACTAAAGTATTGATTAACTTTTATTTGCTACAATTTAGATTCACTTTCAATATTTAAATTTCTTATATTCCTAAATTTGACTTTTAAGAATAGTTTCGTTTTGTTTGTTTGATTGTTATTTTTGCAGAACATGGTTGGAGAGTGGGCCTTACCAGAAGAAATGGTTGATAATTTACCACCCTCCAACAATTGTATATTGGGCCATGTACTTCACAGACTATTTGAAAAATCTCTTCCTCCTCATCTTGAATCAACAGTACCTGAATTTCCTTCCTCTGCTGTTAAAGGATGCTTATTGGGGAAAACATTTAGTGGAAAAACTACCGTTCTAAAGTCTCTACAAAAAGGTAGAATCTCCCCCTCATTATTAGATTCTGTTCACACTGACTGTATCTGCAAATGTCCATGTATATATAGAACATACAAGAAGCTTTGCTGATATATTGGGAAATCTCTGTCATCCAAAATTTTATAATAGGGCGATCATGTAATTTATTGTCTAAGCCATAATTATTCAACCATAAAAAGGAGTGAAATACTAATGCATGCTGCTTAATAACGTTATGCTAAGTGAAAAAAGCTATATACGAACTATCACAAAATATATAATTCTATTTGCATGAAATATTCAAGATAGGCAAATCCATAAACACAGAAATTGACTTATTGGTTTCCAGGTGTAGGGGAATAGAGAGTGACAGCTTAATGGTTATGGGGTTTCCTTTTGATGTGATGAAAAATTTCTGGAACAGGATTATGGTGATGGTTGCACAACATTGTGAATGTCTAAATGCCACTGAATGATAAACTTTAAAATGGTTAATTTTATTTTATGTGAATTTTACCACAATAAAAAAAGCAGCTTGATCCAAAAGACAGTTCTAGGGGGACTGAAAGACAGTGTTATAGGGTGAAGCCAGTACATGAGGACAACAATTTCAATTTCCCAAGAAATGCTATTTATAAAATTATCTTCTGTCCTTTAGACTTTCCTATTCAAATGCTTTCTATCGACACTCTTGTCCAAGAAGCTATTCAAGCATTTCATGACAATGAAAGAGTCAGTGAGGCCCTTCCAATTCAGAAAGAGGATGAAGAAGGGGCTCTACCAGTTCTGCAAGAGGATAGTAAAGAAAACCAGGCAAGTATGATTCTAGTTTTCTTTGCTGTGTCTGGTACACTAGATAGTTGGAACTGGATGGAATCTAAAAGATCTTCTAGACCAAGAAAGTAAATGTCCAGAGAGTAAATATTTAGGTTCTGTAAAGGTCCGGAGTAAGTATTTAAATTAAATATTTTGTAAATATTTTAGGGCAAGAGGCAAAATTAAGGATGTTATGTGGGCGCTTAAATAACAAGAAAGAAGATTTCTGCCCCCTTCTGTGGGTTTGCCTGGGTGGACCATCCAGAGCACCACTGCTGTGGGCTCACTTTGCGCCCAGTGCCATCAGCTGGAGACATACTCCTGAGGATACAGTGTCTGGCTGGTGCGTGGGGTGGGCGGAGTGACTGAAATACAGAGGTTGCGAGGGTGGTATGTGAGTGCTGCGGGGGAACTCAAGGAGTCACCAGCTCCTGGACTGAGATCCCACCACTCAGTGCCTGGTGGACGCCAACATCAGACTCTCCAACATGTAGTTGGAGACCAACAGTGGCCCTGGACAGTGGCTGAGGCCTGTCTGGAGCCCAGTGGGGACAGTAGTGGAGGGGGACTTCTGGCTTGGTCTCTAGGCTCACAGTGCTAGGCTGCTTGAATGATGTTCAGGAACTGTATAAAAGCAGTTAATGGGCTGAATTTGGTCCATGGGGCATGGTATGCTGACTTCAGATTTAAACTAGCAGATCTCAACTGGGGTGGAGGGCTCTCTGTATGGTTTACCGGTATCACATTTCTATCAGTATTGCATTACACTATTGTGTGGAGATTCCTGAGGTGGGGGTGCTGACGAGGAGAAGGCAGCCCCACCTTGAGGATCATTGATGTGGTCTAGCCCCCTTGTTTCACAGAAAAGACAGTAGAGACCCTAAGCATGAACTGGTTTACTTGGGGTCAGAAAGCTTGTTGATGGCTACTCTGTGACTGGGGTTCCAGATTCTAAGTCCAGAACTCTTTCCCCTACTTTATTCTCTCTCTGCAAATGAATAAATTAGTCTAGAATCTAATCCAGATCATTTGCAGGGGCTGCAAAATAAATACCATTTAACAATGAATTCTGAAAATAACTGGGAGAAGTTTTCTTCATTGTGGGCTATCTCTTCTTCGGGTACTCTTTCTATTTTAATCAATAGAGTAATAGTTAATGTACATTTTTTTTTTACTTCCTTATGGCTATAACTGACACCTCTAGGATTGTTCACTTAAAGATAGTTTTCATAAACTCTACCCTTTTCTCAGGTTCTATTTCAAAATAGCAGTTGCTGTGTTTTGCATTGGAGGCCATTGGAAAGACAGATTACACCGCAAATTACTATGTGTTTCTACAAGTGCAATTATCATCATGTATTGTTTGTTTCTGGAAACTGTAATTTGGACTGAAACCCCAGTCCTCTCTAATATCATTAATGTTATAGATAAAATAGTGTATTTGTTCTCAAACCCTTACTTATAGATATAAAATTACGAAGGTTATTAAAATATAACAATGTTAAAATCTCTTCCTGTGTCTGTGTTTTCTCCCCAAAGGATCCACAAAAAGTATTTTCAGCTGGTCTAGTCTCAGATGAAGTGCTACCAGAAACAGAAGGTAAAACTATACTTAGTGAGTAGATATCAAAGCAAATCATTCATTATTTACATTAGAGAGACAGACAAACAGTAAGAACACATGTATGCATAAACTTGCTTCGAGGGAAAGAAATGGGAGTGATAGAGTTTTGCATAATTTTCCGTATGGTCATTTGACAGAGAGAACCAGATAACCTTTGTCAACAACTAAGGATAAGAGATGAAAATTATAAGGGAATCTTTGCAGCCTCCCTCAAGTACTTGTTTAGTTTTGCTGTTCTTATGAAAACAGCCAGGATAAATCATCCTTACTCTCCCTGGCTTCGCAGGGAGACAGTATTTTATTGTTTCTGCTCACCTATGCAAGTCTGTGTGTGAGCACCATTGGGGCCCTCTGTGTGCTGCAGCTTCAGTCACTGTATTGAGAGAGGCTGCAGGGTCTGGTCTTTTCAATCCACATGCACAGTGGTTCCTTTGATAAAGTTAAGTTTATTTTCAACCTTGGACAAGACTGAAAGAACCAAGCTTCCCAAACCTAACAAGAAGTTATCTCCCTAGAGATTTGGTCTTTAGTGCTTCAGATCCTTCATAGAACCATTGAAGGAAAACAATTTTAGGTATTAAATACCTTTTCTCTTTGTGCTAGTAAGGTTTTGCCATGTTAGTTTCCTCATATTCTCGCCTAAAGCTGAGATCCTCCCGTGTCATCATCACTATCACTATTAGCGTTAAACAATGTCCAGATTTACTGTAAGCATGCAACTCTCCCAGAGAAGCTGGACTTTCCATTTTCTAAATGTATATTATCTGTCACTTATTCCAGTTATTTGTTTCTTAAGAGATCATTTTAATTGATTTTTTAAACTATTATAAGTATTTCATGACATATTTTATTGCATTAGTCCAATTGATTAAAAACAAACTCTTTAAAACTTTTGTTTTCCATTGAATTTAATTAAAAAGTCCTCTGACTTCTGGAACTATATACTTTTAGATGTGTTTATTATCTATAACTTGATAATCCAGGAAAATAAAAGTACAATAAGTTAGCATTTTAATAACATTTCTTGAGAAACTTGGCTTGTCTTTTGAAAAGAGAACCCAAACTGTGTTAAAATATTTCTAATGATATTGTTATGAGCTCAGGCCATATAGGAAGGAAGGAAGGAAGGAAGGAAGGAAGGAAGGAAGGGACAGAGGGAGGGAGGGAGGGATGAGGGAGAGAGGAAAGGAAGGTAAGAAGGAAGGGGAGAAGGGAAGAAGGGAGGGAGGGTGGGAGGAATGGGAAAATGTGGAAGCAGAAAGGAGGGAGAGAGGGAGGGGAAAACACCAAGCCACACAGTGGCCAGGATCTTACTGGTGTGGAAGGGAGGTAAAAGCTATGTAGTAGTGATTCTGTGACTTTCTTCCTCTGAGTATCTCAGGCATAGCTGAGTCCAATACTAGAAATTTGTTCTTACCACTTTACCTATTACTAGGTACTGATACTAACAAAACACCAAAAGCTGAAGAAGTCAAATCAAGTGATAATGTCTTCAAAGTAAGTATTATAATCTACTTTTGGCTATTAACATTAAAATATGACATGATTCATGGCCTTTTGGTTCATCTACAAATGGAATGAAATAATGATGTGCTTCTCTGGTTTTAAAGTAAATTTAATGGTAAACTATTAGTTAATCTGAGTTTACTTAACATCTTTTATATTCTTAATACTTATATCTAAAGCAGTGGAAATTACTATTCAGTTTTGCCAGGTAAGAAAATAAACATGCTTTTTAAATTTTAGACTTATGCCGAATTTATTTTTATGTATTTTTTTTAACCATCTAATTTATGGCTTTTGTTTCCTTTCATTTCCTCCTTACCTTTAAAGAATGTTTACACAATTTACCCTTATTCTTGTTGATGACTCTACAGAATTTTTTATTAATTTTTGAAAAAAATGTTCACAACAATTCACTCACTATGGCTCCTAATGGAAATTAATGTTTCCATAAATAGTATTGTTCTACTGTATGTGGAGCATTTTTTGTTATCAAATAGAATGACCAGATAGATTAATCAAATGGAATTTTATTTACTTTATTTTTATT
Organism: Propithecus coquereli; assembly: GCF_000956105.1. Lineage (NCBI taxonomy): Eukaryota > Metazoa > Chordata > Mammalia > Primates > Indriidae > Propithecus > Propithecus coquereli. The sequence goes on from NW_012154274.1 coordinate 128,447, forward strand.
ATATTTCATTACTTTTATTAAGCATTTCCTCATGGAAAACATTTTTATAATATTTTAGATATCAAAACTTCTTAAGGATAGAAAAATTTTTATAAGGATATACATCAAACTGTAAATAAGATGACTGATGGGGAGGGAAATGGGCTTAGAAAAAGCAATAAAGGAATAAAGGGGGACTTATAATGTTTACTCTGTGCATTTGAAATACGAATCAGCAAAAAGGCTAAGTGTATTTTTATATTTGCATGTATGGATTTACAAATCCCCTAAATTCCATATTCAATTCAATTCAAAGAGTATACTTTGTCCCGTGTACTGTTTCAATAATTTAAATATATCAGTGAACAAAAAAGACAGTGTTTCCTGCCCTTATGGCATTTCTATTCTGTTGGAAGGAAATAAATATTATATGGGAGATGGTGGTAAGTGCTGTGAGAAAAGGCAAAGTAGAGTGGAGCAAAAGCAAGCAGGAGCACCGGTCAGGGGCAGGCCTCCTTGGGAAAGGGAGATTTAAGCAGATTGAAAAAGGTGAGAGAACCAGCTCACTGGATCTGGGAAAGCATTCCAGGCATCAACAATAGAATAGCTGGATGCTGGAGACAGCCTTGAGGCAGGAAGGAGGCTGGCCAGCAGGGCTGGACAGTAGGAAGGGATGAGGTTAGAGCTCAGTGTAAAAAGGGAACAGATTCAGCTTAGTCAGGGTCTAACAGGCAATTATTGGGATGTTTGGAGTAAAAGGGGGAACTTTTACAGGGTTTTGAGTAGAAGTATAATATCATTTGACATAAAACATTCACTGTAGTGGCAGAGTTAAGAATAGGTTCTAGGGAAGTTCCTGGAACACCAGTGATATCAAGTAGTGTGTAATGGACTAACCTACAGATAATAATTACAAATGCTGGGCAAAATATAAAAGCGATTATTTGAGGGCCAAAAGGAGATAGCAAAAAGAAAAAAAAAAAAAAGCAAAGGAGCAAACAAGAAAGCAGCAAAAAAAACAGGCAGAAAATATATGGAATTTGACCATCGAAAGAAGAGAACTTCCCTGGGCAAGAGCCATGGTTTATACACACACCGGTCAGTCAGAAAGAGTGGCTAGAACTCAAGCAGAAAGCACAATCTTTCTAATCTAAGGTATGAGAGGATGAAGTTTGGGGATGCCAGAGCAGCTGCAAATTAAAGAGGAAGATCTTGGAAGGGAGGGTGCCTCAGAGAAAGAGCCTCAACATCTACATACAAATTTTGCTTAAATGCTTCCCTGACTCCAGAAATTGTGCCAAGCAGTCAGTACCTTCATTAGAAACCATGTAACTGTTTTTTCCTCCAAACATTTGGAATCTGACTTTCAAATTAGCTGTCTTCTGCCATTCATTGTTTATTTTCCCAGCTCACTGTCCGTGCTCAGCTTGGTGCAAAATCAGAACAGCTGCTGAAGAAAGGAAAGAGCATTCCTGACACGTTGCTAGTTGACATCATGGTAAATGCTATTAAGTATGTATTGCATTTTTCTTTCCTATACCCATTTAATATATTCCTTATCACACAAAGGTGTGCAAAGCATAATATAGAATTTCTTTGTTTCTAATATCTAAAGAATACTACTCATCTACATAAGAAAATAAACGGCAAGTAGAGATAGATATACTTTGTGATTTACTTGCCTATATTTCACTTTCTCCCAGACTTGACTTCTTTCACTCAGATGTGAATACAGCTCAGGTTCTATTGCCTGGGGGGAATCAACAAGAAATTTAATAATTGAAAAAGCTAAGGGACAGATTATGGAGAGACCCTAACTGTGTGGTCACAGGCCACTGGGCCTCCTCATTTTGTGTTTCGAGAAGAGAGGTTGGCCAGTGCTGGGCCCAGGTGGAGGGTGCACAGGCAAGGAGTAACATATATGCATGACACAGAGATGATATGTCATAAGGGAGAACGAAAAAAAACCAAAGCAGGCTATGATTTTGTAATCTCTCCCAACCTCCTTTCTAAGGAAAGAGGATCCTCCTGAGCCCTCGTTTATAATGCAGAAAAGGGAGAAATTAAAAGAAACCATAGAGACTTGGCTGATCCATCTAATAAAGAGATGAAGTCAAGTAGGATGGAAAAAAGTAGTCAGAATGGGTTCCTGTGAATGAGTTTTGGAGAGCTTAGAGTGGGCGAGGAAATAGAACTGGGTAGTTGTGGTGTGTGAGAAACATCAGACCGAGAGAGATAAGGAAGGAGGTTTTAAGGTTTTACCATACATCTGGAATGGACTCTCTCTTAGTGCTTTTGTAAAAGACTGCATTAAAGATTTAAGTTGCTTCTCAGTTACATGTATCTAGAAATCTGACCACAAGGCTTCAGCCCTCAGAGCTAGAAGGAGCCTTATTCTAGTAGTTGTAACATTTCTCCGAAGTGGCATAAAGCATATTTCAGACATCGGATTCTTTTTTCCAAGAAAAATGTATATGAAAAGCATCAGATATAAAGCACAGCTTCACTTTAGTTTCAGTAGAACTGGAGTATCTACACCCCAGCGTCAGAGCTCCATTAGCCTCCTTCCAACATCACCATCCTCATTGCCCCTAAGATATCACCAGAGGACTGTCATCAGTTCGAAATCTTGATCTAGTCCAAATCTATCCTTTTTCCACGGAGAAAAGGAGGTACATGAGGGTTTAGCTTCTGTTACCTATCTCGTTAGTGGTGTAGCCCCAGTCAAAGTCCCCATACTCTAGAGTCCTCATACTACAGCTGAACAAGTGTGGCCCTGACAACCTCTTGTTCCCTCTAAAATGGCTCCTGAGACTGCAAGTGGGGGAAGAGATCACCCAGACTTGGCAAGGTACTCAAGGACATTTCCTTCTCCATCTTAGATCAATGAATCAGCAGATCCATTCTGTGCAGAACATTTTACCAAGCTCTGGACAAGTTATAAAAGCAAAATGCAGTCTTTTCCTGCTCTTAACCTAGCAAGGGAAATATAGGCAGTGACCTGAAAACAGCTTGATATTGTGGAAGGATCACTGGATTTGGGATCACTGTAGTTTTGTGACTTTGAATAAGTAATAAAATCTCTCTCAACTTCAATTTTCCCCCTCCTTCCTTGTTACACTATAAGAAGGATAAAAGCACCAAAACAGACTCAGAAACCTTTGAAAAGGAGATTCAATTGTTTAATATTGAGTTCTAACAAAGAAAGAAATGAAATTATACCTTTTAATCCAAAGGCCATAATCTCAATTTTGTATAATTAAGGGTTTAAAAGAACCAAGTTTATGTCCTTTCACCTTGTTTTCCATTTGCAAACAAAATTAATAATTTTTGGAACATCCATTCTCTAAAGAGGACACTGTGCTGAGTGCAATAACTGAAGAAATGGTCCTTATCCTTCTGCAACCTATAAACTAACTGAGAGAAAAAAAAGACTCAATTAAATTTTTGTTAAGTCAAGAAATATAATAACCACTTTATGGTGAAGTGAATGGAGAGTCAGGGGAGTTCAAATCAGGCTGTTATGACTCTACACAGGATTGAGTGGGGTAAGAAGAAGTCTCCAAGTTGGCAGTACAAGTATCTATTAATAGTATGTGCTAAGCTCTCTCTGGGTTTTTTAAATGCATCGTTTCAGTTCATCCTCACAACCACCGTGTGAGGTATGTTATTTCACCCCATTGTGTAGATGAGGTGACTGAGATGCAAAGGAGGAACAGCCTATGGACACAAGCTAGAAAATGCAATCCATACTCCTGTAAGTGAGGAAATCAGTTTGTTTGAAGTAAATGGTTCAAAATTGTGAGAGATAAGAAGTTACAGAGAAAAAAGTAATGGCCAATTAGTTTTATTATAAATACCATGTTAAGGCCTCTGGAATAGATTGGAGAATGGCAGTGATTATGGCACATTATTAGACCTAATCTTTTAGCTCTAAAGTAATGAAATTCATGCAGTAAGAGCTTGTTATGGAATGGAGAGAAAAAGGCAAGATTTATCGTATTATTATTTGCGAAGTACTTGGGTCTAGCAAAATGTTAATGAGTTGTCCTATTTCAATTAAGCGAGATACCTGTGAGTCAAGGCTGGGTCCTGGATGGTTTCCCAATGACATTAAACCAAGCGCAACTCCTGGAGGAAGCTCTTACCGGCCGCAGCAGAAACCTCATAGAAATGGAGAGAAAGAAAGCACAGATATCCACATTGGTTGTTGATCCTACGACTTCCAAAGAAGCACCTCTTCCCCCTCCTGCATTTGATTTTGTTGTGTTATTAGATATTTCAGATATTTCCTTACTGAGTCGCATGAATGATGTCATAGGTAAGTTGGACCCCTTTTTGGGGGGCACTCTTTTTGTACAGTCAAAACTCTTTGTTTTATTTGTTTTTTGACTGAATATTTTCAGTGAATATTCCCATTTACAATTATAAGTGAGTATGAAAGAATCCACTTCAGCCTTTCCGAGAATTATCTAGGTGAGCACAGTTGCCACTTGCTTTGACTGTTAGCATTCAGCACTGCAGGCTAAGCCTGGAACTAGTGGAGAATTCCAAGCCAACTGCAAGCATCTTCCTGAACCTTTCCATCAACTTGACAGCTCCTCTTGTATAGAGGTGTCTTTTTGAGACTTGCATGCATGGAGGAGGTCTTTGTGGCTACCTAGTATGTCTTAGTGGATCACCCTCATGAAAGTTATAAACCACCTGTGCTGTAAGCAAGGATCTAGTAACATCCGTCCCTTGGATTGTGTATTAACTCTGAGGTACAAGTATCAGTTGGCTGAAGTCCTCACATAATGGGATTGAATATTCTTGCCAAAATCCATGGTTTATTTAATTATTTTTTATCCTTTAAATGAAAATATCACTTTATACCACAAATTAAATATTTATGGGTGAAAGCACATATTCTTGAACCCTGGCTTTCCAGGTATTTGACCTTGGGAAAATTACTTCATTGTTCTAAACTTCATTTTCTCAACCTATATGATAGAATGGCTCATTGTATTGTTATGGATATTAAATGAGATGATAGAATCTGAATTAAATGAGATTATAGAACACTTAGGATAGAATCTGGTACATGATAATAACCCTGCAGTACATACACCAAGAAAAACTGTGGAAGACTTTGAAATAAACAAAAGATTACTGGATATCCTTTCCTTAGAAGGCTGAGTATTATCTATTAGACTCTTTGAGGTACCTGATTCTGTAGAAGTCTGTGCCTTTCATTGACTTTGACGCAGATCTTCTGTAACTCCATAAGTTGTAGGAAATTGATAATAATGCAGATAATTCTTGTCCTTAGATATGCAGATAAATTTTTTTCAGTTGAACCACAATTTGCACACTATAAAAAAGATGGGTCCAAATATTATATTGCTCTATAGGTAGTAACCAATTTTCTTCTGTTAACCCTATTTCAGCATTCCTGTTTGTCTATAAATGTGTCTTTTATGCATATTTTCATTTGAACTGCTTGTAACATCTTACAGGTTCCCTCTTTAATTGAGGAATTAAACAATGTCTTTGACATCGTTTTACATCATTTTACATCGTTCATTTTACATTTGTTTGAGAGTCTTAATTTTAGCTTTTCAAAAAACTGTCCTTTAACAAATGATAACACATCATTCTTTTATTACTTCTGTTACTACTAATAAGAACACTTGAGGCTAGGAGAGACCTACGGAGTCATCTAGTCCAATGCCTTAATTCATAGATGGGAATTTTAGACATGATTGCTTGACTTGTCCAAGGTCACGTTCATCCTTATTTTGAGTTTGTGAAATTGTGAGATCTTGCTTTCATTGTTTACTTAAATAAAATGGCAAAACCATTAGATATTATTTCAGCTGTCCAGCCCAGTAGTTTAAACTGGATGCTGTCTATGACATCACAAAAGGGAGAATTTACTTTTCTTTATAGAAGGGAGTAGGAGCCACGCTGACAGTAGTGATGATTCTGCTTGTTCTGCTAACTTCCCACTCCTGTTCAGAGGATGGATAGCTGAGGATTGGCTGAGAGCACTGCCAATCCTTGGCAATCTGGTGGCAGAACAGCATCCTGAACATCAAGATTAATTTGACTTGAAACTTGTTATGACAAGTTACTATAAAGTACACATACAGACCTGTGAGTGGGAGGGTCCCTGAAAGCAAATTATAACCCTACAAGGGCCTCAGAAGATTTTCCCACCCTCTTTGGGCTCCATAAGAGCTATATATTGTTGTGTGTTATAGAAATGGAAGGAAATCAGTAGCAAGAATTTTTCAAGAAATCTAACTCAATCTAGTTTGAGTTCTTATGATTTTTCTATCAAAATTATATGATGAATGATTCTGGAAAATTTTTTAAAGCTGATGTTAGCATCTAAATAGTTCAATATCTTTAGTTTAGACCCTTGACTTATAACTAGGCTTATAAATGCTCTTTCTCCCCTACTCCAGGGAGAATTTCTTCTTTGTCAAATTTTATGTATAACTATACATAAATAATCTTATTCCTCTGCCCTCAGAAATTAGTCTTAAAGTACAATATAATTTATTTCTTTTTATCATATATTTCTAATATTACTGTAACAATTTTAGATTTTTGAAGTGAATTGAACCAAATCCTGGACTAGGGCCATGTAACCCATGTAAACTAGTATCAAATCATTAATTTATAGTTCTTACTGGTTTTATTTAAATCTGATTATGCTAAGCATGTCCCTAACTTTGAAAATCAATCTGCTGTTTTCATATTCAAGTATTTTAAGCTAAGAAAAAATATTATTCTTTTATATCCTAAGTTTTTCTTTCTTAGAATATAAAATTGGCTTTTAAAAGATCATTTTGCCAGTTTACTCTCTCATCTAAAGCAAGACCCCACATAAACTATTTTAAGACAAATGAAACTCTATTCTTCTAAAATATCTTGTTCATTCACATATTTATTTAACACATATTTCATGCTTACCAAATGCCAGACACTGTGCTAGGCACTCACGATAAAGTAATAAGGGAGAAATGGATTCTGCCTTCAAAGAGTTTAGTGGAAATTATAAGTAACCAAGCGACTACGGTATAGTGTTATTGCTGTCCAACATGGTAGCACTAGCTACATATGACTATTTAAATTAATTAAAATTAATAAATGAAAAATTCAGTTCTTTAGTTATCCTGGACACATTTCATGTACACGTGTGGCTAGTGGCTATCATATTGACAGCACTGATGTGGGATGTTTCATTATCTCAGAAAGTTCTGTTGGACAGCACTGGTATAGAGTGATGGGAGCTAAAATGGCACCACTGGTAAATGTTTATCTAACTTTACAAAGTGTCAAGCACTGATAATATGGAAGTAAAGTCCCCATCCTTCAATAGTTCACAGGGCAGTGTGAGGAGAAACAAAAATAAGCTAATTATTATAATACAGTTGTAATGTGCTATAATAGGTGTGCCCAGCATGGGAGATTAGCCAGATGAAAAAAGAGAACAAAGAGAAAAGGAAGGCATTTGCAAGGCTTGAATGGTGAGCATAAACGGTTCAGCTAGAGAACAGCAAGAACCTCAGTAGGCCTGAGAGTAGGCAAGGTATGGAGGAATGGCAGAAATAAGAATAGAGATTAGACAGGGGCCAGATCAAAAGTCTGGCACCAAGATAAGGTGTTCAGACTTTATCCTTAAGCTGTGTAAAGCTACTGAGTGGCATTAAAGCTAGATTTAATATCATTAGATATGCTTTTATAATGACCATTCTGGCTGCTAAGGTGCAGGATAAATTGAAAGGGTAGTGAGATTGGAAGCAATTAAATGAGTTGGAAAATTATTACCATTTGAAAAATAATAAACACATTAAGACAGCAGCAAGAAGCTCGGGAGGCACAGTGAGATTAAAGTAGTATTTAGGGAGTAAGCTGCAGAATTTAGTTATCAGAGGGGATGGGAGATATATCACAGGGAGAATGGAATGGCAGCAAGTTTCTGACTTGCACAACTTTTGAATAGGGATACCATTTACTCAGATAACACGGAAAGAAACACAAAGAGTTCCTTTTGGAAAACATTGAGCTTGACGTGCCTGTAGGAACTTTAAGCTAAGTTGTACAGAGAACAGGTTCATAAATGGATCTAGATGTCAGAAGGGAAGTGTTCTACTAAAGTTAAGAATTTTAAGGTGAGGGAAATCATTTAGGAAGAATGAATGAAAAAAAAAAAGGATCCAGGTGACATCCCAAAATGTCCAAATTTAGTGGGGAGAGTAAAGGAAGAAGTGTTTAGAAGCAACAGCTAGATAGAGAGGAAGAAAGCTAGGTATAGAAGTATCTCATAAGCCAAGAGAGGACAGATTTTTCAAGACAAAAGTGTGTCCAATCCCCCTCTCAGGCCAGCAGGAGCCTGGGCAGGGGTATGGGAGCCTAGTCACTAGGGTCGGGTGCAGAATGCTGTCCTGCGATGCTTGGGGTCCATGGAGAAGTCTGAAAAACATCACAGGGAAGCACATACACCCAAAGCCATGTGAGCTACAAAGGCTGAGTGAGCATCAGTCCAGTCAGGGCTAGGCAGGGAGGAATGGTCCAGACTCAAAGCCAATAGGCAGGAGACAGGGGACCTGAGGAGAGGGAATAGCCATTGTGGGAGTAAAAGGCTGTGTCAGGATGGAAGAGTAGGTGGCTGCCTCTGCTGTTTAGCCATTGGTCAGCCTGAGAGAGTGCAGCAATGTTCATAACATGTGAGAAGTACAGACAGGCTTTGAGGGCAGGCTCTGGAAGCTTACCCTTTGCAGCTAATGGTGACTGAAAAGGAATGTGAGTTGGATTCTGGGACTGATAATGTTTGTTTCTGGATCTGGGTGCTGATTGTTTTCAATTTGTGTATTTATTCATGCAGCTGTATATTCATGTATGCATTCTTTTCAGCAGCTATAATTCAACAAGGAGTATAAAAATTAAAAATAAGTCCAGAATCTGGAGTCAGATTGACTGGAATCAAATCCCTTCCCTACCATTTATGTGCAATTATGTGCAATTCAGGGCCAATTATAGAATCCCAATCTTACTCCACAAGTTTTGTGTTGAATATAAAATAACATAATATATGTAACAGCATTTAAGAATTGTGTGATAAATTTCACCTATAAGTGCTACAGATAAATCAAGTAGGATAAGGACTAAAACATTTCCATTGGCTTTGGCATTTTTGATGATGAGAATGAAAGCTGTTTCTGTGGAGTGAGGGAGGGGAGGGATGGATCGCAGTGGGTTGAGGCCTAAAGGGAAGCCGCAGAGGTGAGGGGTGTAAGTGGACACAACTAGCAAGAAGCTTATCTCTGAAAGAAGGGAAAGCCATGGTGACAAGGCATTTGTTACCTTTTTAGTTCTCATTCTCTCTCTCTCTTTGTTATTTAAGGAAAGGGTCTATATATATGAAAGAGTTCAGTGGATTTTTGAGCCAGGGGATTAGTGAGAATAAAGGTTGTGTATTTTTCTTCAATGATGTCTACGAGTGTTAAGTCTTGAGGAAGAAAAATATCATCTAAAGCTGGTGTAGCAGAAGGACACAGAAATTGAAGTTGTTAAGAGGCAGAGAGAACTTGAAGTATTCAATCATGCAGTCTAGGTTTGACAGACAATATAGAGTGAAGTCAGGATAATGCTGGCAAATTTGAGGAAAAGGATGTAGGAATGTAGGGACTGGATGATGTTGAAGAGATTCATCAGCTACACAGGAGTGCTAGATGGACGGGAATTTGTGCTAGGAGTTCAGGTCATTAGGATTACAAAGATGAAACTATTCAGGGTGATCACAAAATCCAGTAGCCATGGCAGTGAGTGCCAGAAGTGGAGAGAAGGTGAAGGGACCAATGCCTGGGTGGAGTTTGGAGAGAGAGGAATGCTAATCCATGTGCTATAGTCCTTGATAAATATGAGATAGTGATCATGAGATGGTGCATGATAGCATCTCCTGAGAAGAGCTCCCAAAATATTCTTCAGTCACCCATTCTGATGTCAGTAATCCTTGGATTTTATAAATAACCTTAAAGCATCATTCTGTATTCTAAATCCATTTCATCTTGTTCCAGCATGAATGTAAATGGAGAACAACTGATTACTGTATCCTGTGACGGGCTTTCGTTTTACTGAAATCTATTAATTCACTCTTTAAGGTTGCATTACATTGATAAATCTAATTTCTTTTAATCTAGTTCAAGGCTTTCTTTCCTCTCTATGGACATGATTTTCCATTTATCCTAAGTTTGTAATTATTCTGGGCTTTCCAGAATAGGATTTAATCAGAGCTGTTGAGATTGTTTTTTTGTTTGTTTTTGGTCTCTTTGGGTCTATATCTTTATGTCTACTCTATAAGGAGATGATAAGGTCTATAAAGAAATATACTTATTTTATTGTACTGTAATATAATGTCAAAAAATAATTTTATGCATATTTGACTTTATGGCCACCTTATTATTTCACTCTAATTTTTACATCACAGTATTAATTTTTCTAATTCTTTACAAGTTAATTATCCATGATGAGCCATTATTTTTCATTCTCATCTCTTCATAGTCAATCCTGAGATCCTCTACATTGACACTACAGCTTCTCTTTAATGTGGTTTCCTAATTTCCCCCAATTTCCAGGAAGACCTTGAATTCTTATCACAAAACTATACTCTTTCAACAGCTTTGTAAAACATTTTTAAGTAATGTTGGACCAAATATAGGACCATATCTATTTGGCATCTTGCATCAGTATATTCTAGCAGTAAGTAGCAACTTTGACTGGTTTTGAAAATTTTCTAATTAAATAATTTTCATACTGTAGCTGAAGAATTTTCACATAAAATTGCTCATGAAGATATCAGTCAACATGTAGCTGCTGAAAACCAAGATATGCATGGGGACCAGAATTTAAGAGACCAGATACAACATAGGTTAGTTTTTTACTAAATTCCCTTCTTCTTATTTCTTGCCCTTTGAACAAAATGATAATTAGTCACTTTGGAATCATCAGATCTAGAAAAAAGGTATATTTCGTAGTATTCAATCTTTTTTTTTTTTTTTTTGAGACAGAGTCTCACTCTGTTGCCCTGGCTAGAG
>NW_012154274.1:141088-145080 GCF_000956105.1 Propithecus coquereli
TTCAGCAATATAAGGAAACAGTGTGTGAATTCTTTTAGGATGAAAAACACTAGGCAATTAACTTTCCCAAATCCACATATTTTGTTATGAATTTATTGATTATTAATTTCTTATTTATTAGCCTATTGCTGGGGTATATCTCATTCACATTAAACCATCCAGGACTCCTTTCTCCTTTATTCAGCCAGTAATAATTGCCCATTTTTATGGTATTATTGGAAAATTTTATCAAAAGGGATCTTAAACTGAATGCAATGCCAGATTTCTACTGGGATTTTGCCTTTGAGAAACGACTTGAGAAATAAATATTCCCTTTTTGTTTATCAGTCACTCCTAATTATATTGGCAGCAGTAGTTTCTTGGTATAATAAAAATGGTCAAAGTTAATATCAGAAGGATTCTTAAGCTGTCTTGATAGCACTTTGTCTCCTATCACTAGATTTATGACGTAACTACCACGATGTATTAATTAACTGACATTAAAATAGTCCATAGGTATGAGCCACAATCACCGTGGGGATGCAGGAGCTCACACTTGGAAAGATAAGCTCCTACATCTAAATGTCAGCTCCATAGAAAAGCCAATGTGAAGCTTTCAGACAAAACAAAAACCAATTGTATTGTATTTTTAAAGGCTTACCATGTCACTTGACAGAAAGTAGGCTGAGAAGTGTGAGGAAACCTTCCACAGCAATCTCACAGTCTTGGTTGTGAGGCAGAACCAAACCAACTTGTAAAGACTTAAAGCTACAGGTTAGGATCAGTTAGTTCTTACAAGGTACCAGTCTCCACTTTAATATTTTTCTAAAGATTTTGCATTCTAATCACTAACTACATTTGTAGACTCAACTATCCCTTAAGATTTATATTCCAATCAGTTAATTACTGTAACAAATATTTAATCATTAAAACAATAATGTATCTAGCTCAGTGCTCTGTATTAAATTAAAGGAAATAAAAGGATGTGGTACTTCTATAATATTCTGAAATGAAAAAATGACCATAATACACTAAGTAGGAAAAAGCAGGTTATATATAAAATAGTCTTTTTTAAAAAATTATATGTGTGTATATATATGTATTAAATATATATGCACAGAAAGGAGTCTGACAGTATATACAATAATTGATGGTGGGTGAAGGAGAAAGGAAAAGAGGCTTAACAGCCAATTCCTCTTTCTACTTGTTTGTCTTAACTCTTGGATTTTTTTAAACAATAATTATGTATTACTTTTATAATCAGAAAAAACAACAAAACAACCCTAATTTCCACTTAGAAAGATCATCTAATAGAATGAAACCTCCTTGCTTGCTGAATTGAAAAGAATAATCTAAGGCTGCGGTCCCCAACCCCTGGGCCACGGACTGGTACTGGTCCGTGGCCTATTAGGAACGAGGCCACACAGCAGGAGGTGAGCAGTGGGCCAGTGAGCGAAGCTTCATCTGTATTTACAGCTGTTCCCCATTGCTTACATCACTGCATAAGCTCTGTGTCCTGTCAGATCAGTAATGACATTAGATTCTCATAGGAGCACGAACCCTGCTATAGATTGCACATACAAGGGATCTAGGTTGCCCGCTCCTTATGAGAATCTAATGCCTGATGATCTGCGGTGGAGCCGAGGCAGTGATGCTAATGCTGGGGAGTGGCTGCAAATACAGATCATCATTAGCAGGGAGGTTTGACTGCACAATAAATGTAATGTGCTTGAATCATCCCAAAACCATCCCCCAAACCCAAAGTCCACGGAAAAATTGTCTTCCATGAAACCAGACCCTGGGGACAAAAAGGTTGGAAACTGCTGATCTAAGAGCAAATGGAACATATGTAAAGAGAATAGTCATACAAGAATGCAGGCATTCATTGCCAATGGCACAGTCAGTAAAGCTGTGGGCATTTGCAATGTGGAGGGCTGGAAAGGCTGGGGCAGTTGAGGAGCATGTGCTAGGAAGGGTGAAACTGCATTATAAAAGGAAAAGAGGTGTTGCAATGATGGGAGCCTAAAAGAGGAAAATCAGCAATGCTCCATTCCTCAATGCATTTGGACTGACTGTCTCCTTTGCCTGGAACATTCTTCCATCAAATATCCATGTGGCTCATGCCCTAGCTTTCTTCATGTCTTTGCTCATATGGCAGCTTCTAGGTGGGCCTACCCAACTTAGCACTCTCTCTGAAACTTCAAAAGCTGCCCTACCACATTCCTTATCTCCCTTCCTCTGTTCTATTTCTTTTCTCCATAGCACTTATCACCTTCTAACCTCTTATACATTAACTTATTCATCATAATTATGGTTTGTCTCCTACCACTACAGAGTAAGCTTCTTAAGGCCATTGATTTTTCTCTGTTTTGTTTTATTATTCTATCTCCAGCAACCAAGACTGTGCCTATTGTTGTTTGTAATATTATTATTATTATCATCATTAGTAGTAGTAGTAGTTTTACTTTATCATTGTAGTCCCTCCCATTCTTCAAGGCACAATTCAGGTTCAATAAATAGTTGTTGCATGAATGAATCAATTGCTAAGGCTTAATTGAGGACATATGTACTATGTGCATAAGTGTTTCATGTTTCTTTGTTTATTTAAGGCATTGCTGCACATTTCCTTCCCTCCTCACCCTTACCTCTTCCATTACATTGCTCTTTACCATCTCTTTTATGTTTTTTTTCCTTGCTTTTCCACTGGAAATTTTGAAAAAATCCTTTATTTTCCTATTTGTCATTATTAACTACTTTTAGATTGTTACTTTTACATTCGACACCCATTCACCAACCCTTTATACCTGCTTCAAACACACAAATACACACCCCCACCTTTACCACCACCTTCATCTTCCGCACCATCACCACCATCATCACCCCCCCACCACCATTACCACCACCATCACCCACTCCGCCAGCACCACCGTCTTCATCTTCACCACCATCTTCACCACCACTACCATCTTCATCATCACCATCACCACCCCCACCGTCATTGCTACCATCACCATCCCCACTATCACTACCACTATCACCACCATCACCGTAACCACCTCGACCACTACCATCACCACCCCCACTCCCACCACCACCACTACCGTCTCTACCACCACCATCTCCACCACCACCAGCACCACTACCATCTCCGTCACCACCTCTGCTTCCACCACTATCACCACCATCTCCACCACTACCATCCTCACCATCTCCACCACCACTGTTACCACCCCCAACCCATCACCATCACCACCACCACCACCACCATCATCACCATCACCACCATCAACAACATCAAGAGTGAAGGGAAACCATATTTCTGACCAGGCATAGCAGGCTTAAAATCTTAGCTTTAAAGACTAGATGATTTAAAGGAGAACCCTAAAACATGGATTAGACTTAAATCAGTAAGTGTAATTTTACATTCACTTAGTTGGTTTCTCTTAGTTCAAATGAAATAATAGGAGTCCCTAATGAAGGTTTTATCATCCTTTTGAAGTTGAAAAGGAATTAGAAGAAAAGGAAGCTGAGAAAAAAGCAGCAGCTTCTCTGGCTGAGCCTCCACCTCCTGCTCCTCCTCCCCCTCCTCTTGAATCAGAAAAAGAGAAGGAAATTCATCCTCAGCATGAGCCTTCAAAAACTCCTATTGCAAAAGGAAAACCACAATCAGGTGATTGACAGTATGATTTATAACCCTGTTTGCCAGTTTCTTATTTTTACTTAGTAAAGAATTATAAATTATAGTCTGTTTATGTAGATTCAGACTCTGGGAAACTTTAATCATATGAAACATAGCTCTACACTCAGATGAAAGTGGAAAAACCCTCTTAGTACCTAAGAAAGTAGTTGTTACAAAGCCCGGCTTCTTTACTGTGTAGGAGAGACCATGGAATCATAACACTCAGATCTGCTGATTAGAATAAGACCACAGATGAGAAGAGGAAAGACAAGGAATAACAAAAAGTAACTTAGGGCAGATCAAGAGGACAGATGTCTGCTGAACTGTAGAGTTA
>NW_012154274.1:145130-146242 GCF_000956105.1 Propithecus coquereli
ACTTCCTTTTACATGAACTTATAAATTAATTATATGGAATCCTAATTTAGCCCTCATTAAGGAAATGCCAGTGAAGAACGTGAAACTTCAAAGAGCTAAGCATCAGACTAGAGAGTGTAAACTACTTCTGTTTTGCTAAAATAAAGTTTTAGTTGTGTGCAATTTGCCATTGGAAAAGAAAATTTAGATGAAATTAGACTATTTTATGAAACCCTGAGAAATCTCACGGTAGGAAGTAAGCCAGGGGAGAGTAATTTGAGCTACATTAAGGCTGTCTACTCTCCGGAAAAAAAAGTTTCAAGAATCGTTCCAAAAATACTTTTGAGTAAAGCAAATAAATATGAACCATCTGTACTTATTCAAAGATCTCTTCAATTTCTATCTCTAAGAAAAAAAGTAGATGACCTATGGGGACCAGGCTACAGCTACCATCAGAAGAGTACTCTGTTATTGTATCATGAGGACAGATGATATTCCCTTAGATTTTTACTTAAAAGACCTGAACTTTGACTAAAGATTTCCTGAGTTGCTGAAATTTTCCTCTTTCACTGTTTTACACATCTTTAAAAAATGCTTATAACCTATTATTTACTTTCCATAGCCTATATATTTATTTGTTTCTTTTTCAGGTTCAACTGTATTGGCAGCCTCTTTTATTGTTTTTATGTCAAATAAATTATGCTTAATGTCACTCAAATCTTTCAATCAGTGTGAGATATTCATATAATATTTTGATTTTGCAGAATTGTAGGCTTCTTGGACAACTGGCCTTTATTGGAGCGATGGTTTTCAGAGCCAGAAAATATTTTGATAAAAATCAATGCTGAAACAGACAAAGAGTCTTTACGCCAAACAGTAAAAGAAATTTTTGTGACTGAAATAGTGAAAAAAAAGAATAAAGGTAATGTGACTAAATGTGTGGTTTTAATGAGTTTAGAAAGAAAGAAAAGTGTTATTTCAAGATTCTCACTTATATTTGAATTATACTGTCTATAAGTGCATTCTACCTCTGACTTTAGCTTTCTGCTGCTTCTGTTTCTGAATAAAAGATATTTGTCTTCTTATAATTTAATTTAATTTAATTTAACCAAAGAGAGAGTATCTCACTGAAA
>NW_012154274.1:155502-156810 GCF_000956105.1 Propithecus coquereli
GAGGTCTGGAGGAAAAATGGAAATCTTTAAATTGGTTTTCAGAAATGGAGAATATAGTTTTCACAGTAGGTAAGTGAGCCTAGAATTATCAAATTGGTTCTTTCACCTGTGTCTGTGGCTCTACCCACCTCTTCCTCCTCCTCATCTAGCTCACAGTCAGGAGTATCAATGTATTTAAGCCATTCCCTGAAACCAATCTCTAGTGGTTCTGATTATGATACAGTTTAGTCTTTAAGTTTCTGAAGTTTGTTTGCTAGTTTAAAATTGTATTTTTTAATATTGTGCATTGGAGGAATAATAAATCTCTTGTTACTTCAAAGAGTGGTTGTACCTGTCTCTTTTTTCCACCAAGGGCAGGAGTAGTGCCTGATCCTTAGAAACGTGTACAAAGGTTAATCTCCAAAGGCTCAATTACCTCTGTCCAACAACAGTGCCTTCATGATAGGAAACCTCGACACGGGGGGCACTGATGGGACAAAAGAGCAGATGGCACTGACCCTGCAGCTCAAGGAAGCTTGGTTAAGTGATTTTAGGGAGGAACATTTACTGCAGGTTTTTAAAAAAATTTGCCTGAAAAATTTAAAACTTTTGTTCAAAGGAGAACATTTTCAGAACTGAAATCCTGAGACTGCTGAACATGCCCAACTCAAACATCTAATTACAATCTTCTGTGGAAGTTTAGATGACAAGAGGAATCATTTACTAAAAAACAAAACAAAACAGAAACATCAGGATGGAAATGGGGTAGAGGAGGCACAGTGCACTGAGTCCTAACAGTCATTTTGTCCCCAAATAGTTCTATACTGCATGTAGTTCTGCATTTTATATCTGCTTCAACTGCACTTAGGATTAAATTTCAAAAACTTCACAGTTATGCTCCATTGAAGGGTCTATTATCAAATCATCATCATATGTCAGAATTTAATTCAGAACTAAAGTTCTCAGTATGACACAATAGAATAGCACTGCTCATGCTTCTATTTAAGAATATTTTTTGAGACTTCAGCATATATTTTGGAGCTAATAAAAGAAATGGGCAGACTGCATACTACTGGCAGCAATGAGACTTGCCCACAGTATTTTATAAGTTTAGTATCTTTTACTTTCTTTTTTCTGTCATCTTGTACTAAAGTTTAGAGTTAGTTAAACATCTGGTTACCCGGAATATTTTTGTTAAAGAAACTAGGAGTTTATCAAGACTTTTTGATTATTAAGCTTATTTCTAAAACGAACAAACAAACAAAACTAATTCAAACCTTTGGGCCTGCCTTCCTTCCTTCCTTCCTTCTTTCCTTCCTTCCTTCCTTC
>NW_012154274.1:160025-161073 GCF_000956105.1 Propithecus coquereli
TTTTAAATAATATTTGAAATAGGTGAACTCTCAATCAAGATTTAGTAGTCTTCCCGTTATATAGAAATGGTGTTGTTTTGGCATTTATAACCAGATTTCCTTTATGGGGAAGAAGTTACATGATTGTATTTCTTAATATTTGAAATTAATACCATCAAGGGTGAACACTATTAATTATATGTTTATCTCACAGGCCATTTGATACCAATTATATTTAGAGCATCTCTTATGAGTTGAGGGACCATCTCTTTTCTCCTTTTTTCAAACTTCTTATTTCCTGCCATTGTCATCTTTGACTTATTCATATTCTTCTCTGCATATTAGATCAATGTCTGTCCTTCTCCCTCCAAAATCTCGACACTGAGATGCCATTCACAATTGTACTTCTGTTGTTCTAAAATGTTTCTTATCCTCTTCAACCCATTTGCCACTGTTCCATTATATTTCTTAATAAACAATGGCTTTTCAAACATATAGCCTTACCAAGGAGAAGTTAATTAGAAGCTAAATGAAGAAAGTTTTCCATAATCAACTTTGTTCCATGTTCAGAAAATGCCATTACATCGCGTTAAAATGTTTTCGATTACAGCATTTTTTTCTATGTTAATGTGCATCTCTAAGATAATGGGAGATGTAGTATGTAAGATCCCAGGATATTTTGGCTTTAAAATTCTTCTTCCTTGGAGAATTAGCTGTTGGGACCAGAGTTCTGTGTAAAAAACACTTGGAAATAATGTCATCTTTGGTTCCAATGTCCTACTCCATGTATTAGTATTAGTATTGTTCCAATGCTTTATTTCTGGCTTGACCTATAGTTTCAATTATTATAGATGCTAGTAGGCCACTTAGCTTAAATAAAATGTACTGTCAGTGTTATAAACATTAATGACATTTAATTCGATGGATGTGGAAGAACAGAGAAAAAAGACAATGTGAAATGAAATTGACATAACTGGATGCATCTATGAGAGCAATGGCTTTTAAACTGTGGTCTCTGGACCAGCAGCATCTGTAACACCTGGGAACTTGTTAGAAATACAGATACTCA
>NW_012154274.1:161123-167184 GCF_000956105.1 Propithecus coquereli
AAAAAAAAAAAAATAGGTCAGATGGAGTCTCTCTCCATCACAGACATTTAAATTGCCATACTTGTCCATCCTTCCAATGGAGGAAAAGAAAAAAAAAAAAACTATAGCCCAAAACCAAGGGAGGAAATGACTGAATTTGGTGAATAGTGCAGGATGTAGAGAATTTTTCCAAGGAACAAATTTATTATTTAAGTCATCTATTGACCACAACATCATCAGGTTCCTGTATATTTTTGAGCTAGATTCCAGGGAGTCCAGGATAAATATACTTGAACCATCCTTTGCATTACCAGTTACAGTCAGTGCAAAATGCAAATGTAGAAGGCAACCAAGTGTATAGTCAAGAGAAGTTCAAGGATGCACCATATCAAAACAATATCATCATTTAACTCTTCTTCAAACTGTTTTGGTATCATTTTTATTTCAGATCTAGTTGTCTTATTGTATAAGCACCATTCAGTTGAAATAAATTCAAATAGAGCTATGTGCTTCAATGGACTTGTGATTAACTTTTAAAACTCCACAACTAGTCCCATTAAAGAGTTTATGATGAAAGCCATTACCAAATATTTATATTAAAGTTAGAACTAAGTATCTCAGTGTGACAGAATAGTGCTATCATTCAAGAAGTTTTAATCCATAGTCTGTCTTCAGATTAATTTTAACTCACAGTAAAGACCTGAGCCATTTTATGTGGCTCACAAATGTAATGTTTTATCCTTGAGAAATAACATTTGATTGCTTAAAAATCATATGGCCAAGTCTATTGAAGTAAATAATCGATGATATTTGTGTGTTGAATTTTGTTTAGAAACCCCACATGGTAAGCAAGAATCTCTTCAGGAAGGAAAAGGGAAGAAAGGTGAAACTTCACTGAAAAGAAAAGGTACAACAGATAAAGATAGATATGATTACATGTAATTCTGCATTTTATAACTGTCTCAGTGAAAATAACTAGATTTATATAGTAGTACACATTGACTACTTCTCTTAGGCATTTGTAAATCATAAGCCCTTGCCAAAGAGTACAACCTCAAACTTTCTGCATCCTGCTCTTAGCAAAGGCCCTATTGAGAAAAGTGATGTTTGTAGGGATAATTTAGAGAGTATCTAATATGCAGAATGTCCATTCATCATAGATATTATAGGTATTATTCTATATGGCTAAACTATGCCATCAGAAAGTACGTACTACACACTGAACTATACTTTCTTGGATCCTGTATTGAATTTCTTTTACTGATAAGCACTTTCGGAAAAAGTCCTCAACTTTTTGGTAAAAAGTCCTCCACAACATAACATGGCAATGGAGGTGAAATTTTCATGATATACATAATAACCTGGTATTATATTTTCTGAAGTAAAATACTGTATTATGCCCACTATATGATTTAATGGTCCTTAAATGAAATCCTAGGTGAGAAATTTTATTCAGAATAGAGGGACAGGGAAACATTTTTTCCTCTTAGTGATTAGATAATGTATACCTCTAAATGACAGCATTTCCCTTTTTGTTTTGGCTATCTGGAATTTCAAAACCAAACTAGGCTCAGGCTTAGTATCTATGAAGGACCTAGATCTCAATTCTTCCTTCCAATTCCTCTTGGTTTTGACCTTCTATTTTAACTTGTATTTTTCCTGACCCTAGTTTTATTTATGTTCTTTTTTTCTATTTTACTTTAACTATTTCCTTGAAATAAGGGGGACACGTTTTTTAAAGTTATTTTTCTAAGTTGGTAAAAGAAAATTCCAGGCTCTAAAAGTCATATTAGTTAGATTTATGTTGAAGTTGCCATAGCAACCAATTAACTAAATAAAGATGAAAATATAGTTATGAGTAAATACAGTTGACATCTTCCAAGGTAATTCAAATGACATTGTCATGAAGTGTGTGCCTTTATTTAACTATTCATCACAAAGCACCAATGCAGTTGTAGTCCAAGAGTGTGCAACGTTCACAAAATCATGTGTTAAAAGATGTTTATTTTGGCATTTAAATACATATAACTATGATTCTCAAAGAGAATCTCACCATTCTCCGATTATATGACATAATGGGTTTATATAACTAGAGCTAGTTGTTAACACTGAGATAAAAATTTAGCTAAAATTTTAAGAGCTACAATTTATGCTCAGCTCTCACTTGTTTATTAATGGAATAATTTTCACACATTACATTGCTCATCCGTTGCTTTCTCATCATTATCAAAAAGAGCAAATTGCAGGATCATCACAGTATCATCAAAAATAGATATTAAATGTACCAATGCATGTTAGATGTCAAATCATCAAAGCAGGCATAATAAAGCACATGCTCTAACCTCATCCTTAATTAAAAGCATACAGACTCCAAACAAACCATAAGCAAACACGCAAGTTCAACAGTAAAAGGTATATATGTAGTGATGAGTGTAGGTATAGATATAGATAGAAGCCTTGTAGTTAGCTTAAATTAACTAATTCAGAAGACTTCCAAGTGGTTTTGGCTTTTATTTTGCTATCCTGTTGTTTTAAATAATATTTGAAATAGGTGAACTCTCAATCAAGATTTAGTAGTCTTCCCGTTATATAGAAATGGTGTTGTTTTGGCATTTATAACCAGATTTCCTTTATGGGGAAGAAGTTACATGATTGTATTTCTTAATATTTGAAATTAATACCATCAAGGGTGAACACTATTAATTATATGTTTATCTCACAGGCCATTTGATACCAATTATATTTAGAGCATCTCTTATGAGTTGAGGGACCATCTCTTTTCTCCTTTTTTCAAACTTCTTATTTCCTGCCATTGTCATCTTTGACTTATTCATATTCTTCTCTGCATATTAGATCAATGTCTGTCCTTCTCCCTCCAAAATCTCGACACTGAGATGCCATTCACAATTGTACTTCTGTTGTTCTAAAATGTTTCTTATCCTCTTCAACCCATTTGCCACTGTTCCATTATATTTCTTAATAAACAATGGCTTTTCAAACATATAGCCTTACCAAGGAGAAGTTAATTAGAAGCTAAATGAAGAAAGTTTTCCATAATCAACTTTGTTCCATGTTCAGAAAATGCCATTACATCGCGTTAAAATGTTTTCGATTACAGCATTTTTTTCTATGTTAATGTGCATCTCTAAGATAATGGGAGATGTAGTATGTAAGATCCCAGGATATTTTGGCTTTAGAATTCTTCTTCCTTGGAGAATTAGCTGTTGGGACCAGAGTTCTGTGTAAAAAACACTTGGAAATAATGTCATCTTTGGTTCCAATGTCCTACTCCATGTATTAGTATTAGTATTGTTCCAATGCTTTATTTCTGGCTTGACCTATAGTTTCAATTATTATAGATGCTAGTAGGCCACTTAGCTTAAATAAAATGTACTGTCAGTGTTATAAACATTAATGACATTTAATTCGATGGATGTGGAAGAACAGAGAAAAAAGACAATGTGAAATGAAATTGACATAACTGGATGCATCTATGAGAGCAATGGCTTTTAAACTGTGGTCTCTGGACCAGCAGCATCTGTAACACCTGGGAACTTGTTAGAAATACAGATACTCAGCCCCACCCCAGACCTACTGAATCTGAAAGCTCCAGGATTGGGAGACTAGGAGCTTGTGTTTTAACAAACCCTCCAAAGGATTCTGATGATCATTAAAGTTTGACAGCTACTCTGTTGGAGCCCAAGGCTTACTGCCCTATTAGACCCATCGGAAAATCAGAAACATTCAATTACTTCTTGTGTCTTATTTATAATATACCTCTTGTCCCAAATACTTAAGTTGGATTACATTAAAAACTCCTGTATATAATAACACTCTTTAAATAGAAATAAAAATACAAAGCCGTAAAATGAGGGAATTAGCATGCCCAGCTCAAGGACACATGCTTATTGTGATGACTCTTTAAACTCAGAACAACCTGGTTGACAAGATGAAGAAGGAAGCAGGATGGGTTTAAGTTTTTCCAGGATAAATTTCTAAAATAGATTTTTATCACCGGGGACCTTCAACCAGTATGTAGCACAATGTACAAGGTCTTAATAAATTTTATAGCAAATGCAAATGTGTATTGGGTTTTATCCAAAGGTTGATGCATATCCAAAAGTTGATGATTAATTTATGATTATGGTTCAGGTAGTGAAATTCAACCACAATCTTCTTTTATAATACAATCCATAATCACAATAACAAACTACCTCTTATGTAGTACCTATGTAGCCAGGCACTACACAAGATAATTTACATGTACAATAATCTCACTAAATTCTCACAATCACCTATGAAGTAGAAATTATCATTTTACTACTTCAGAGATGAAGAAAAGGAGAGTCAAAATAAATAATCAAGTATTTTGTTAGGAACTGTTAACCTATGAGAAAGAAAAGTTGAGCCTCTTCATTCTTCTGGAAATGTAGTCTATACTCCCACATTAATTTGCAGCACCAAACTGTTCATAGCTTCCATGGATTTTGCCTTAATACTGTCACCATAGTTTAAAAAAATAAATAATACTATTTGCACTCTTGAGTCTTTTAATGAATCTATTTCTTAGCATTTGGTTTTTAAAAATTTTACCAGAAAATTACCAAAAAGAAAATTGGTATGCAATATAAAAAGAAAATAATCTTAAATCAATATATGAGCCAAGTAAATAGTATTAAAGAACTGCTCTAAAGTTTGCAGCTCTCTAAGTATCAATCTAATCAACATTTATCAATATGAACTACATCAATAGGCACTAAAAGGCAATGAAGAATGACAATCAAAAGTATGAAGCCTGGAGCCAGCCTGCCAAGCCTGAAATTCTAGCTCTGCCATAAACCATTAGGGTTACTTCTGGGAAGTTACTTTACCTTAGTATGCCTCAGTTTCCTCAACTATGAAATAGAGTCAGGGAGCATCTGCTCATGTGGCTATTATAATTGTCAGGTTTTAGTCTGTAATGTCGGTTCTTAGTGCACTCATGGCCAAAGAATGACCAGACGCACCAAAGTTAGACAAGCATAAGGTGAAGTTTATTGAGGGGGAACAAGATAGGATTATAGAGCAAGAGTGAGACATAGGTTTGCAAAGCATGATATATACACCACAGATGACGAGTGAACCCCTTGTCGTAGCAGGGAAAGAGAGAGTTTGGTTATGGTCTGGGTCTTGTTTTATGGTGTCCTGATAGGAACCTCTCCATGGTTCAAATGTCACCATAGAACCATTTTGATTGGACAGTTGGGGAGCTGCATGATCCGAGTCTTACTGTGCATGTGGGTTCTAGGTCCCTTTCTGGACTTTATGGTACCCATGCAGCTTGGCCCCATGGGCTCGAGAGTTCTCTGCATTCTTTTGCAGCTAGTGCACCAAGTTCTGATTGGCATATTCATAGGGTATTCCCTCCTCCCCCAGGTATGGAGAATTAGGGTTGGGCAGGACCAAGATGGGGGCAACAGCACCCACTTTCGTCCCTAGGAAACCCAGAATCCCTCACTATCTACCTAACATAATGAAGTAAATATACAAAAAAGTAAATAGAACAGGGTCTGGCTTAGAGTCAGAGTAAACTCTAAATAAATAAGGACTTGTATTAGTGGACCCAGACCAAGATCCTAAAGACAGTGGGCAGAAAGGGGAATCCTCTGCAGTTCCTGCCACTTATTACTAATTATAATTATAATTATACTAAAATTAGATCTTATAAGTGATCCCAGATAACCAGTCTCATTACTTTATAGTTGTCCACATTCCACATCTCCAGATCCACACAGAGTAATAACCTGAATTTTAGGACACTAAGGAAAGACAACTTTCCCTCCATGAGCTTTTCCAAAAGAATTTCTCATTAGTGAGTAAGAGAATACATGTTCGGTCTCTGGCTCCTTGCTTAACACCAGCTCCCTTTTCTTCCTGCTTCCATTTGTAAGCTAAAAGTTTCCTTTCCAAGACATCCTGAGTCTCAACTTTGGTTGCTAGTGTTGGCAACCCAGATAGCCATCAGCACTATCTTTTAACAAAAAGATGTTTTTTGCTGAACTTGGCTGACCCCAAGGCAAAAAGAAAGCCACCATTGTTAAAT
>NW_012154274.1:168459-172593 GCF_000956105.1 Propithecus coquereli
ATGAAAAATCATCATGTAGAAATGTATATCAAATTAAGAACATTTTCAGTTACTGCCTGACCAAAGATTCACTTAAACTTTTCTAAATTTTCAAAAATTTAGATACAACTTCAGATCTATGGATAATAGATACTGTTTTTAAACACCTAAACTGTCCACAAGACAATTAACAATTTCTCCTCTAATTATAATCTACTTATTTTTAACTAATGTAAGAGTGGAAGATGTATTTGCTTTTCTAAGCAGCATTATCATTTAATAATACTCATTAAAGACATATTTTGGGGAAAGAAAGTGCTCCCAGTTCTACAGGTATTTTTAAACTTCATTTAGAAATCCCAGTAATTAATCTAAAGGTAAGTGGAATTTTAAACTGAGTGAATTTTCAAACTGTAATAACCTCGATCCTTTCAGGGAATATTGGTGCTCTCAGTTAACAAATCTAGATTTCCTTCTTGATGATGTCAGGGAAAGTGAGGTGTATGTCTGTTTGAATTCTGAATTGAAAATTAGACTTCCTCCTCCTTTTCTCCCTTCTCATTTGCCTTTTCACCCCTCCCTTCCTTTCCTTTCCCTTCTCTTCTCATTCTCTCTTATGCCTTGACTCAGCCAGGGTCACGGCCCAGCAACTACCTTGATCTTTATTCCCTGACTGTAGCAAGAAATATAATTTCCCCTAGAAACCCTGTGTCTCCTGTGGGGCCGTGGGGATATTCAGGAGCACAGTACCCCCTCTTCTTTTTCTCATTCAGGATAGAGAGTTTAATTTGCCAGTTATGCAATAAGAAATGAAATACACTTTGCTCTAGAGTCTAAACTATGTAAGAGCTACATGTTCATTGTGGAAGCAAAGACAGAGATGAAAACAAAGTATCAGGTTGTCTTTAATAGCCAATTGGAAAAGAGAAGTTAGATTGCTTAAAAAGAAAGCAACTCACTATATTATTAGTATCATTGGTTAATTTCGAGGCTGTGGAAAATGAGGCTTTTTCTTAAATGTTTGATTTGATAAGACTGCCCAAAAGGAGCTTAAAAAGTAGTTGATGAATTGCTGAAGTTTACGGCAATCATATATTTATTGATCCACCAGAATCTTGTCCCATTTGTCTACTTGTATTGGAATAATTTGATACGCATATTTAAGGTTCTCCTAAAGGAAAATCTCCAGGAGGAAAAACACCAGTAAAGAAATCACCTGTCAGCTCTGCAGATATAACACCTACTCCAGTAGTGCCACCACCACCTAAGCCAGGATCAGAAGAATGGGTCTATGTGGATGAACCAATTCCTGAGGTATGGCAGTTTAGAACCAAGCTGGTAGAACCCATTCTTTCTCCTATTTATAGTAAGATTCATACCATTATTTGCAACATCCAGAAGGCCTTTCATATCTGGTAATATATATGTATTCATTAAAAAGCTGAGATGATATTTTTTTAAGGGACTACTCATTGAATGACATCCCATCCTTTTTCCTCCTCACTTAAGTTTCCGAGTCATGCTTTGAACTACTGTTCAAAGTGCTAAAACCGGGAGAACAAGTGGGTTCTGTGAGGACCAATTTTCTCCCTGAGGACAAGCAGAGATGCAGTTTCCTGGAAGAATGACTTCCCCAGAACACATATCCAGTGAATATCTAGCCCTCTATCCATGTTCTAATACCCACATCATAATACTTTTTAGTGAAGTTTAACCTCTGACTTTTTAGAAGTGGGAGAACATTTTTGAAAGTAACTCAGTCCGTAATAGAACAACAGCTATCTGACCTGACAGCTTTAACTAGGTATGCTGGTATAAGCCAAGGAGATGACCCAGGGGAGCCCCAGAAGCTCCACCCAGCTCATTGTTCTCTGACGACTGCAAGGCCCAGTCACCACCTAGGCACTTCCGGTTGCTTTAGCAGATAAATCCTTGGGAAAAATCACACAGAATGGTCCTTTCTTTAAAATTTTTTAAAAGGCAAAAGAGTCCTTTTCAAAAGAATAGTTCCCTGTCTCCTTCATTCCAGTCCCCAGTGATCTCTTACTCTGATGAGCTCAGCAAGGACCATCTGTGCCAGGCAATTGAGACTCAATTATGAAATGGAGCAATTGTGGCACTGCTGTTATTATTGAGCTTTCCTAGGAATATGTCTTATCTCCCAAATTAGATCATAAACTCTTTGGGGAGCGTAGGAACATGTGGAATAAGTCACTGTATTAGCACAAACAGTGCAGAGTGTATGACAGATTCTTGATAGGTTCCTAATGAATTAATTAATTAGCATTGAGGATGAAATTAGAACCGAAAATATTTGAAGATGAGAACATTAAATGATACAATTATGGGTGTTTATAATTAACATCACTTAGCTAAACAGAAGCTACTTTAAATATATATATATTTTGTGTATACACACATACACACATACACAAAAACTGTCATAGAAGCAGGATATAGAATAGAAGTGGTTTTGAGGAAGGAGGTAAAATTAAAATGGTATTATTTGGTAAGGGATGGGGATTGCAGGACAGAAATATCAAAATCCAATCCTCAACTCCAAACCTTGAAGCCCTTGAAAGAAATAAATCCATAGAGGACAAGAGGGAAACAGAGGACAGGAATTAAAAAAAAAAAAATTAACACTGAGATATGGTACCAGCTCCCATGTAGATCTTCTAGCAGTCGGGATTCTGGCAATAAACAGATGATAATTTGAGGAGAGGGGAATAAAGGACTATTTAAAATGTGCGGGCAGTGGGTATGGAAACTTACAAGGATTAGATTATCTATGATCCCCCTCACCCCCCCCCCACCAGCAAGGGACAGCAGGGGGTCATGCTGGCCCCTAGGCCTGAAGAGGTAAAGAAAAGGAGCAGATCCCTGGGCCTCAAGAGGACTTCTGCACGCAGAGGGCCATCTGACAGGAGTTGTGGCCTTCCACAGAGGGAGGCGGTGCCCCACAGTGACCCCACAGAGAGGAATGGTCAAACACTCTTTGCAAGAAGATGGATGGGCAAGGGAGCTTCCTGACAGAATTTACATATGTTAGCCTCCCAGGGCACTGAGCAGGGTGAAGGATAGGAAATTGGTCTGGAGGGACATGGGGAGGTACGCAGCACAGACCTCTGCTTACCTAAGACTGACACATAGAGGACACTGTTCACTGCAGCAAAGCAGGCCATGTGGTCCAGGCTAGTTCTTTTCTACTCTAGACTTCCCACACCTGAGCTGCAGAGCTGACTTCTCAGTGAAGGGGAAGACAGATGCCCATTAAATTTGGATTTCAGATAAATAATAAATTTATCTAGGCATCTTGTACATTATCTGGTAACACTATTTCCAGACCTCCTGAGGACCCCAGGTCTCTACCTTACCTCAATAGACACATGGAGGGAAAGAGAGAGAGAGAGAAGAGAGATTGCTTCCATATCTGGCTTTCTCAGGCAGCAGCCAAATGTGAGGAGAGCCTAGGACCTCCCTTTGCCGGTTGCAAGGGAAGGTGCAAAGAGAATCAAGGAGGCAGTCAGAACAAGAGGTCTTTGCTTTCCAGCCTGTGAAAGCACAAGAACAGACCCTTGAGGAGAGGATTCCAGGAAAGAGGCCCAATGACTGCCTCGGTGCCCTCACTCACATTCAGCCAGCCTGTAGCAACCCCCCTCCTCTTCCTCCTCTACTTCCTCCTCATCCTCCTCCTCCTTCTCCTCCTCAGAGGCTGAAGCTAGCTAGGCCCAGGGGCCACACAGGTCCATGTGTGCTGAGTTTGGAAACCCATCCTTTCTCAGGAGGCTGATAGACATGGTACTTTTCTGCCGAAAGTGTAGCTCAGGTTAAAGCAGAGCTTCTAATCAATTCTCTACTGGCTTTGCTCACAGTTTCAACACTCAAAATATAGACGAAACTATGGTGGCTTCTA
Source organism: Propithecus coquereli (assembly GCF_000956105.1). Taxonomy (NCBI): domain Eukaryota; kingdom Metazoa; phylum Chordata; class Mammalia; order Primates; family Indriidae; genus Propithecus; species Propithecus coquereli. Next base: position 172,355 of record NW_012154274.1, read on the forward strand.
CTTTGGATTTAGTACTGACCAACCAATATGGATAGTTGGGTGAATGTAAATGGTTGATAATTTAGGAGAAATTACTAATAAGGAAGATATAATAGTGAAAGAAGAATCTGGTAAAACATATGTGCCCTAGTTATCACATATGTGATATAAGCACATTTCAAACCTATAGTGAAATCATAATCTGGACTCTAAAGGGGAATATGACTGTAGGAGAAATGGATGGGCTCAAAAAATATATA
>NW_012154274.1:176367-176953 GCF_000956105.1 Propithecus coquereli
TTTATTTTTTGTTAATCTTTGCCAATTTAATGGTAAAAATATTAATATTTTCTTGTAATTTGCATTTCTGTTTTTACAACTGAAGTTGACCATTTTTTCCTAAGTTTAATGGTCATCTATTTTATTCCTCCTGAAACCTGTTTGTAATTTCTGTCTACTTTTCTACTGAAGTGTGCTTTTTCTTACTGATTTCTAAGATCTCTTTCTATTTTAAGGAAATAAACCATCTGTTGATCATACATTGCAGATGTATTCTTAATTGATATTTGAGGTGAGGTTTAATATGCAAAAAAGTTTTAATGTTTATATAGATAAATGCAGAACATTTTTCTTTATAGCTTATTTGTGGTCAGTTTAAAAATACTTTACCCCAGAATTATATACAAATGTAACACTATTTTTAATACTTTAACAGTTTGATATTTTATTTTTAAATATTTAAATTATGTTATTTTGATAGGGATCACATTTTATTTTTTCTAAAAAGCTAATCAAATGGTGTGAGAAGACTCTCAAATGTATCGGCATAGACTTATATATGTTTATTTATATATATGTGGATATCTGTCTACCTAGTTATATATGG
>NW_012154274.1:177003-179498 GCF_000956105.1 Propithecus coquereli
AGCAAGTTTATATTAAATATGTATGGATTCTTAATTTTATTTCTTTAGGATTATTTCTTGTTTTTGATTCTTTATTTACATTATTAAAGATAACATAAAAGAAACTTTCTAATTTTCATGGTGCACACAGCAAGGGTAGAATCCCCTAAGTGAAATCAGAGAAGTAACTCATCACCACCCTGACATGAGCACTAGGTGTTTGCCATTCCGGGTACTTTTCCAACAGAGGCAAAATGTGTTATCTGTGGTTCAGTTCATTCATTCAATAACTATTTCTTGAGGACTTTCTATGCCCCAGACACTGTAACGATTACAGAAAAAATTGTATAATGGTAAACAAGACAACCATAGTTTCTGGCTTTATGGGACTGACATTCTAGAGGTGAGTACAGACAAATAAATAAGCAATTACAATTAATGTCATCCGTGTTATAATGTGAGGAGTACAGGTGCCAAGGGAGAACCTAAGGACATCAGAGGGTGACCTGCCCTTGTTGGGTAAGGGAAGGATTTCTGGAATAATCAATATCTGGGCAGACATGAAGAATTATCTGGAATGGGAATTAGGTGGAGAAGGCAGAAAGAGAAGGAACAAGAAGTCTCACGGGGAATGGGTTGAGTATTTGCAGTTGCATCTTCATCTTCTTGCTTAGCACTATTCTTTTGACTCAATTATTTGGAAGATTTTCATTTTGAAATAACAATTTCTACACTTTAACAGGAACTACCTTCATTTTTAGTACCTTACTGGGAACTAATAGAAAATTCCTATATAAATACCGTCAAAACAGTACTTAGACATCTGAGAGAATACCAGAAGACTGTGTTTGCTTACTTACATGAGATTAGGTAAGTAAAGTTTCCAAAGTCAGAATTTTATAGCTTATAGGCATGACATATAAGATCCTTTTCATTATTTTATTGTCTACAGAACAAGTTTCCAGGAGTTTCTAAGGCGTCCAGATTACAAGCAAGATTTTGTAGCTCAGTGGCAGACTGATTTCAACTCTCTTCCTGATGACCTGTGGAACGATGAGGAAACAAAGGCTGAGCTACACCAAAGAGTGAATGTAAGGAAATCTGTGACCTGCTGGAACAGGGTTGCCAGACTTTCATATCTTGTCCTGCAAAACACCAATTCATTCCCTTCTTACCTTCATGAAGTATGAGGATGAGAAAGGAAATGGTTTGAACTCTTAACCAGCTAACTTTCAAGATCAGTAGCTTTTCTGCACTTTGAGTTCAGAATGAGAAAACTTTGGCACTGCTTCTGGAAAGAGGAGCCAGGGTCAGCAGTCCAAGAGCATTATGGGCATCTGTCTTGTAGATTAGATTCCTAACCTCTCTGTTAGTCCACATAGCTGTTTTCATCCTTGGTGTTAAACCCATTCTTATCTTAAATGTAGTTATACGGCTTGTTGATGGCTTATTAAAGGAAAAAGGGAGTAAGGGGATTGCAGGGAAAACCTAAAGGGTTGTCTCTGTTGAATAGATCTCTTGAGAGAAGATACTAAATCTTACACATCTTTGTGCCTCCTGCAAGCACAATGCCTGGCAGTCAGTAGACAGACAGATTTTCGTAACTTCATGAATGAAGTATATTACCCTGATACTTTAGAACATGGCCTGTGATGTATAAGAAGCTTGATTCCAGTATCTTACCCTTCATCTTCCCTGTGTAAAATGGGCAGACCTCCTTATCTCTTCAGGGGGATCCTGTGCTGCTACCTTAAGTACAGGCTGCTAACAAACAAATCTGATTATGGCCTCAATATTTATTTGTGCAACAAAGCATTGCCAAACTCTTTCCCATGATCTATTCATCTGCTCAATAAATATTTATTAAGCATCTATCAAGGTCCCAGCACTGTTCAAGGGGCTAGAGATTCAACAGTGAACAAAACATCTGTGACCACACGATGTTTATGTTCTAGTGGCCAGAAGACAGAGAATAAGCAATAAACAAGTGAATATTTAGCGAATGTGTCACTAGTAATAAGAGCTATGTAGAGAACAAGAAAGCACAGCAAGAGGAAAAGAACATTTGATGTACCCTTTTATGTATGGTGGCTGTGGAGAGTCCTACCGAGAAGATGACATTTGAACAGACTCAGGACAGAGTGACTGAGTAAGCCATGTAGATACCTGGAGGAAGGGGGCATCAGGCACAGGAGAGAGCAAGGGCAAAGACACTGAAGGGGAAGGAAGTGTGTGGTGTGTTTGAGGAGGAGGCTGGTGTGACTGGAGCAGAGCAGAGCTGGGCAAGAGTGGCTGGTGATGAGTGGGAGAGTATCAGAAGGGACCAGATTATCTAAGGCTTGGAGGTCATTATGAGATTATCAGAGTTGATCTAAGTGAGATGAAAAGCCTTGGCCTCTGGTTTTAAAAGAGTCTATAGGCCGGGCGCGGTGGCTCACGCCTGTAATCCTAGCTCTCTGGGAGGCTGAGGCAGGCGGATTGTTTGAGCTCAGGAGTTCGAAACCAGCCTGAGCAAG
>NW_012154274.1:179548-180531 GCF_000956105.1 Propithecus coquereli
GCCTGTAATCCTAGCACTCTGGGAGGCCGAGGTGGGCAGATTGTTTGAGCTCAGGAGTTTGAGACCAGCCTGAGCAAGAGCGAGACCCCGTCTCTGCTAAAATTAGAAAGAAATTAATTGGACAACTAAAAATATATAGAAAAAATTAGCTGGGCATGGTGGCGCATGCCTGTAGTCCCAGCCATTCGGGAGGCTGAGGCAGGAGGATCGCTTGAGCCCAGGAGTTTGAGGTTGCTGTGCGCTAGGCTGACGCCACGGCACTCTAGCCCAGGCAACACAGTGAGACTCTGTCTCAAAAAAAAAAAAAAAAAAAAGAGTTTATAGTAGAGGGAAAAAACCAGCAGGGAGACCAGTTGGGAGACCAGTTGGGAAGCTCTTGCAATAGAGGCGAAGCATCATGGCGGCTTGGGTGATGGGGCAGCGTGCTGAAGGGTTTACCCTACAAGGTATTCAAATGTTCTAGTAAAGCTGAAGTATTTCACATGTTCTTAGACATTCCTCAAATAGTAATTAATAACCGTAAATCCTAAAACTATCTTTTTTCTATCTTTTTTCCTACCTATTCATAAAGCAAACAACCTTCCTGTATACTTCTTCCCTGTATTAGTCAGGTGATTGTTGGCAGAGACTGAGAAGATTCAGAAATGTAAAATATCTTATTTGGGTTTTTTTTCCTAATTGCAAATGTACCATATGTTTATTGTAGATAAAGTAGATAATAAAAAGAATCAAAATTTAAAACAACAAATCCATAATTCCACCACCAATAGTTAACTGTTGTTACTACCTTGGTGCATGCCTGCATGTACTTCCAGATTATTTTTATAAAAATATGATAGCAAAATACACATTGTTTTATAACCTTCTTTTTTCACCATTAGAATATGTTTTCTTTTTCAATAAAGATTCATACAGAACATCATTTTTATGACTAAAAGATATGCCTAATGGACTATGACATAATTTATTTAAAAGATTTCAAT
>NW_012154274.1:182506-184122 GCF_000956105.1 Propithecus coquereli
CCAAAGGAAAATCATTACAACTCTTGTAAAAATGTATATTTTTAATAATTTTGTCTGCATGATCTTCTCAAGTAATAGTCTAGGCTTTCTTAAATACAATCCACCTCTAATTATTTAGGAATATTTAGTAATTCCCTAATTCTTGCTAAATAAAGATGAAAACCAGTCATGCCTCTCTGTAAGTCCATAATAAACACTGTTTTAATCACTAGTGATATTCCTTGTTCTGGGAATATTTCATTCCAGTCCCGTGAAGTTAATGGAGAGGTTCTGCTATTGCATTCCCCTTATTTTGCTCATTAGAAAACTGAGCCACGGACATTATGTTACTTGCAGAGGTTTCACAGTGAGTCCGTAGCAGAAAAAGAACTAGAATCAATGTCTCCGGACTCCTGCTTTTGTGCTTTTTCCTCTGCTGTGTCCTCTCCTATCCTTTAAAAATATATAAATATTTGGTAAGCGCAAGTCGGTACTAATTGAATGCCTGACAAAGCATTTGTGGAAACATCATGGAGATGTTAATAGTAAAATCCACTCTCAAATAACGTTATATTGTTCTGATACTTCGTATATGGCAGTAAAAATGGCTTGTGATATTTTCATTTTATGTGCAGCCTCCACAGGGTAACCGAAATGCAAAGTTAAGAGTTTATACACAAAGTATTCTGTAAACACAACATCACGGAAATAAAATTCACTGCAGGCATAAAACTGCTTGGGTTCAAAATCTTGGCTCCACTCCGTTGAAACTATCTGCGAGTAATTTAACCTCTGTGCCTCAACTGTCTCATCAGAAACCAGCCTACCATGGGGCTTAGGAGGTAGTCAGTGTAAAGCACTTAACATGATGCCCAACACATAGTAAATGTTTGGTGAATTATTGGGAAAACTGTCAAGTTTTATCAGACTGTATATGTTTCATTAATGGGAAATTTTATTAAACAGTAAGTATTTTATTGCTATAAGATTGTAATAATAGTTTTCATTAATTGAGGAATTATCACATGTTAAACACTGTGCTAAGTGCTTTATATACACAAGCTAATTGACTCTATATAATACATCCGAAAAGTAAGTAGTGTCATGCCCATTTTATAGATAAAATAACTGAAGCCTAATAGAGTGGTGCATATTACACAAGACCACAGGTTTATATCCTGGCTCTGCTACCTTCTCACTGTGTAACCTGAGGAAAATAATCTCTCTGTGACTCAGTTTCCTTATGTGCAAAACAAAGATAATAATAGTATTTAGCTAAGTTTGTTGTGAGGCATTAAATGAGTCGAAACAAGTATAGTGACTTATGTACTGACACACTCAGAAAGGACTTAGTGTATGATAACCATTGTTATTTTGATTGTATTTATAGAATATTAAATATATAAATAATTTGCATTATATTCAAAACTATTGTGAGAAGACTCTCAAATGTATCGGCATAGACTTATATATGTTTATTTATATATATGTGGATATCTGTCTACCTAGTTATATATGGTGGACATATTCCCTTTTGTTTTTTTATTCTTGACTTTTTGTTAGACATGAAAGAATAGAAATAAATATATAACTTCAAAAATAAGCTAGAAAATAAGCCTGAGAAAAGGAGAAAGAAA
>NW_012154274.1:184172-202357 GCF_000956105.1 Propithecus coquereli
TTTATCATTGCACAGGATCTGGTAAGTGGCAGAGCTGGGATCTTTAAAAGACTTTTTTACTGCTATCTCTTTAATACAAAGCTTATTTTTGGACCACCCCATTAAGCTCAGACAACACTTTTTGATGAATAATATATTCCACTGGCAATATTAATGAACAAGTCTATGCACTTGGTTTCAATACAGCTGTGTATTTCTTCCACCAACAATACACCATTTCCCCCAAAAAATTCACTGAAAGGATTTTTCAACCAAACAAACTTTTTGAGGAAGGAATAAAATACATAAAACATAGCCATACGTGGATAAAGTGAACTGTAGTGGAATTCTGGTAAACAGAGACATAGGATTCTGCGAGGCAATCTTTGAAAGTGAGAGCATGATAGAATAGAAGCAAAATAAATATTGGTTGAGTATTTGTTGAATGAACAAATACAATACATGAGTGCATTAGGTATAAAATTTCTTTAGAGACTTTTTAAGTGGGTCAAAAGTTTTAGTTTTATTACCCTGTGGTGATTTGAGCCATGGTTCTAAAGCATAACCGCAATGTTTCTCTTCTGTTCAGGATCTGCGAGACCGCCTGTGGGATATTTGTGACACCCAGAAGGAAGATGCAGAGCAGGAGCGGCTGGATATCATCAATGAGAGCTGGTTACAGGACTCTCTAGGAATAATAATTAACCATTTCTTTTCACTGATGCAGGTAAGAGCAGCTGGTCACAATGACACAGACTCTTCCCTTCATAGCCACGTCCGTCATGTGACAACTCCTTTGGGAATGTTCGGGGTCTCTCAGGGCTCATTTTACTCATGGCACTCTGCTTGGTGTGAGCTCCATCCATCTTGCCAAAGAAGTTAGCTGAAATAAAACATTTTGTTCTGGGCCAAACAAGCACCCAAATCAGAAGTATCCCAAGCAGCTACTCACCAGCCTTGTTTGCAGGTGGCCTAGATATGTAGAGAGTGACAGCAAAGAGAGTGTCTACAACTGAGTTGTTTACCTTGTCACCCTCTCAAAGCAGACACCCTAAGTGGCCAGCCAGACAAAGTCCAGGAAAGCAGCCCTGCCACAAAGCATGGGCAAGATCAGACACAGCAAGCATTTGATTCCTAAAAGTAAAAAGTTTGCCAATACTGGACTGGAAAAACGGCCCATTCATCAGAATTCACAGCCTATTAAATAAAAAACTGCACAGGGCAAGATAAGATGACAGACATTGATTTCATTCTGATACTATTGCCAGCAATGGGGGAGAGAGCACAGACCAGGTCTTGGATTCCCAGCTGAGCTCTGCCAAGACAAAGGCAGGAGAGTTTTTAAGAGCTGGGGTGGTGTGAAGGGTGGAGGGTCATAGGCCATCTGTTTGCTAATTGGCCCTACCCAAAGGAAAAGTCAGCTTTCTACTATCTTCATCGTGGGAGATAGTTTTCTAACTTGGGGCCAGGCACCCACTGAAGTTAGGCTCCTACCCTTACCTGAGCTGGGAGATGGGCACTATCTTTCCTGATGATTAATTACATTCTAAAGAGATAGTTCTCAGGGACTTGAGAAAGACACTCCTGGCTGTAAAACTGGTAAGAGGCTTTTTAAAAAGATTTACATCTCAAAGGGACAGAGAAAGGATTTGCAATGACAAGCTTTCTTAAAGTAAATGCTCTAACAAAAGAGAGGTCAGTGGCGTAGAGTCAGGAAGAAGCCTGTTTAAAATTTAGTCAAACTTAGGGGAATATTAAGGCTGGTTTGGTCAACCTGTGTCTACATGAATATTTTTTCCTAAGAGAATAGCAGTGAAAATAAAGAGTGGAAAAGTGTACATTTCTAGTCTTCAATTGATTAACTTACATGAAGAGATACTACAGAAAATGAAAATATTTATCTGCAATTCCTTAGAGCTAGCACACAGTGGGTGTTCAATGGAATGTTTGTTCGACAAATGACCAATGAGTGCTCGTACTTCCAACCTACAAAGGGACAATTCATGGTGCAGGGACAGGCTGGAGCAGAAGCTTGAAATACCAGCAGAAACTTGAGGAGCAGGAGCAGCCCCTCAGGAGGGAGGTTTAAAGAAGTCAAGATCCCAGGGCAAGGAAGCCCAGTGCAGGAATGTTAGGAATCTGCATTGCAAAGAGAAGATGGAGTTAGAAAGAGTTTATCTAAAACAGAGGACAAAGCTGGGCCATAAACAGGACAACAGACAGATCCACAGGGCATGGTTGTGCAAAGGATCAAAGTGAGACACCCAAGCTGCCTAAACCAGTCTGGGTAGCATCCCCAGGACACTGGTCTGGGCAAGCAGAAGTCAAATATTGCAAACAGCTGTGTCAAAAACTTATGACAGAAGTCACTGAAATCCAATAATGAAGGCACAGAGAATAGAGAAATTTTGTGAATCATTCTCAATTTAGAACAATGCATGCCTTTTATGGAAATAGTATGACCGAAGGCTCTCATCCTGAGAAACTGAACCGACGTCTAACACCAACTATTAATAAAAGTGAGGAAGATAAATGAAAGGGCAGCAAATAAAAGCTACCATTTGTTAAGTTCTTACCATGTATGTGCCAGGCACTATTCTTAAGACTTTCATACAGAATATAATAAACCTTCACAACAACCCTATCCTGTAAATTCTATTACTTTCATTTCACGGATGAGGAAACTGAGGCAAACACAGGTGAAACAATTTGCCTACAACGAGTAAGTGGAAAAGCTAGGATTTGGACTGAATCGAATTCCAAAACCAGTACTGTAGTACCCCCTTATCCGTGGTTTTGCTTTCTGCAATTTCAGTTACCCACAGTCAATCGCAGTCTGAAAATATTAAATGGAAAATTCCAGGAATAAACAATTCATAAGTTTAAAATTGTGCATCGTTCTGAGTAGGGTGATGAAATCTCACACCATCTGTCTCACTCAGGACGTGAATCATCCTTTGTTCCAGAATATCCACACTGCATACACTACCTGCCCATCAGTCACTTAGTAGCCAGCTTGGTTATCAGATTGAAAAAAACATATTATATGTAGGGTTGAGGACTATCCAAGGTTTCAGGCATCCACAGGAGACTTTGCAACATACCCCTCAAGGATAAGGGGGGACTACTGTACTCCTAACTACTGATTTATTGTTCAAATAGTTGAAAGCTTGCCACGGAGAACAGAAGAGAGCCTTATTCTACACTCATTAATAGAATCCTATAAAAACCAAAGGTGAAAATTACCGGAGAGTAGGTTTCAGTTTGGTCTATGAAGAAAGAGCCTACTTAGAACTGCCCATCAAATACAAACTTTTGAGGCAATGAGCTTTTACCTAGGAAGCCCAAAAGCAGAAGCTGTCACATGTTTGTGGAGGACTAGGAGAAAGTACCCTCAAGAAAGTCTTCAAGGGCCTGTAATATTGGGTAATAGACAGTTAGATAAATATTTCCCAAAGTTAGATAAGTATTTTCCATGGAAAACTAGTCCTGCAAGGTGTTTCACAAAACAAGGACTCTGTGATCAAATGACTTTGGGATGTGCTGCATATTCTACCTTTTTCTCTCCCTGGGAGATTGACAAGCATATTGACGTACATAGGCATCAAGATGCTCTACAGTAAAGAAATCCTTTTGACATGTTAACCCAGCATTTCTGAAACTATCTGACCTTGGAAAGTTTTTTGTTGTTATTGTTTCATCCCCAAGATAGTACTCATTAACAACCTACAGGACAAGTTCTCTATGCAATACATTTTAGTAAATGCTATGCTAGATTATTTCTCAGATTCCTTTTAAATCTCAGATTCTGTGACAATTAACAAGAACCTTAAGAAAGCATTATTTACTAGTTATCACGAATGTGAGAAGGATCTTGATTAATTCTGCTTTTATGGAAATCCTAGATATAGTATGACATCTTATTCAGATTTAGCTATATAGTTAATCAAATTATGCCCCTTGAAATAAATTAATCTTTTATACAAAATAATTGTGTAATAAGATAAGCCTAAGGCACAGATACCAGCACTGTCCCAAATACTAATTGTATAAAATAGGCTCTGCTAAACCTAATCGTTATTCAAATTCAGTTCTCTAAATTAAGGAGGAAATAATTTCCTGATTTCTAAATTTATTTCCCAAATAATATAATGCTATGTTTTGATGACTAATAATTTTTATATCATCCCCACACTTTTATTCAATTCTCCAAAGTTATTTGTCATCTTCCAATTTGTACATTTTGGGTTTACACTTGCATCCTATTCATTGTAAATGTGGTACTGTGCAAGTTTTCATGAGTATAACTTGTAAGACTCATTTTATCTTTACTGTTTTACCAAAACTAAGCATGACGGGTGCAAATGCTTACTGTTAAACTGTGAGATTAGTTCATACATGACTATTTTAAAACTAAATTTGGTTTCTTGGCAAGGAAAGAGAAAAATATTTAGTTTTTCTAGTCATTTCAAAATGCTAGTTTTAAAAATTATGTAAATATATATTTATGCTTAAAATCCAAGGAGATTATTTAAAACGTGTTCTTTAAACAATATGGGAATGGTAATTTTATTTTTTAACAGATTCAAATTAACCAAATGAATTTCTTTCTCAGTCATTTAGCTAGAAAGGTTCAATAATGCAGAGAACAGTTTTTAGGAGCAATTCAGCTTACTCTTTTTTTATATCAAAAACAAACTTATTGAAACTCTTCTTGTCTTTTGTTGTAGACTACAACAAAATAATAATAAAAGCAGATATTTCTTTGTTCTAAACTGTGAATATGGCAGTGAAAAGACTACTTGATATTTTATGAAATAAATGGCAGCATAATTGATAAACTTAGGAATTTCTTCATAAATGTCTTTGGGTTATGTTTATAAAGCTAAAAGCTTTGAATACTAGGTCACTTTTGCTCTTTTTAAAAAAAGACATTTCCTGTAATTAATGAGGTATAATGGAATATTCTGCATGAGAACTTCAATATTTAGACCCTCAGGGTCTAGTTTAGGCAGCCCCACTAACTAAAACAAAGTCTAGAAGTCACGTTTGCACTACCAAAGAGAGGCGCAGATTTATACCATATGGTCTACTATCCAATGGGGGAATGGGTTAGAGGACTTATGGTCTATATGTGTGGTGTTGGTACTGTGCACAATTTCACTACACATACGTACCACAAAGAGAAATGACCTGTGCTGACAGGGAGTCATGACTTGAACAATTGATGCTCACCTTGCCACCAGCTCCTCTGTGCTGCTCCATTTCCCTCAAGGTACTTCCTGGCAATGCCAGCAAAAGGGTTTAGCTGTGAGCACAAGAGGAATTATCTCCCTTCTGTACATCTTGAGCAAGAAGGGAAACCGTAGAAAGTGAACTATTCCTTATTGCTTTTTGTTACCGTTAGTCATTTCCCTGCAACAAGATAAAATTGCCCTACAGGACCAGAACCTAGTGTTGTATTTTTGTATTTGTATTTTTTTTTTTTTATTTCAGCAAATTATGGGTGTACATATGTTCAGGCTACGTGCTTTGCCCTTGGTTCCCCCCCCCCACCGAAGTCCGTGCTCCAAACATGTCCATCCTTCGGGTAGTGCGCACTGCACTCCCTGTGTATACAAATACCCGTCCCCTCCTCCCTCCTCCCCGCTCCTCCCGCCGCCCTTCCCGTGGTACAGATGATTAGGTTAGGTGTGTTGCCCTTGGTTCCCCCCCCCACCGAAGTCCGTGTTTCAAATATGTCCATCCTTCGGGTAGTGCGCATTGCCCTCCTTGTGTATACACATACCCCTCCCCTCCTCCCTCTTCCCCCCTCCACCCACCACCCTCCCCCTTCCCCAGCATCCAATAGATGTTGTTCTGATATGTGCATTTATGTGTTGATTAGTTAATACCAATTTGATGGTGAGTACAAATGGGTCCCGTTCTGCTGCTCTTGTGGTGCTCCACTTTGGATAATGGCCTTAAGTTTAATCCAGGAAAGTGTAAGAGGTGCTAGATCACTGTCATTTCTTATGATTGAGTAATATTCCATTGTGAACATATACCAAATTTTGATAATCCACTCATGGATTGACGGGCACTTGGGTTGTTTCCACATTCTTGCAATAGTGAATTTGTATTTTGTATTTGTATGTATAGTATTTTTCGTTATCTCACAAATCAGCTAACATGATACCTATGACAAAGAAAACTCTCAAATGTTTGTTACTGTATTGGTTGATTGAATCTAGGATACAGGATATTTTGACATTCCTAACGTCAAAATAATGAATAATATACACTACTTCAAACATCATACATACTGTAACCTTTTGTCATAATATCAAGAGGCATGGAACTGTCATCTTGTTAAGTGAACTTGTGCTCAATAAGAAAGTGCAAAGTCCCTAGTTATCTTTAATTTTGATGAAAATCTTAAATATACACTTATAGCCAATACTCTTTCTTGATTTCCAGAAAATTCTTCCAATCTAAATGTTTTAAAAGTAATGCTTATAGAGTCCTCTATGGGAAATATGTACAGATCAGCTTGTTCTTTCTTGGATATTAATATTCATATTTGCTACTAAAGGCAGAATTGAACCGTTTCCAAGATACAAAGAGACTCCTTCAAGATTATTACCGGGGAATGGAATGCAAAATCCCAATAGATGACAGTAAGAGATTTACTCGAATCCCATTGGTCCAGCTGGATAGTAAAGACATTTTGGAAAACCAATTTAGGTAAGGCAGATTATCATATTCCACTGTAATTGTTTTGAACATAAAGCTTGGCGATTTTAAATTAATTACTGTTAATAAAAATCATGCTCATTTATCTGCAAATCCAAAATAGCTCTAAAAACTGAATACTTTTTTTTCTAACTTCAGTGTGTCATTGACTTAAGACTATTAATATATATAATTTATCCTATTTATAGGGAATATTTACTAATTTTGCTATAGAGATATAATGCATTTTATTATGGAGTCTCTCCATAGACTCTGCTGATGGTATCAGGGAATATATGATATTTATATAAATTCTGAATTCTGAAACACTTTTGGCCCTAAGGATTTCTGGTAAGGCATTATCAACCTCTACCACTTTTCTGAAAGGACTCAAGCAGTTCTGTGTATGTGTATGTGTGTGTATGTGTATTACTATATTATATAAATGAAAATGGAAGGGGGTCTGAGTCTTCTTTTACAAGTGAGGAAATTGAGAAACGGTAAAGGCTCAGTAGTATGTGATTATGACCTCATAAGACTAACTGAAAGAATTACTAACAGTCTAATATCACATATTAGCCAGCAAAAAGAAAAAAAAATGAATCTAGTAGTAGGGTAGAAGACAAATTATATTTTTAGCCAAACAAATCCTGTGCAACATAAAAGTTTATAAATAATTTTTTTAATAGATCCAATGGTTGGGGACAGGGCAAGGACAAGATCCCCAAACCTGAGAATCTATGAACAAATAGAAAAATGTCTTCAAGCAATGGGAGTTAGGAGTGGTGGTAATTCCTGTGATGTGATTGCCAACTATAAAACATTAAAAGAGAGCTAAAAATAAGAATTAAAATAAAGCAATTAAAAATAAAATTCAAAATCCTTAAAAATTAAATTAGTTGATTAAAAAATAAATTAATAAAATATAATGAAGAATTAAAACAACAGTTTCTCATGACTAGTAAGCAGGCCATGAGAAACAAAATACTACAGATATAAAAAGGAGAAAAAGGAAGAAGATAGATTTGTAAAGTAATATACAGGCACTGAATGTTAAATTTAGATCTCCAGGGAGATGAGCTATGTATTTTATATTCAAAGTAGGGTACATTTTTTTTTTATAAACGTGCTCAGTCAATGTAGTTATCAGGAGTTGCACAAACTAAATGTACAGTAGTACATATATTTTGAATTGAAACAGATCTGGTTTGAATCCTGGGTCTGTCACTTGTTAGCTATATGTAAATAAATTAAGACAATGTATATGTCTGGTCAAGTCTCTCCAACTCTCTTAAGCCTCGGTTTACTTATCTGTAAGGTAGGGCTGTTGTGAAGTTTACAGAAAGTAAAATCTTCAGAGCATGTGATGCCATGTCTTAGAATCGAAAGACTTGAGATCAAGTCCCCATAACTTCCAATAAACGGTGACTATTACTTACATGCAATATTTTAATTGTGAGAATTGCGTGTTACTGCTTTATTTCTTTTGATCCAAAAAGGACTTGAAGTGGCCTGAACACTATAAGTTATGCAGTGATCCAAGGCCCATTTCTTTTCTCTCCAGGCTTCTAATTATATAGAACCACCATATCCCTGTCAGGCCCCTGTGTACACAGGAGTACACAAAAGGAAGTGCGTGTCTCCTCTTCTTGATACAAATACAAGAGAAACATTCAGCAAGCTGCTGAAAGAAAACTTTGAAATTAAAAACAATAAGAATTTCGAAAGACAATATGAACCATCAGAACTATCAAGAGAGGCCAAGTTTCAATGTCTAGAGGGGCAGTGCATTCTGTTCTTAGCACAAAATAGTAAATCAGGCATAATGGGGAAGCTATTAATGTTGGTTAGTAGAATGAAACCTGCAAAAGAACAGCCAGTTCTTATTTTCTGCAAAACAACTCTGCACCAATCTCAACCTCAAATCACTGCTGTGGTTATCTTCTGGAACTATCTGTCACTTAATATATCAACCAACCAACCAATCAACCACAGTCTCTGTAACATGTATGGGGGAAACAATCACAGTGTTAAGAATTTTCACATATTTTGTCTACTTTATTCCTCCCCAAAATTCTATAACAATATTTTTATAGTAATATTATTCATAATTGCAATAATCAGTAATTAATTGATAAATAGTTATAGTAATAGTAATTTTATTATATTTATATTATTTCAGGAGGAACTGAACCTCAGAAAGTCAAGGGACAAGCTCAAGTTCATATCTACTAATAGTGACAAAGCTACCTAGACCAGAGTGTTTCCCAATAAATAAATTCTAAACCCAAATTCTTTTTCTGAATGGTATGCCACCACTGTTGCCCTCAAAAGCAAGATGTTGGGAAACACATGTTGTACTGTATTAAACATCTAGCAATGATCACACAAACTTTGCCTTAACTTATTGGACACATGAATCATAGTTGAACTGGAGCAACTGTGATTTAGCTTTATTTGATTATTAAAATGTAATTTAATTCGTGGGTAGGTGAGTAGTGGACCCTTAATACATTGCCTTTTCAGACACAGTACACTGTCAAAATTTTAAGCGCTGTTAGAATCAGAGTGCCAAGTTCAAGAAACCTTGACCGATGCTTCAAAATAAGACCGAGCTAATTGTTTGCTGGAGTTCAGAATCGTCTTTCAGAATCACCGCTCTGTGACTCCAGCAACTTGAGTCTTCAGAACCAAATGCTTGTTCTTATTACTGATCCTGATTTTCCTCCTCCAGTTTCAACAAGGGCATCCTTGGAGCTTCTCTCTCCTCATTCCTTCCCCAAGCTGAGAGCCCTTTGCACTTCCTGTCACCAAAGGTGCATCTCAGTCACAATGAGCATTCTACCTTGTAGATCTCTTTCTGCTTCTGTTAACCTTTGAGATCTTGAGATCCTTCAGGGATAGGGTATTCCCAGGGACAGTTCTGAAATTTCTACATAGGAGTAGCAATATGGGAGGGGGGAGAGAGAGCTTGAGTCTGTGTTCCCACAGCACTTTACCAAACAAAGAGAAAACCTTCCCCTTCCACAGTAACGGAAGGGAGGACTGCTAGAGGGCTACCCTGCCCACCACCAAAACCTTGCTGCCTCCATGTGGTAGCCCCTTTCAGACTTTACATTAATCACGCCCTACTTTCAACTGTCCACTTCAGGATGCCAAATAGTACTAGCAGAGAATACTTAAAGAAGTTTTGTTTGGTTTGTTTTTTCATGACTGACTTTTTGACTTATCACTCATTGAAAGTGTATGCCCTGGAAAAATTTCAAAATTGCATTTCTTCATAATCTCCATTGTTTAATCCTCCGCTTTATAATTGCTGAGGATTAAGCCTGAAAATTATATTTTGTTGTTGTTTGAGTTTCCTCTTATTAACAAGATTTCTAGACCACAAAAAACTGAATTCAGTCTTTTATAATCTTTTCCCCATTAAAAGAATTATCTCAGGAAAATTTTGAAAATTGAGATCAAAGCAAGACAACAAAATGTCTTGTGAAGTAATATGGTCGCAAAAATAGAATTCTGTTAAATATAATCTTTATATTTCTTTTGTTTGTTTTTCAAAGAATTCCTCTAGTTCCTCGAGTATCCATTTCTCCAGAAGCAGTTATGTCTAAACCCAAAACAAAAACAATACTGAAGGGCAAGATTGATTATTCACTAGAAAACCTGGAGTTAAACTTTGAGGCAGATGAGAAGTTGGTGACGGACACCTGGCAGCAGGCTTCTTTAGCAATTTCTCACATGGTAAGCAGTGCTTATTACATTTTCTTTTAGTAATACCCATTCATTAAGTACCAAGGTTGCTATTATGCTATAAGTAGAAAATTTATACAGTGTTCTCAAGCACTGTATAATGTATGCCTTCAAGACTTTTTTTCTGAAAGAAATAGAAAGAGAATTGATTCAGTTAATGAATATTTGGGGTCATTGAAGGAGTGAACCAACACTTAGATTACTTTCTGTGCTGGACCAGGGTCCTAACTGCAGGCCCTAAAGAGCCAGTCAAGGAACGTTAATGAAGCAGGTCAGGTATAAGACAATAGGGAGGTGGGGACTGTGGCCAAGTAGAAGTCACACACCTGTCTGCAGAGATGTGCTACTCTACTCTGGCCAACTTGGCCATTGAAGAATGAGGCCCAGCATGGCCAGATTTTCCAATTTTCCAAGAAAAGCCAGAAATTCTGATTTTTATGTGAAATTACTGATTTTAACATGTAAGAAATAAAATAAAAAATTCTTAAAAATACTCTAGAGAGCCAAGCATATCTGGCCTTAGGCATCTAGTTTGCAACCCCTCCGCTAGGCATCTTTCCTAAGTCACCTATGAGTGACTTAGGTAAGTATTATTATCCTCTTTACAGTGGAGAATTAAGGTTCTGAAAGACTAAGGAACTTGGTCTCCTAGGTATCCCAAGGTTTCCTAGCAGGTAAGCATTGAAATGAAATTTGAATGTAGGTCTGTATGACTTCAAAGTTCACATTCTTTCCACCGAAATTGAAAGCGAAAGGAAAAGCATACAGATAAATTTAATCCAAGCAGAGGTGTCACACCATACAGAAGACATACACAGAGTTTAACTCAGATCGACTGCTGTTCCTTCATTCACCAGGTCCTGGGTCCACCAAGATGGTTTCTCTTTTCATTCTGTGCCAAGCCTTCTTGGAACTTTCCCAAAATATCCCATTCAAACAGAAAGCAGTGTCCACTTTCCAAGAGATTTAGTCAAAGAGGTAGAAAAGGAGCTTGCATTATAAATCTCACAGCAAACAAAATTTCTGATTGGGCATATTCCAAGTCCTTTCTTGGCCTGTCTGCTCTCCAGCTTTCTTTTTCTCTGAGCTTCTCACACAGCAGCCTCTGTGTTTTCTTTCTTTCCCCCTTTCTTTCTTTTGTTCTCTTCACTTCTTTCTTTCCTCCCTCTCAGAAGTTATTATAAGCTCCTGTCACTGTCTCGCTTCTTTTAAAAAATATTTAGTGTGGATTTTGACACACATAAGAAAAATACATGATTTATAATTGCATGGCTTAATGAACCCACCTAAAGTAAATACTCATGACACCACTCAATAGGGCAGAATTGGAACAAGGGCTGCACCTGCCTAGTCTTGCTGTGCCCCTTCCCAATCCTACCCACCTTCATACCCACTAAAAGGGAACGCCATCTTGCCTTTTTACAAATCATTTCCTTGATGTTCTTAAGAGTTTTATTATCCAAATCAGTATCTCTAAAGACTGTAGCTTTGCCTGCTTTTGAGATTTAAATAAATGGACTAATGTCTTTTGTCTTTTTTATGTCTTCTTTTGCTCAATATTCTTTGCGAGATTCATCCGATATTGTTCATTTTTGTTGCTGTATTGTGTTGTGTTACGTGAATGTATCACAGTTTATTTTACTTGCCTGCTGCTGATATACGTTTGGGTTTCTAGTTTGGTGCCATTATGGATACTGCTGCTATAAACATGCTTATACATATTCACTGGTACCCATGTGTACACATAACTGTGGAGTATTTATCTAGCAGTAGGTGCTGTCTTCAACACTGGTAGACAATACTATACGTAATACCTCTACATTCATAAGTAATGATAAATCCTTTCCCTATTTCACTGCACTGTTATCTTTGTCATAAATTAGATGACCACATATGTGTGTAAGTTGCTTTGCTCTATTTGTCTATTCTTGTGCCGATACCACAGCAATATCATACCACTTTTTGTTATCTGGATGAGCAAATCTTCCCACTTTGTCATCTGCCAAGAGCATTTTGGATTTTCTTGGCTCTTTACCATTCCATAATTTTCGAATCAACTTGTCAAGGTTCACAAAAATGTTGGCTGTGGATTTTTTAAGGTAGCATTTATCAGATTATAAACATTCCTTTTCATATACAGTTTATTATGAAAGTTTTTCATGAGTTGTATTATCAAATGCTTTTTCTACACCTATTAATATTATCACATAATTTTTTCTCCATTTTTTGTTAATGTGAAAAATTATATTGATCAATTTTCTAGTGTTAAATTTATATCCCATTTCTGGAATAAGTAATGTAATGAAGCATCATCCTTCTTACATATTGCTGGATGTGTTTCGTTAATAATTTGGTTAGCATTTTTTAATCTTTGTTCATGTGTAAGAGAACTCTGTAATTTTTCTCTCTCTTACAACCCTTGTTAGCTTTTACATCCAGATAATACTAGCCTCTAATACGGATCTAGATATGTTTCCTCTCTTTCTATTCTTTGGAAAATTTTGTGAAAGTTGGGAATATTCTTCTTGAAAGGTTTAGTAGCATTCCTAAGATGCCATCTAGGACATTTGTAAGAAAAGTTTTTGTTGCCCTCCTCAACCCAAGGATTTATTTTCTTTAACAGGTGTTCGATACTTTCTTTGTTCTGTTTCTTCTGTTTTTGTTTCTTCTTCAGTTGGTTTTGGTAAATTTTATTTTGCTAAGAATTTTTCCATTTCTAAATGTTTAAACTTATTGGCACGAAGTTGTTTAAAATATGCTCTTATGTTTGTGTTAACATTTGCATTATTTATTTGATAATAAATAATTTTGCCAATTTTGATCTTGATGATTTGTGCTTTTCTTCTTTCTTGATCAGCTTAGTCAGGTTATCAATTATATCTTTCCAAAGAACTAATATTTAACTTAATTGATTCATTTTACTGTATTTCTTTTCCTTTTCTTAATTTTATTTTTTCTCTTACTATTTTCTTTGGGTTTATTTTGCCATTCTTTAAGGCTTTGAGATGTTCCTTAATTTTCAGTCTTTATTTCTAATATATGCCTTTACTACCATAAGTTCTCTCTGTGACTTGCTTTTTCTTCCTCTAAAAGTTTTTGATATAACGTTATTTTTGTTGTGATCTAATTCAAAGCATTTTAGAAATATAGTTTTAATTTTAAAAATAGTATGTTGCTTTCTAGTTAATTAGATTTTACTCAGAGAATACATTCTCATAAATCTCTTTTTGGAGATTTGCTTTATGGCCAATCTGTGAATAATATGTTTTTCCTTGAAATATATATATTCACTTAATTATTTAATATACATATTGTACATTGTTTAATAGATTAATATACATATATCCTGCTGTTTACATATAAACATTCAAATGTACTTATTTTATTTATTACATATATTTAAATATATAGTATAACTATATTATTGCTCAAATCTTCTTTATCCTCATTATACTAGTTTTCTCCTTCTTTGAATTATCAAGAGAATTATGATGAAATCACCTGTAGTTTTGTCACTTTTGCTTTATATATATTTAAGGCAATCACATTGAGAATATACAAATTTTAAATTAAGTCTTTCTGATGAACATTTTCTTATTATGAAGTTATCTTTATCTATAATATTTTTGTTTTATAAATTATACTTTTAGATATTGTTTACATGTCGTATCTTTTTTCATCATTTTGTTTTCATCCTTTTTGTGGCTTTCCTTTCTTGCTTTTTTCCCCTCTGTAGGTTTGGATATAATGCATCCTGCTACTATTCTATTAGTGGTTACCCTAGGAATTACACCAGGAATTATTAACTCATCAAAATTAAACTGTTATTTAGTCAATAATTCATGATGTTATTCCTAGGGTAACCACTAAGTGAATTAGTGTGTGTTACTCCAAAGCTACCATGGGGGAAAAGTTAAATAATTTAAAATATTCAATCCAAAAGAAGAAAAGAAAGACAGAAAAATATTCAGGACAAACAATACAAATATAACTTAGCAAGATGGTAGATTTATAGCCCAAATATATCTACAGTTACATTAAGTTAAAAAGGGCAAAATCATCTACTAAAAGAAAATGATCGTTAGATTTTTTAAAAAAGAGGCATATGATGCTCATAAGGATACAGAAATGATTTTTCCTCATTGACCCAGGAGGAGAATGGGGTAGTGTGATGACCTCCACTTGGCCACCATAGACTCTTATTCCCTTGACCTAGAGGCCCAGAGGCTCATCCCTCCATATCCTGGCCACTCATGAAACCTTCTCGTAAACTGACTGAATATTGCTTACTACATTTTCTATGGGCATTACCAATTTCAATGCCTTGGCTAGTGCCATTTTTCTTCCTGAAATATGCTCCTCCTTTCTCCTATCTGTTTAAATCCTATCCTTTCTTTGTCTTTAGAACTAGTTTTTACCTTAATTCCTCACCAGGTAATTGCCTGTTTCCTAAAACTCTAGCCTTCTGTGATTATATGCTCTTCCTATCCTTTTAGCAGTTACTGTCTCTCCCACTCATTTGGCTCTTAGTTAGTATCTAGGTTATTTTTTGTAATTTTTATCTTGTTAGTTTTTTGCCTGAATACTTAACTGGATTCTAAAACTTTTTATATGCTGTACACTTAGCATCATGCCCACATCTAACGTAACACTAAGCCCTCAATACAATCTTAAGATGCTGATCATGCTGTGTTGATGATGTTGACATTAATATTAATGATGATGGTAGTTAAAATGATGATCACTGCAAAGACCACAATAAGTACCAAGCACCAGAGAATGGGAAACTGGATTTAGATTCTCTAGAAAATAATATAGATTATTCTTATTGTTAAAACTGAGCTACATAAACATAATCAACAAGTCTTATGAATCCTTTTAAAATTATCTGGAGAAATAACACTGAAAAATATATTCTTAGAAAAAGAAGATCATATAATACAAAGAGCACTAGTTACACCTCTTGATTAAGCTGTGTGATTTTAGGAAAATCACTTTATCTCTCTGAGTCTTTAATTTCTTATCTGTAACATAGATACTCTAATTATCATTCTTTCATTGAATGGTTGAAAAGATACAATGAAATAATACACATTAAAGTGTTTTAGCAATTGTAAATTTTAACTTATCATTGTGTTGAGAAATTTATTTAAAATTGTACCCTTTTCCTTGTGGACTTTTAAAAACCTCCTACAGAGCATAGGAAGAAGGATTGTTAAGTTATTAATATTACTAATAATTATACTTGAATCCTGCTTTTACATGTTTCTAATATACTTTTATTATTTTGATGTCACATGACCTTAAGGGACATTTGAGTTCCAAATGAAACAGGTGTGATTCAGTAAATTATTGTGGGGCAAACAGTACCAGCTAAGATTAGTGCAATTGAAATGAGAGTGCTTTTATGCAGTATTTTCTACACAGCAGTTTTACCAGGAGCTATCCATTAAGTAGGCTATGTTAATTTTTGGCCAAACTTTCTTCTAATTAGCAAGTATGCTATGATTTCAAAGAAACAAGTGATATTTTTAATGCCCACAATGTCAGGGCATTATGTCTAAAGTTCTCTCCAACCTTCTAAGCTACATTGCTAAATGAATTGTAAATTATGTTAATTTTTGATAGAGACCCAGAGATCTTTGAGGAAAATGGACCAGAAAAATGCAAATAATTATTATATATAATTATGCAGATAATTATGATAATTATCATCATCATCAGAAGGTTGTTTACGAAGGAGAAAAATCCAATTTTGAAAGAAATTGCTAACTTACTGTGCTTTGCAGAAACAGATTAAAAAATGAATTGCTTGCAATTTGGTGGGGAATTTTAACAAGTCTGCTTTTAGCTTTACTGAGAATTTGCAAGTACAGAATATGGTATGAAATCCATTTTTATCAAAAGGGCATCTGATTAAAAAAAGAAAAGGAAAAACAAAAAACGGACTTGCTCTCTCAAACTTTTCTGTATCCCTCCAAGGTTCTGATGATATTGGAAAAGGTGTGGGTGCATTCTGTGGAATATGATTATTTTTAAAAGAAAGTCCACTGATTAATAAGCATTTACTGGGCATCTCCTTTGAGCATAACACAGATGCTCAAAGCTATGGAGAATACAAAGAAGTAGGACTGGCTTAGCTCTGAGGATCATTAAGGCCCATTTGGCGGCTGGGGTGAGACAACACTCATGGAACAGTTGGGAACACCTGCTACCCCATGCTGTCTCTGGGTATGAAGTGTGGCAGGAATGTGGAAAAGTCAGGAACTGCCTGGTCTGTCCCACCCGCAAGATTGTAAGAGTCTTTGAGAATAGAGACTGTGCCTTATTCGTCCTTCTGTTCACCTCCATTAATCTTTCTCTTTATCCTCCTATCCCCTCACCTCATTCTCCCCCGAAATTATATCAGGCTTGGACTCAGTAAGTGCTTGAATAAATACATAAGCCCTCAAGAACCCCCATTTTCTCTCCAGTTGCTATTCAAATTTTAAAGTTTTCAACCATATGTTGCTGCTGCTTCCACAGTGTTTTGTTTCTTCCTTTGGGATCCTCAGCTCTCATTTCTCAGGACTGAACTCATAAATGCCCTTTACCTCTCCTGGGCCAGCTGGGCTTATTTCAAAAGGTCCAGTGTTTCTAACTGCACGCACAACCTCAGTGGCACAAGCCCCAAGACAAGCGTATGTGCGTATATATGTGTGTGTGTGTGTGTGTGTGTGTGTGTGTATTCACATATATACACGTGAGGTACAATGTGATGTTTTGATATATGTGTACATTGTGGAATGATTAAATCAATCTAATTAACATATCCATCACCTTATTTACTTATCATTTTTTTGTGGTGAAAACATTTAAAATTTACTCTTTTAGCAATTTTGAAATGTACATTACATTATTATTAACTATAGTCACCATGCTATGCAATAGATCACCAGAACCTACTCTTCTCGTCTAACTGAAACTTAGTGCCCTTTGACCAACATCTCTCCTTTCCCATCCCACCCATTCCCCTGCCCTAGTCCCTGGTACCACCATTTTGCTCTCTACTTCTGTGAGTCCAACTTTTTTATATTCTATGTATAAGTGAGATCCTGCAGTGTTTGTCTTTCTGTGCCTGGCTTATTTCACTTAGCATAATGTCCCTGGGATTCAACCATGTTGTCGCAAGACCAGAATTTCTGCTGTCAGAAGTACAGAGCCAGCTTCAGAGGAGATGTGGCAGGATCCCAGCAGTTGCTGGCCCTCTTGGGTGGGGAAGGATGGAGCTTCTCCATTCACCAGCTAGTATGGGGTGACAAAACAACTCTCTCAAACCAGGACACTTGTGAGAGTACAAGGAGGGACTTGCTGGAATGCAGAGTAGCTGAAAGTCAGTTGAGGGGAAGAAGCTGAGAACTTTGAGGTGAGGCTATGGGACAGATCATCCTCATAGCCCCGAGTCTTCCTGGGATGATATCTAGTGTTTGAGCATAATGGAAGCCCAGGATTTTTGTCTATGATTCAATTAACATAGGCCACACATTCCCAAAAATGAGTTGGTGGGGAGAATGAAAATATCTTTCTCATCATATATATAAAGCACAGTTATATATACAGTACATAAACAGATACACTTCTGCAGTATTAAAATTTCATGAGAAGGGATGCAATTTAGGAGAAAATGTCAAAAAAACAAAGAACTCTGTAGGGGGTCAATTATGAAAAAAAAGGCTAAGAAACATCTATTGGATGTTGGG
>NW_012154274.1:202517-220108 GCF_000956105.1 Propithecus coquereli
AAAAAAAAAAAAAAAAAAAAGAAAGAAGGCTTCCTAGACTTCAGAATAAAGAATGTTACCAGGGATAAAGGGGATCATTACGCAATAATAAAGGTGACAATTCACCAAGAAAAAAAAAAAAAAAGAAACACTGATACAGGGAAATTCCCCAAATTGAAGGCCAAGAGATAACAGAAACTTAGAAGAATGGCAGATGTTATATCCGTAGAGTCTGAGATTAAAAAGAAAGGAATTTTCACATAACTGTGGAGTAATGCCACAATCTGGAAGTGGCAATGAGGAAACATAGAGATGCTTTGCAGACAGGGCTTGAGAAAGTGAGCAGCCTCCACACAGATGGCTGTAGGGAAGCTGCATCTTGGGACAGGGCCAGGTTTCTGCTGAAGTAAAACATCACAGTGTGTGTTTTGTAAAGATTGAATACATGGGCATGATTATTTACAGTGGAATGAGTTTTCAACAGATCTAGTAATGACTAAATCCAAATGGTTGTCATATTTCATAAATATTGCATTCACTGAAATATTACTATTAAACAACCAGGTGGCTGCTGAAATTCATCAGAGGCTTATGGAAGAAGAAAAAGAAAACCACCCCAAAGAAAAATCTCCTCAGATGGGCGCAAATAAAAAAGCCAAAAAGGAACCACCTAAGCAAAAAAAGGCAGACAAAAAACCCAAAGGTAATTAGGGTTTTAGCACCCAGAACCCTGGATGCTTAAATCTCTCCTTGGTAGAACAAGCATTTAACCAGACACATTAGCTTCTAAGCCACTAAAATACTGTTCATTAGGTTTAAACTAGACATCCAGGCTTCTGTAAACTGTGGTGTTAGTTGGAAAATTGTATTGCACACCAGTTCCACCTAATTTGTTTATCCAAATAGCCAGATGTACCCAGGATAAAGTAAACCTCAAAGACCTTTTTGAACATATTAAAAGAACTCCCAAGATGGTCCTGTGTCATCTGAAAAGTCTGTTAAAAGGGCTGACACTAGCTGTAGTAACAAAGAGAAGTTTAAGAGCTATATGTATATGTAAGTTTCAGGGGCACTTTAATTCAACAAGTCCTTCTCTCCTGGAGGCCTCCGACTGAAATCTCTGTGTCAGAAGCAGGATAAAATACAAAGAGGAAAGAAAACTCAATTTGGAAGAGGCCTTTAATTAACCTTATGGATGGCTCTGGCAAAAACATTACCGTCCCCTCTGAATGTTTCCAGTTGTACATTTTGAGGTAACTTGAGGCAAAAGAGGAGGATTGGGAAGCACATGATCAAAAGTTGCTCCACTCTGGATTGCTCCAACGTCTGTTAGGTACCTGCTGTGTGAAACGCTCCGCCATGGGTGCCAAAATCACAATAGTAAATCAAAAATGAAAACAAAAATCACAACCATGGTTCCTGCCCTGATGAAGCTATAATCTACAAGTAGAAACAACATTTGACCAAGCATTGTTCTTTGATAGAGGAGGTACAGTACCTTGAGAACAAGGTCGCCTCACTGCATTTCAGGGGATAGGGGACACTTCCCGGATGGAGAACATGTAAGCAGACATGGGTAGGAGTTAAGGGAAAGTACTAAGGATGGATAAGGGGGAGAGTCTATGGAACTTACAGGAAAGGGAAGAGTCATGTCTCCATAAAGAACACACCACTTTAGCCCATCTCGGATGGTAAAAATAAAAGAAATATGCAACATTTAAAGGAAACACTTCCATTTACTTTAATGGAATAACAATTTGAGTCCAATCCCTTAATTTTACAGAGGATAAAACAGAAATCCAGAGAGATTACTCTCTCCTTCATCTGTAAGTTATATATACAGCTGTTATTGCAATGAACACATCTTATTATAATTTCATTATTTACATTTACGTCTTCTTCACAAGATTCGAAACCCTTGAGGTCAGGCCCTCAAGAAAGGTTTGTTGAACTGAATAGAATTGTATAAACTGGGCCTGCAACTAAAATCACACTGCCATACCCCATGGGTAAATCCTTACTCAAGTACTGACAAATCTTATTTTCTAATTCTCTTATGTAATCATCGATATAGTTAAGTGTGAATTAAAAGATAATTAAGTAGGTTACAGATTCTTGACCATCACCTACATTTCAGCCATCTCTTTTTGAAGTTATTCTCTGGTCTCTTCTTGGTGAAGAACTGGAAAACACTTTGCTAATACAAGCTATCCCTCATGGAGTGGCACTTCTGCTGATGTCTAATGGCATCTATAATATGTTGGGGTTTGCTAATTTCTGTGCCCAAACTCTGGATTTCATTGTGTTTGGAGTCTGTAACCATCTCTGCACTTGCTACAACCTCATTTTTCACAATACCACACAAATGGGGTATTTTTATGAGTCTAGCCGAGACACTACACAGAGAATTCTCAAGGAAGAACTATCAATATTCCATCACTCATACCAAGAAGACCGAGTGTCTCATTTCCAAATCACTAGAGGTTTTTAGCTCTGCAGATTTTGCTTTGTACTCATTTTTGTCCAAGTCCCGTGTGCATACACTTGTATGTTGGTAGTTTACTCACCATGCTTCATTGTTCTTTCAGGTAAATCACCACCTACGGCAGAAGCTGATCCTGCGATAGTACCAGCAGAGGAAATCGCCGAAGTTGAAAAGAAAAAAGAACTGAGGCTCAAAATAAAAGAAGAACATCTTTCTGCCCTGCAATTTGAAGGTAGCAATTAGAAATGACTAAGAAGATGCTTTTTAGTAGAAAGTAGACCCATAGGCAGAAAGTCCACAACTGGCCCATCAATTGCCTCAGACTGTCTGTAAGAACATACAGCAAACCGATTGAAAAGCACAACATTCAACTGGCTGTTTTCATTTGACCACATGAGGACTAGATTTTACTGTTGGATGAGTCAGATGTTTTGGATCACCTAATCAGTCTTAATTGTGAGATCTAAAAAGAAACAAAAAGAATTTGGGAAGGGGTAAGAAGAGCAACAGCAGTAATTAAAATCACAAAAAATAGAAATGTATATGTTTGAAAGTTGGTGTGATTTTATATTAAAATAAGAACCATTTAGGCCTCTCATTAGGAAAATAAATCCTTACTAAAGGCTAACAGGCCCTAAAAGTGAGTTCTTGAAAGCAGAGGCCATAGAAGAGTCAGTCATGTATCTATGATGTTCAAGGGCCTTCTTCTTTCTAGACAGCAGTGACTCTGCAATACGTGTTCTTCTTATAGTTCTTCTAATTGCCTTATGATACAACTCAAAATTAAATTTGAAAACATCAGAAAACTGAGCAAACATATCCTATGGGGAAGAACCATGGTAAACATACTAGATGATAAAACCATAAACATGCAGCATGGCATAAGCTGAGACACAGTTAACCACTCAATGACCATTAACTACTAAGGATGCTTTCCATCCCTTGCTTCTCTCCTTTTCTTCCCCCTCCCCCAATCCTGCTACCACCTGCTTCTGTAATCCCAACAGTAATGCCTGAAGGAAGTTGAACACAGGGACACCTATGGCATCAGGACAGTCAGGACATGTGCTTTTCCCCTATTGCCTGTCCCCTGTCTGATTTCAGTGGTTTTCAGCATACTGTCTTTCAGTTCATTCACTCATATAATAAATGTTTATCGAGTTTTTACTAGGTGCCTAGTCCTGTGATAGTTGCTCACACATATATGTACAAATATGTATATATATATATATAAAGAAACCAAATCTAGAGAAAGAGAAATACAAATAATCACTTATACTATGTTGCGATGCTGGCAATAGGCATAGGGGACAAAGGGGACACGGGGGGAGGCAGAAAAGACTTAGCAGTGGATCTAATGGTTGAGCTGAACTGGAAGAATGTGGAGAAGTTTTCCCAAGGGACAAATTGGGGCAGGAATGGAGAGAAGCATGTGCCACACAAAGAGGGGGGAGGAGCATATTTGGTGGCCTGTGCAGAGCAGCTCAGGAGTATGAGGCATGTTCTGGGAAGGAATGACTTGGAAGATGGGGAGGCTACACCATGGAGGGTCATATAGGCCCTGCCAAGAAAGTTAGATTTTTCCCTTATGGCAACTGGGAACTAGTGGAAAATTCTGAGAGAAGAATGCAGGTGAGACAGATTACTCTGGATAGTGTGGAGGTGGATTTGGATTTGAGGTGGGGAAAGAAAGTCAGAAAAAGCAGGGTTGAGGCTATTGCAACAGTTTAGGTGAGAGACAATCAGTGTCGAAACTGGGACAGTGGTAATGGAAAAAGCAAAGAAGAGAGACTGGAAAGATATTTTGGAGGTAAAAAGTGCCAGGAACAACAATAGGCCTAGGGACACATAGGTTTTGCCCATTTTAGCAGTGCTGAGAAATACAATGACATCGCCACCCCAAGGTTCTAAAGTAGGGAGATGAGCAAGAGGCTTTGTCCCTCCCTCCCTTTCTGAATTTCAGAAAATATCTGTGTGTTTTCACACGTCATTTATCAAAAAGTATATTGCTATAAAGTACAATAAATGTAAAGCTCAATTATAATTGTGGTTTAGATAATTTTTCAAGTGACTCTATCACATGTTACATTTCTTTTCTTAATGAGATGGATAAGACATTACTTTACCCATATTGATATATATTAAACATACACCTAGGGCCAGGCGTGGTGGCTAATGCCTGTAATCCTAGCACTCTGGGAGGCTGAGGCAGGAGGATTGCTTGAGCTCAGGAGTTCGAGACCAGCCTGAGCAAGAGCGAGACCCCGTCTCTACTTAAAATAGAAAGAAATTGGCCAAACAACTAAAAATAGAAAAAATTAGCCGGGCATGGTGGCACATGCCTGTAGTCCCAGCTTCCCTGGGAGGCTGAGGCAGGAGGATTGCTTGAGCCCAGGAGTTTGAGGTTGCTGTGAGGTAGGCTGACACCACGGCACTCTAGCCCGGGCAACAGAATGAGACTCTGTTTCAAAAAAAAAAAAAAAAAAAAAAATACACCTAAAGCTTCACAAATTAAAGCACGAGTGGTTTAAATGTGAATCTATTCATTAGAAAAGTCATGTACATATACATTAAAGAATCCCTATTTCTCTTTTTAGAGAAAGCCACACAGTTTCGGCTTGAACTGATAAAGGCAAAAGCATTGGCTGTCCTTGAAGATTTAGTAACAAAGGTGGTCAATGTATACAAACTCTTGGAAAAATGGCTTGGTGAAAGATATTTGAATGAAATGTCCAGGTAAAGTACTGCATGGCTTTCTAAAAATACACTTTGTTAATTCTTGAGTGCCAACATTGACAAAGATTTTCAAGGTGTTTACAAATTTAAATTACATTTACAAATATAAAGTTTTGACCTTTTAAGAAATCACATGTATAAACACATAAAGTTAGCTTTACTGTCACATTCGTATGGACTCTTCAAATAGTAAATCATGTATCAAAGGGTTCTGTTGCAAGATCCAGTTTTGTACATAATTTATGAGTTGAGTTTTCACACTGCTTAATGAGAACCTTAGTTTACAAGGTAAGATTGCAAGTAATTTTGAAATGTTTTTCAGAAGCAAAATAATGCTCCAGATCTTTCTAATGCCAGACTTATTATTAGTTAGAGCCAATTAATGGGAGATTAAAAAGTCATTCACTGGAATGTTTTACTGGTTAGGCTGATTCCCCTGTAAAGACAATACCCAGTTCTACTTTTCTGTTGATTTCCAAAGGTTTTCCAGATTCTCATTGCTAGTGAAAGGCAGTGAGTCTCATCCTCTTAGTTTTCCCCTACAAGGAGAAAAAAGGCAGCTCAGCAAAATGGAAATAGTCCTCGTCTGAGAGTCAGGAGACATGATAGTCCAAACCAGGAATCCCACGTTGTCCACAAATTAGTAGCATGCTTGATTGCTTTGGGCCTCATTGGCTTCATCTATACAAGGAAACACTCCAGCCAGACTATTTCAGAGATTTCTACTAGATCTACATTCTATGATTTGTAGAATGTATATCTACATTCTACAGTTTGCAATAAACATCTACTGAAAATTTAGAAGTTGCCAAGTAAATACGATTCAAATGGCAGGTATTCTCAGAAGCAACGACTGTCATCTAAAAACAGTTGTTATAGTTTGTTTTCTCTGGTCTTTGTCTTATAATGAAAGTTCCTTTTGTAAAATCTTCAGCCTGGTTGTTTAGAATTATTACTCCATGGTTAAAAATAAATAAATAAATAAATAAAAATACAAACAGAAACATATCTCAGTCAGGTAACCTTACCTCAGTAATGCTTAAAATAATTTTACTACTGGATAACTCTTCAGCATCACAGAGCAATGATATTCAGTTCTGCTCTCTGCCCGTCGCTTACGAATGAAAGCATATCTTCTTCATTCCTAGGATTCATGGCTCCCATCCATGTGGCCATCAAGTGTAAATGCATATTATTTTTATCAGATGTACTCGTATTTCTCAGATTTATATTGTGTATACATCTATGCCCTCTAAAGCTCAGATGCTGTCACGAGTTTTGACCACAGAAGTCAAAACCTAGAAATGTGATACTGGAGCGGGAAAGGAAAAGAACAATTAGATCCCTTTCAGCTTCAAATCCTGCTTTTTATTTTTCTGGCATTTTTTCCTCCCATTCTTGTGAGGGTTACTCTTAGTAACGTTCCACTAGGTGGCGCGAATCTGTTTTGATATCCTGGTTAAGGCTGGGTCTCAGTCTGTGTCTCTAGTCCTTCCTAACACATAAACTCAGTAGCTATCCAGTGCCCTTCTCCTTGGTCCCCCAGCACCCAAAAACCCTAAAGCATAAACTAATTGGCTAATACATACTGTGTGGACACTCACAAAGACAGAATTCTGGGGTTGAATTCAAGGATGTCTTTTGAAAAGACAGCAACTAATAGTATTTTCAAATTTTTCAGTATACAATATATTTGAGGTGTCTGAGTTACATACAAGTAGATTAAGTATGAATTTTCCTGTGATGTTCAATCTTTCTTTGTAGGATATAAACAATATCCTTTCTTTAATATGGCAATAATATACTTACTCATATATAAACCGTCTCTGGCCTTTAAAATGACCTTTAATTAGGCCATTAACTATGAATATATCCCCAGCAAAGTTTAAATCCATGCCTCATTTGATTTCAGATTAACAACCATAACGTAGAGAGCAACATGTTATTGGCTCCATTGCAAAGATAGGGAAATTCAGAGAGCTTAGGCGACTTACCCTAGGACCTGTGGCTAAAGAATGCCCTAGAATAAGAGCTCCGCTCCTGGTACTCTCTCCACTGCACTGTAGTGGTTTCTAATTGTTGTTGCTTGTAGCCACGTGATCTAGCTAGGAATTGCTATTGTTGGCAAAGAAAGCAAAGCAATTTCAACGGATTATATGCATCAGAGGCTATCCTGACAACTGTGTCTTAGATAACATAAAGTTAGAGAAAAGCACTCTATAACAGAAATGCATTATCACATTTGATTCGCTGTTAATTCATCCTGATTCCAAATAAATGTATTATTCTAACAATCATATTTTGCAGGATATTATGCCATATATTCTTATTCTGGTTCATACTTAGAATGAAATATAACCCTTGACATAATCTTAGTTATATAATGAAATATGTTCTAATACTAATAAAAACCATATTTAATAGATTCTCTTTTTGTTTGATTTTGTATAAAACATGTAGCTATTAGCGGAATAATAAGCAAGTATTTTGTTTTTAATATGCATTTATTTAATACCTTGCCTTTTTACAAAACAGATTTGAGGAGAAGTCGCAATTTTTAAACATGCAAATGGAATTATCTAACTTAGCCATATAACGTGTTCACTTTTGTGCGTGTGTCTTGTAAGCAAACACTGTTAATCTAATAGTATCTTTAATAGGGTTAACTTTATTCATTTTACCATTTTCAGCATAGAAAAATTAACTGAGGTAGCTCGCTATCACATTGAAACATCTACAAAAATTCAGCATCAACTTTATTTAAGCCAAGAAGACTTCTTCATTAATGGCGATATAAAAGTCTTCCCGGATCCTCCCCCACCAATACGTCCTCCACCCGTAGAAAAGGAAGAAAATGGCACCCTGACCATTGAACAGCTTGACAATCTTCGAGATCAGTTCTTAGATATGGCACCTAAAGGTAGGAAAAATAATTATCATGAAAAGAGCACAAAAAAGGTTAAGATTAACCAGGATGGCAGTCACTTTCCCACAGATAAAATCAGTTCTATGGGATTGTGTAACACTAAAACGAGCCCTTGCTTTGTTCTAGTTTATCGAATATTTGCTTCATACAACATAGACCTTAAACAAACAAGAGAATCACAATGACTAATACTTGAGCAGTGCGTTGATCCTCATTTGTGGTAACTCTCCATTCTTGTCCTCTCTTGCTGGCAAATTGGTAAATTTGAGTATTACAACATCTGGCAGTTGACAGCCTTTGGGCATACTTCTAGTTTAGCTTTTGTGTTGGGATTATGAGTTTGTATTTCTGTCTCCCCCACTAGTCTGTGAATGGAGACCAAGGAATAGAGAATTTCTCTTTTATATTTGTTTTTCCCCCTCAATGTTTCCTAGACCATAAGCAAAACCAAATAAGCTGGTAACAAATGTTTGCTTAATTGATTGATCAGTTTGTGTACATTATGTCTGCAGATTATGTACAGATTTTTTAATTCCTTCACATTTTATCATTATAGCTCTATGGCATCTGCACAGGCTCTTCCTACTTCTAGATATTCTTCAATGAGTTCCATTAATGATAGCACAAGTTATTCGGCCAGATCATGTAGGATTATCATCTCTACTTTATAGGTCTAGACACTGAGTCGCAGAGCACTTGAGCAATTTGCCTATGGTCATACATCATCGGAACTCTGCAAATCCAAAGTTCTTGCCCTTTCTCACTGAACTAAGTTGTCTTTCGTAAACAGGTTTATTTTATCTTCCAACTATCCTACTTACTGGGAAATCATTACTTTTCCCTAGAGAACAGTCAACTTAACACAATGTCACTTTTTTTAAAAGTCCAGTATTTCCAGAAATTCACATCAAATATCATTAGTAAAAAGAGCATTACTCTACTCTTAAGTCCGAAGGATTCCTTGCCAAGCCCAACAGGTGAAATAGGTGTGTGTATGTGCGCCAAGTGAACCCTTGTGCCAGCATGTGTCAGCTCATAAAATCAGCTCGAGCAGGCTTCACACTGCCAAGGTATAAAAGCACACACTACGGCTGTGGATGGACACTGACTCTGGTTGGCAGCATATGAGCATGAAAGCAATGTGGCCATCAGCAGGTAAAAAAAAGATCAACTTTATAAAGTCAGCACATGAGATCCTTCAGCCCTGCAGTCAGCATGGTGCATCCTCTTCTCCATTTTGTGAGCTTCATGGTGCCCTTTTATTATGTACTTCCCTCTTCAAAGTAGCTTTTGCTCTTCATTTTATCCACTCTATTTTTACATATAAAATAAAAAGGTTATGTGTGAAAAGATTCTAAACATGAAATATGATTTGCTTTAATCTTACAGTGTGGTGACTGGGAGTAAATCACTCAATTAGTAGATAAAAACTAAAGCATTTAGGGACATTTGAGTAGGTGGAAGTGGATTTTGGAAAATTATCAGTTACTTATAATCCTTTTTAGAAGGGACCCTAGTATTCACAATGATAATGGTAATACCTTGTTGGATCCAACCTCAAAACTAGAGCTCACATTTCCACTAAAAGTTTAAAAATAAATAACAAATAGCAGCTATAACTTGGCATGTGTATATCTTAGAAAATTAACTCAAGAAACCCTTGGGACAAAAAGATGTCAACAGATACATTTGTCTGTTTTCAGAATATGGTAGAGTAAGATAGTTTTCAGACTATTGCAGAAATATTAATAGCAAGGGAGGGAGAAAAAAGACAGGAAGGGAGGGAGAAAAGGAGAGAAACAGTTATATTAAAAAAAAAAAACAAAAAAAAACAGAGTAAAAGAAAACCACTTGCCCCTAGGGAACTTAGAGTGTAGTTTAAAAAGGCAAGCAGAGAAGAAAATATAAACAATTATCTGGGTTTTTCTAGGACACCATATGAACATTATAAAAGTGCTCAGAATGGATACAAAGGAGAATCAGTGTGCAGTGAGGTCAGTCAGGGAAAAGTTTGTAGAGTAATACCTTGGATGGAGAAATGGAAGGTGGTAAAGAGGATACCAAGGATATCTGAAGTTGAGGGATTATCTGCTAGAAAACCTGTAGACATGAGGCATGAGTATGGGAGCATGGATGTTCGGGAAATGGTCATGGCTTCCAGGCAAATGAAAGAGGAAGTCTTCTCTAGCTGAGGAACCACCTGTCCCACCCAGGCTGGAGAATTAACCCCAATGTAAGAATCACAGTTGGAATTACCACAGAATTTACAAAGCTGTATAATACTGTAGGATTTGGTGATTTTGTTGATTCAAAATGCGTTATGGTCTATGTACCAACAGTTCAAAGCCTTTATTAGCTCGATTACAGCATTTGAAAAAATATATACTGCATAGGTTGCTTTTTATGTATATGTAAAATACTTATCACAGTGTTGGGTATTTTATCAGTAGAAGTAATGTTCATTGTTACTATTTTTGCTATATTAAAAGGAAAGGGAAAAGTAATATCATTCCGTTTTCTGCATCTCAGAGTCACAGAATTGGAGGTTCTCTACTGATACTCCTGAAGTCGGGCTGCAGATATTTTCCCTTCCTGAAGAAACCCAATCATTACCACTCACCCCCTTCTTTCCATCTGTTCTGACCCCGCAAAATATCCTCTGGCTTTAGTCTTTCTTCCTCAGTTCTGCAATTGCTGTTCACTTAAAAAACAATTGTTTAAATGATACATGCCCAGGCATATTTTGAATGAAGTCTTTTGTTGTATCCTTTTCAGGAACTGGAAATCAATCTTTTAAAATTCCTTCCATTGTCTTCACCATAGTACTCTACAATTTCAAAAGACAATCTTAGTTGAAGTGATAAAGGGTTTGAAAGTATGGAGCTACTGGCTGAATGTGGTACATTTCTAAATGTGTGATCCTGAATAACTTCCTGTTTAACCTGAAAGCTGTTGTTATTTCTAAGCCAAGAAATATGAACATTTTCTTATACTATTTCATATATGCCCATGTAACCCATGATATCTAAGATGCAACTTTCAAGTTTGCTAAAATATATTAAAACAGATGGATTTTTTCCTAGGAAAGAAGTATACATATTTGCATGTAATAGTCATGTCATTAGGCCCACAGTAAGATCTTTTAGCAAATCCATACTTTAGAATCATAGGAGCAGCTTGAGTAAGAGACAGCCGGTGAATCAGTTGAACCATTCTTTGCATTGACTGTTCTAGGAATCACTCCCATGAACATACTCCCAGTACAGAGTATGGTTTAGTGAATATTTTCTGAATTATAACTCTAGCCAATTTGGCATCGTTACTATGTGTCAGGCCCTGTGCTAGTATTTCCATATGTTAATTCACTTATTATCCACCTCAACCTATGATGGGATGGCTGGAGTCAGGCAGCTCTTTCTCAAGTTCACCTCTTACCAAATGACTGTCATATCATCTTGGGCAAGTTATTTAATTTCTCTGTGCCTTATTTTCCTCATCTGCAAAATGAGGATAATAATGACACTTATTTCATGAGGTTGTTATGAAGATTAAAATAATTAATATATGTCAAGTGCTTAGAAGGGATATAGCACATAGAAAGCATACTTCAAGGGTACTATAAGCCATTATGATTTGATTATATAATTAAATGTCATATTTGTATATAATATTATACAGTACTGACACAAACTATTCTCATTATTATCCAGAATATTATCTTAGTGTCCTGAAGGTGCAAATACCCTAATAGGCACCTGCAATATTACCCCAGAATACTTCCATAAAAAGTGTTCACCACCCGGTAGAATTAAACTGTGAAGTAATATGGCTCCCTGGGGACTACAAGCATACAAAACAAAAACCACTCATTTTGTACATTGCAGTAAGCTCTGGGCAGGTACATCTTGTCTTCAAACATCAAGTGCCAGGTACATCAGGAAGACAGCCTTTCTCCAATGGAAGCAATCTGGAGTCTATTGAAACTAGAACACTTTCGTAATGTTCCTTTGTCCCTACTTAAACCATAAGAACTCTTTTTTCTTGTAAGCCCACTGGACTCCCTGTAATGCCTATAGAGATCAGTTCACTTTTACTTTGGCTTCTGCTGAGAAGCTATTTGGAGAGAACACAGTCCAGCAAATTCTACACCCTTTTTCTTCAAAAGAGGCAGCATTTAGTTGTGCAAGGTCAGTAACATTGTTTTAAAAACTGACAAGGACCCCTCCTTTGAACCCCTCTTAGAGACCCTTCTTTAATGATTGGTCTCAGAAATAGAGGGGAAAAATTCAGAATGCTGGGCTATCATGGCTGAGCTAGATCGTGCAGCTACATGGATTTTCCAGGAGTTCTAAGGAAGGAGAGTAGCTATCGCTGCCTATGTGGGTCACCATGGGAGTTAGCCCAGAGGCTTTTGAAACTGAACCTTCCAGGAAGAGAAACAGGGGAAGGGTATTTCAGGCAAAGGGGAAAATGAGACAACTGAGGAGATTCTGAAATTGCATAACATATTCAGGGAACAGCAAACAGCTGGGACAAGGGGCAGGAGGTGAGACCACAAAGAGCTTGTGGTCAGGTTGCAAAGCCCCAGGCGGCTTGCAAAGGGCACATAAGAGAGGATTATTGAAGGCGTTTACAGCCCACTGTCATGGAGAATGGATTGGAGAGGGGAAGAGACGATGTCTGTGAGGGTAGCAGACGTTGCCAGTCTCTCTACAAAGCCTCCAGGAACCAAGAGGCAGGAAGAAGGGCACCTCGGTGGTTGCTCGAAAGGGATAACTAAAAGGTTCTGTGGATTTTTTCACGCTTAGTTTCTCAGAAGATTATAAAAATATGATATTTGCAGGTGAGTATTTTGATCTGAAAACCGCTTGAATTAGTCTAACATTTACCCAAATCAAGAAATACAGAAAGATTTCTTAGAAATGATATGATATAGAAGAATGGATGCTATTAATAGAACTATCACACCAGGTGGCAAACCCCAGAGATCACAGCAAAGAGGAGTGTGTACCCCAAATCCCCTACTGCTCTCTCAGAGGGTGAAGTCCTTGACTAGATAAGATTCAGATCACAGAAAAGCAATAGTGAATCTAGAATACTTTGAACCTATTAATACTGTTTATAGTCAGAGTTTCAAATGTGTCTTCCAGATGAAACATACAGGTAATTTCATGAAGCCAGAAAACTGACGTTAGATAAATGAAAGAATAGTACATGCTCAGAATTCAGCGTAACATCTTCTGGAAAATCTATCCATAAAACTAAAAACATAAAAGCTGGCAAAATCAGTATTCAAAATTGAAACCCTTTCCTTTAACAACAAGAGACTTATTTTTTCATCCCTTCATTCATTTATTTGCCAACATTTATGTGTGTAGAGCAGGCCCCAGGCATGGTCTTAACAGGCCTAGAGTGAAAGACTGCCCAGTGCTTAGGTAAGAAAATAAAGGCAGTAGCTGTCGACTACAAAGAGACTAATTTTAAATTCAATACAGTAATATTTAGAATTTGAAAAATTAGGGTCTGTTTTAACAACTGCAAAAAGACTTATGAAAAGGCAAAGTAGACATTAAATAAAATAAGTTATGAAGGGCAGAGAAGTAGATCAACTAACGTCAAAGGTTTTCAATTAAAAAATGGATAAGCGGCCAGGCGCGGTGGCTCACGCCTGTAATCCTAGCACTTTGGGAGGCCGAGGCAGGCGGATTGTTTGAGCTCAGGAGTTCGAGACCAGCCTGAGCAAGAGCAAGACCCTGTCTCTACTAAAAAAAAAAAAAAATAGAAAGAAATTAATCGGACAACTAAAAATATATATAGAAAAAATTAGCCGGCATGGTGGCACATGCCTGTAGTCCCAGCTACTTGGGAGACTGAGGCAGAAGGATTGCTTGAGCCCAGGAGTTTGAGGTTGCTGTGAGCTAGGATGATGCCACGGCACTCTAGCCCAGGCAACACAGTGAGACTCTGTCTCAAAAAAAAAAAAAAAAAAAGGATAAGCAATAGGAGATGATAAAAATCAGTTAAGAAAGGAGATTTATTTCTTAAACATCTACCAAGTACTTAGCAGTCAGCTCGATGTTATAAGGCACAAAATAAGTAAGTATAGTTCTTTCAGAAGAATTTAAAATCCAACTGAGAGGTCAAAGCCTAGAACCATAAAGCATTGAACCAAAAAGATGGAGTGTATGTCAGCATATTTTAATATAATATACAAATACATATTCAATTTATTTATTATATGATAAAATAAAACAATATAATCTAATGATTAATAGCATCAACGAATTTGTAGAAGGGACATGTATACATGATCTAGGTTCTCTACCTTCAGGGAGAAACTGGTATTTGAGAATTTTGTTGTGTGTAATTTTTATTTTTTTAGTGCTTTGCTTCAGCTAAATATAGGTTCTCCTCTCTGACAAATAATCAAATGTGTGTCAAAAATGAGATCTTTAAGGAAAGAAAAAGAAGAGACATGAAGCACAGCTCCCTTATGAAACCAGCTGGCAAGGGTCTCAAAGCCTGGCACACTTTTTGTAAATTAACAAGTTTGCTGTATCATTGCCAGAGAAGGTAGGACTCAGGCAGGAGAAGGGACGTGTTCAAGGCAGATCTTAACAGACACACTACCATGCATGCCCTATTATTACTTTTTGTCACCATGGGAAAGAAATTTCAGTGAAATCAGTGTCCCTCTTATGCATGGAGAAATGGATTCCATAGTGAAGAAGACCACGGCACCCCTTCCCCATACAGGAAACTCATAATAGTGAAGTGCATAAACATGGGGACTATGGAGCCTATTGGTGAATTCCAGCTCCACCACTTACTTATGAGCACTACAACTTGGACACATTAACTAACCTCTCTGTGCCCCAATTTTCTTATCCATAAAATGGTGATAACAATAGTTGGTCCATTTTCTTAACTATAAAATAGGGGTAATGCATTGTGAGGATTGACTGATATAAACCAGTTAAAATGCTTACCAGAATGCCCGGTAAATAATAAGCACTCAATATAATTGTTCCAAAAACAATGAGCCAATATGGGGGGCAGGCAGAGGTTAAGACCTTGTGATTGCTTAAAATAACAACATGGAGTTGTTTTAAAGGCAGGGATACTCCGAAAGATGTGAGTCAAGTCACTGGAAAGCAGAAAAGGCCACGGAAGCTTGACCATTACCTTCCAAAGAGAAATCATCAATTTTTGAAAATTTGGCTAAAAAAAATCCTTGGCTTGTATATGATGAGTTATTAAATCTTATGTTCTGTGCCCTGTGTCGTAAGCATGGAGTGAAGTCGGGGGGAAGTCAGTTGAGTTTTTCTTATGGCACGGACAACTTTAGGACTGAATTTCTCAACACACATCATCTCAGCGAGGCGCATGCCAAGGCTTCATTAATGGCAGCAACAAGTGGTTCTCCAGTGAACAGAGCCACCACCAACCTTATGGTGAGGACCATGAGCAAAGTCACCCTTGGGAGAGTAGAGAACTTATTCAGATCATGCCATGCTATTGCCAAGACTGGACGTCCCCTCAAAGATTTTATTTGGATGTGCAAGTTGGATGATATGAAGGGTGTCGATATTGGCCCAGTATTCAGAACTAACAAATCAGCAAGAATATTTACATATTTTATTGCTGAAGTAGAACGGAAACATCTAAGAGAGAAACTAGAAAAAAGTAAATTTTTCTCTGTCATCAGTGATGGAATTATAGACAGTTTAATCAAGGAAGCCAAAATTGTCTACGTGCAGTTTGCACATGCAGGAAAAGTGCATTGTCAGATTGTTGGAGTACAGACAGTAGAAAGAAAAGATCCTCTGGCAATAAAAAATGCCATTGAGAAAACTCTAGAGATAAATCTTCAACTTAGGCTGTCGAATCAACAATGGGCAAAGAAACTGGTTGGTTTTGGAAGTAATGGCACCCCTGGCATAGAGGGAGTGAACAATGGTGTAGCCCTGCTTTTAAGAGAAATCCAGCCATGTGTGCAGACTGTATATTGCTTTGCACATCACCTTGAATTGTCTTACAAGGTGGTGTTCCAGAGCGTTCCACTGTACAATGATGTCAAAGATCTTCTTCACAGCATTTATCACTTCTACCACAATTCTCCTCTTCATAAGAATTCTCTGATAACTGCTTTCAAAGGCCTTCACCTTCGACCTGTGATACCTTCTCAAATAGGAGGCAGGAGGTGGCTTCATGGATTACAGACAGCCCTCCAGAACTTTCTCAATGGATATCCCGCAATTGTCCAGCAACTGCATTCAGTAAGTAATTTGGAAATACTGTATTATTTTACTTTTTCAGAATAACAGGAAAAACTTTTTTGAGTTTCTTGGAATAATAATTTTTAGAAAGATAACCACCATATTATTCCCCACCTATTTTATAGGCAAGCAAAGGCAAAAGTGACAGCAGTCAACAGGAAGCCAAAGACCTTCTAGAATCCCTTCTTCAAGCCAACATTGTTAAATTCACCCACTTTTTGGTGGATATCATTAATGTCCTTAGCATTCTGTCCCGTGTCAATCAGAACAGAAATTCCTCAATTGCTGACGTATTTTCCACCTTAGAGTCAACACTGGAAATGCTCCAAATGTATCAAACAAGGTGAGAGGTCAAGGTGATCTGAGGTCTGTCAAACCAGATAGTTTGACTTGGGGACTTATTTAAGCCAAATGCTTTTTCATTTAATTCTTTACGTGGACAATTTTTTTTTCCACCCAGACCAGGGCCGAAAGAACGCAGGGTGGATTCAGTCACATATTTTCATGGTAACTGCCTCAGAGGAAAAGAAAACATTTCTACCATGAGACGCATGATTTTAACACATCTTATCAAGAGGCTGCAAGGCTGTTTCAGAGATGCCAGCCAAGATGTGATGAGGGCTACCATGATTGGAAGCTCTAAGTTGTGGCCCACAAAGATAAATCAAGGTAACCTGCATGCACTGATATTGTCTATATTTTATTGTTTAAATTTTTTTTTCAGAGACAGGGTCCCATTCTGCTGCCCAGGCTGGGCTCAACTGATGCTTCTACCTCAGCCTCCTGAGTAGCTGAGACTAGAGGTGCACACTACCATGCCTAGCTAGTTTTTAAATGTTTTTGTAGAGATAGGGTCTCGCTATGTTGCCCAGGCTAGGCTCAATCTCCTAACCTCAAGCAATCCTCCTGTCTCAGCCTCCCTTAGATTTAGATTTATAGACATGAGCCGTTCCTCCCGGTCCTCTAATTTTGAACCTATTATTGTTTGGCTGTCTTTATGAGTTTCTTTTATATGTGACTTTTCTTGTATATTGATTGCAGAATTTGGGGAAAGAGAGGTATCTATCCTACTTGCACATTATGAACTGGTATTAGAAGCTGCTAATGTGAAACTCGATGAGGTGGACACTGAATGGGGCATGTTGAAATTAGAGATTTATGCCAGGTAAGCAAGAAAGCAAGCTGA
>NW_012154274.1:222548-226621 GCF_000956105.1 Propithecus coquereli
AGTTTTAAATAATATGAATAAAGTGATTATACAAATACCCGTGATTTCTTCTATTTTAGCAAAAGAAAAAAAAAGCCCTGTCACATAATATAAATGAGAAAATATTTTTCATTGCATTATAGGCATGATAGGAAATAAAGCATTTACTGACATTCTGCTGGATTTGGTGACCCTGAACCTTGGAACCAACAACTTTCCTAGTAGCTGGATGCACCTTACCCTACCTGAAGTAAGCTTCCATTTTGCTTTGGTTTTAAAGATTTGAACACTCTTCTAATTTGATCAATGAGTCAATAGTTCTAAAATAACCAGTACTTGCATAGTGTCTGACATTTAGTAGGCGATCTGTGAAATTTGAGTGGATAAAAAAATGAATGAACTTCAAATTAAGACACATATGCACATGCTCAGTATGCTAAGAATGGTGATGATCTAACAGTCAATGAAACATTATAGAGACTGTGAGGCTCAGCCATGAGTTTGTATCCATAACTACCAGACGGAATGATCCTAACTAGTAATAGGAGGTGATTCTGGCAGTTCTTGCTTTTCATCATAATCTTTTCCTCAAGAATGTATCAGAAAACAAAATGGTTAAGGATCATTTCTCCATGGGCTGTAAAGCCCCCGCAAAGACACAGCTATTAATATAATCTTCATCCCTCCTCTGTTGAAAAGGTGCAAGATTAACTGGAGTCATGTGAGTAAATTGATTGTGTAACAGTAAGCAAAAAACACACACGTCAAGCAAGCCAAAAAATTAAACACTTTCTAGGTACTGTCTGACGTGGATTGGTTGTTGGGAGCAAAGGGTACAAAAGGGAGCAAAAGTCAGAACTGGCTCTATTTGCCAATAAAAAATCCTACTTCTTTCATCTGAACCTCTTACTATGAAAACCTAAGGAAGCAGAGCTTCAAGATAGAGTCATACAAATATTCCAGTAATATTTCCTGTTTTCTCCTAGTTGCAGGAGTTAACATCTTTATTAACAGTAAACTCGGAGTTCGTGGACTGGCGGAAATTCCTGTTAGTAACTGCGATGCCTTGGCCCATCCCCCTGGAGGAGGAGCTCCTTGAGACACTGCACAAGTTCAAGGCTGTGGATGAGGAGCAGAAGGGCACCATCACTTTTGAGCAGTATATGCAGGTTGTTACCAGCACCTGGGGCAGTAACGGCACCAGAACACTTTTGCCTTAA
This sequence comes from Propithecus coquereli, assembly GCF_000956105.1. Taxonomy (NCBI): domain Eukaryota; kingdom Metazoa; phylum Chordata; class Mammalia; order Primates; family Indriidae; genus Propithecus; species Propithecus coquereli. Next base: position 223,748 of record NW_012154274.1, read on the forward strand.
GTGAATTACTCGCTGATCTACATTGCCAGGTCTCAGGCCAGTGTTTTGCACCTCAGCTGCCCATGTCTCGGCACCCATAGGCAGCACCGGCAGTGTCAAGGCCCCAGGCAGAAATCTGACTTCTATCCCCAGGGAAAAGATCTGGAAAAGTCAGAGCTTCCAGGAGAACTAATGGTTCTGAAAGAAGTCACATGAACTTCATTGTTCTGAGTTCCTAACCAATAGTTCTTCTCTTTGGCTGTACATTAGAATCATCTGCAAAGCTTTTAATAAGCTCAATACCTAATACCCCAGGAGTGGCAAGAACAGTGATAAAGAACACAGGGAAAGAGCAGGTTTTGTCTTTGGGGTGAGAGGGTGGTGAATGATGAGATTGTTTTTGACAAGTTGAGTTTGAAATGTCTGTGGTAGTGCAGATAGAAATGTCCAATCTGATATGGCAGATACAGAGAGAGTACAAGTCACTATAATATAGGCAGTTCTTGAATTTATGAATGAAGATCATCTGAGAAAAGTGATGGATACTCCAGTAAGCATAATACCTGGCCATTGAACTTGGCAAGCAGGATGTAACTGGTGACCTCTGCCAGAGAAATTTTGGTGGAATAGTAAATACAGAAGCCAGATTGCGGAGGATTGAGGAAATCAAAAGGTCTTTAGGAAGTGAAGACAAGAAAAGCCAACTCATTTCTGAGAAGTTTGAGTAAGAAAGGGGTGAGAATAAAAATCCATAACTGAGAGGAACCTGAATTACTTATTTTGTCTCTACTAATTGAATTCATCCTACTACTCACCATTTCACTTTGCTGGTAGACACAAAAGAAGGAAACATTCATAAGGAATGAACTTTGAAACAGGATGATACTCTCTAGGTGCCTGTATCTCACATGTATTTCACCATTGAAAGATCTCATTCCTTCCTGCTTTTCTTTTCTTCCTTAATTAATGGATGCCATGCTTTTATTTATTTATTTATTTAAGATAGCCCTGAAGTTCCCATGCTCATACAGTTGAGCCAGAGGAACTATCACTTGAATAATGATGAGGCTCTTTCAGGGATGATCAAGACAGGTGTTTGGCTGATTGAGCTCTGATAGATTTATTTCCCAAGTAGAGCAATTTATGAATGCTGTCATTGTCCTGGATTTACAATTTGTTAAGGTGGTTTTGTTTGAAAATAATATCAGCAGACCAAAACGTACTATATTTCTAGAGATAGCTTAAGATTTAAAAAAGTGGGCACCCATGAAATTACTGACCTTCACTATTTACTGTATGTGGCAATTAACACAGCATATCATTTGAACATCCTTTTGCACAAACATAAGTAGAACAAAGGATGTTGGCAGTATTTACCGAAATGCTGAGCCAAAACCAGAAAGTTCCTTTACCAAGGTGTAAATTTCTTAGAGAAAGTTGGATGCTGCCTTTAACAGAAACTCTGAAATACTTGTTTGAACACTGCCTATATCTTGGGAACAGTTGTTGCTAAGCTCTTCCCTCTCTCCTTGCTTGCTTAGCTCCCACTCCTCCGAAGCCCCAGGACACTGAGGCCATTTGGAGAGGCCACCTGAACATCCTGCCTGCCTTTTACAGATTTCCAACACTTGCCAGCCTACCGCCCCACCCTCCCCCAAAATGTTGTTTCATGGGGAAAATCAAAATAGCTTTGAGGGCAAAATTTTATAAGATTTGTTAAAAATGCCACATTAGAACAGTAAGATAGCATAACTGTCTTGCTGAAATGAAGTTCTCTGGGAGAAGAGGGCTGTCTCCTATGCTTTTTACTTTGTCTATCTTTTTTTTTCTTTCGACTAATTGCAAGTTCACCACAACAGTCACTTAGGAGCGAGCTGATTCTGCCAGCTTCTAAAATGGAAAAATATACAGCATTTGTGAATTCAGTTGGGCCATGTACCTTGGCTAAGCAATGACAACATAAAAGCCTATTTGCCCTTTGCTCCCAGCTGGGCTGCAGCTGTCTCTGTCATGTGTGGATGTGTAGTCACACTCATGTAGAAGTCTTTGATGTTGAAGTATTGACTCATCTTCTATCAGTGAGAATGCATGTTATTATAGGCTTAATGAGTCAGATGTTCCAGCATCCAAACAGCACAGCACTTATTCTCTAAAGAAAAGTAAAATGCCTAAAATTCTTTGTCCGTGTTTTAGCAAGGGAGTACAAGGACGATTTCCATATTTTAGAGAGAAACCACTTAATACTCTAGTGAAGGAGGATGTGGTTGGCTAAACCTTGCTTATCAATTTAAACTCCTTACTATATGGGTTCCCATTTAACACTTCAGGTTACTAGAATTCTTATGGTTGATTTTTTTAGAAAACAATATGTTTTCTTTCTAATTTGCCCCTTTTATATACAAAACACTTTGAAATGGTTTTCTAATTAATAAAATATCATATATTTTAGAAAACCAATAGAAGGAATCCTTGGTTTTAAAAATCAGGGAAAATCCTATGCCTTGTAGTGATTGGACATAGGATTGATACTGATTGAGAAATGGGGGAGGAGGGGGGACTTTGTTTCTTTTCTTCCTCCTCTAGCTCTTTTAATATTTTCTCTTTATCACTGGTTTTCAGCAACTTAATTATTGTGTTCCTCACTGTGGTTTTCTACATGTTTCCTCTATTTGGGGTTTGTTGAGCTTCTTGAATCTGTGGGCTTGTAGTTTTTTTCAAATTTGGAAAATTTTCAGGATTGTCTGTTTAAATATTTTTTCTGAACCCCCCTTCTTAAAATCTAATTACATGTTTGATTATTAATATTGTCCCACAGGTCACTGATTCTTTGTTTATTTTTTCCTGTCTTTGTTCTCTCTGTGATGTACTTCGCATTCATTTTTATTGCTGTGTCTT
>NW_012154274.1:226671-228486 GCF_000956105.1 Propithecus coquereli
CATCTTCCAAACATACAAAGTAAAATTCCAAGATTAATTTTCCTGTAACTTTCTGACTCTACTTACGTATTCACACGTTCTTTTGCATTCTTTGGGTAGAGGTGTATGCTTCTAAACAATGGTTATTTTAATGTCATCTTTCTGAGAATTATCAGTAAGGGTGACAAGACTATAATTATGGTTTGAGTTCCCTTAGGTTGACATACAATTAACTATTTTTCTTAGATAATTCTAAATGATAGTTACATTAGATAACTAATTTAGGGCCAGATTTAAAGAGAGCTTCTCTTGTTATCCATGAACAAAATTTGTAAGAGAATCTATTTATGTTATTGCATTAGGTGTGAAAATCATATCACTACATGCCTTTGCCATTTAAGTAACTAGGTCAAATATTAAAATAGTTTTCACATTTCATATTAAGAGCCTCAAATAAAAAATTCTTGTGTAAACTGAAAGTATTGTCTTAACAACATTTTGTTTTATACTATAGCCATTAGAGACAGTGGAAACATATGCAACTTTCCAGAATTTTAAAATACTTTGAATATACTCATGATTTCAATAGATTTTATTTATGGTTGTATCTTGAGGAACATGACTGATTTATGTCTAACCTGTCTGAAAACCAGGATGGTATCTTATAAAGCTCAGTTTACTGGAAATTCTCCTACTTGGAAAATGTTTTCATCTCTATGAAATTGGTGACTCAGGTTTGATCCGAAAGGATACAGAATTTATTTCTGAACAGCCTGCTAGATGGCCTATTATATCAAAGAAAGAAAGATCCCATTCTTGCTACCCAGAAAATTATCTTCCAAATATCAAAATTATACATTTGGCTTGAAACACTGACATTCTAAAAGGATTATTGCATTTCCCTAGAGCTTAGAGGAAATAATAAACTTCATGTGGACTTTTAGAAATGCTAAGGACTTAGATGTGAAAAGAAAACTTTGGGATATTATGTCTATGTTTCACTCTTTTTATTTCTAAACAAAGAAGAATATCTATGTACTCTGGAACTCAAATATACCCGAATACACATTAGGAATCTCTCCTGGCTCTAGAAGGTATCTCTGTTTTGTGGGTTAGCTAGACATTTTTTAAGCATATTCATTTATTTTGTTTTCCTATTTCTTTTTTGATGCATGTGCATGCAATTTGAAAGTAGACATCTCCTTTAGATAGGGTTAAGTAGATTAGTTTATAAGGGGAAAGCGTTTAGAAGATTAGTGATCTTTTAGGGAATATTGAGCCAATTAGATGATTAAATTAGCACTTTCAATCCAGTAATTTAACAATTCATGTCTCCTTACGTCTACAAAAGCAAATATATTCTGATCTAAAGGGCAAAAAAAGGATAAATGTGTTACCTTTATTGCAAGTTGGCATACAATTAACTATTTTTCTTAGATAATTCTAAATGATAGTTACATTAGATAACTAATTTAGGGCCAGATTTAAACACCTTTATGCATTTGTATCTGTATGCATTTGAAACACCTTTATCTCACGTTTACCAAAATATATTACTCTTGTACCCTACTGTATGTAGGAAACCTTAGAGTAATATTTTAAAACTTCAGGCTATTCTGAGTAAAAGATCAAATAAGATTCCAATTACCATTTAACAATTTTTCCCAATCTGAAATAAATTATTACTAAGCCAAGAAAGATATTTTAACTCAGTTGAGAAACAATAATGAAAGAGCATCAGGAAATTGATTGTTTTTATGTTTTCAAAATGGCTTCTGTTTCTCCAAAGTTTATAGTTTTAAATAATACGAATAAAGTGATTATACAAATACCCGT
>NW_012154274.1:232281-252501 GCF_000956105.1 Propithecus coquereli
AAAATCTAATTACATGTTTGATTATTAATATTGTCCCACAGGTCACTGATTCTTTGTTTATTTTTTCCTGTCTTTGTTCTCTCTGTGATGTACTTTGCATTCATTTTTATTGCTGTGTCTTCAAGTGCTCTGATGTTTTCTTCTGCAGAGTTGAGTCTGCCATTAATACCATCTAGCTTATTTTTCATTTCAGATGTATTTTTTTATCTCTAGATGTTTAAGTTGGGTTTCTGTTATACATTTCATTTATCTCCTCATTTTGTGTATGTTTTTCTTTATTTCCTTGAACAAATGAAATATATTTAGAATAACATTTAACGTCCTTGTCTATTCATTCTATCATCTGTCTTATTTCTGTATTGTTGTTTCTTCTGGCTATAGGTCATATTTTCTGTCCTTTTTGCATGCCTAGTAATTTCGTATTGGATGACAGATGATGTGAATGTTATATTATTGAGTGCCCAATTTTGTTGTATTCTTTTAAATATTGTCAGGCACACAGTGATGTTACTTGAAATCAGTTTTATCCTTTCAAAATTACATCAAGAACTGCGAGGGTGGGTACAGAGCAGCCTTTAGTGTAGGGCTAATCTGGCTCCATTACTAACTAAGGTAATATCCTTCTGGGGGCTCTCTACCTAATGTCCTGTGTATTAGGACGTCCTTCCACCCTGGTGGTGGTAACATGAACTAATCCAAGCTCCATGTGAATCCCAGGAGTTGTTGACCTTACTACTTTCCAGTGGCTCTTTCTGTAACCTCTGGTATTTTCCACATACACATCCACAGATCAGCTCTCAGTCAAGACTTGAGGAGACTCCTCTTCACATCTCCAGAGCTCTCTTACTTTCTGTTTGCAACTTTAGTACTCTGCGCTGCAAACTCTAGCCACCATGGACTCCCTCAACTACAAAACTTGACTTCAGTAGTATCACCAGGCTCTACTCAGAAGCCCCTCCTGGCCCTTCAGGCTGAAAATGTCCTCTAGGCTGGAATACTAGTACGTCCCCTCATTTACTTTCCTTCTTTCAAGAATGACTATCCTGTGTTGCCTATTGTCTAATGTCTGGAAAATCCTGTTGCATATATGTTATCCATTTTTCTTGTTGTTTAAGACAGGAGGATAATTCTGCTGTTTATTACTCCATCATGGCCAGAAGCATAAATCTACCTATGTTCCTCATCTCTCTCTTCTCCCATAGATGGTACTTACTCTCCACAGATTAGCCATCGGGCAAGGATTTCCTCCTGGCCAGTGCAGAAGTCACTTATGTTCCAAGCTTGTACCATGCTGGGCGTTAAGCTTCTTTTGGTTCTTCTCCTTCACAGGCTTCCACATAACCAGCATTTCTTTTATTCCAAATTGAAAGAAAACTCAATCCTCACCTCTAGGGGCTGCACATCCTTATAAGCTATCCAATGTCATTGCAGCCATCTCTCGAAGCACATGTGATTCTTGGAAGGAAGGAAGACATAGAGCATAGGCCAGAGTCAGGTTAGGCAAGCCAATGCCTCTTGGCAGTAGGCAGTACTAAGGATAGGTTGTCACTCTTAAAGATGGTAAGGGAGCAAGACTTAGAAACAAAATCATTATGTAAATGAAGAACTTACTCTGTATATAATTTAAGATTAGCAAGATACATTCTTTGAATCCAAGGATTTTATACCTAATGTTTAACAGCAAACATGACTGACAACACTCAAAGGAATTAACTAAATGCCAAATGTTTGGAATAAACAAGTCAAATTGGAGTTCAGAGGAGAGATCAAGAAGGTCTCCCTGGAGAGGTGTGATCTGAACCAGATCTGGAAAGATGTGTAGGTTCATCTGGGAGGAAAGGAGAATAGAAATCACCTAAGGAAGGAGGAATGATGTGACTAAACAAATGAGAATAGAAAATGGTTCTGAGCAGAGAATGCTATATGACAACATTAAAAGTATGAAAAAATTGAAATGGTTGCATAGTAAAAACTGAAGCAAATAAGAGAAAGACTGGAAACAAAAACAGCTTGAGGTTACTAGAGTGGTTGTGACAGAGGTAATGAGGCTCTACACCAGGGTGGTAGCAAGGGAGAGGAAGGAAGGGAGAGATGCGAGAGGCACTGCAAAACGAGAGCTGCCAAATCCAAGAGGATTTGGTAATTTGTATCGGGTATGACCTGAGAGACAGGGATGTCATAAAAAAGAGGCCAGTCATTCAGTTACTCAGCAAAAGATTTTTCTAACACCAACTACGTATCCTAGCACTAAGCAAGGCTCCAAGAATGGATAGGATAAGAACAAGACATGAGGAATGGGAACTATTGTTATGGGAGCACAGATCCCTACAAAATATTGCTTATGCAAGCTTGATCTGGAGTAATGACCTCCAGGCTTCATCACACACTCCAGTAGTTAAAATATAGCTGGCACCTCTAATATGTGGACTTTTATTTATAAATTACATGCTGTACTATGGCACTAATACATTATATATATTATCAAACATGTAAAAATAAAAATTACAAAAGGATGAGATAAAGAGTAATGTAAGTGGAAGTTCTAGTATTTTTTTCCTAGACCCCCATGGTGTCTGCACTCTATTTTGGAGATCACTGCTGTAGAAACTGGAACACGATTGGTTCAGTCTCTGTTGTCTTTAGAGGAACAATTACATCTCTGCATAATAATACATACTTTAATGATTTTCATTTTTATTTTTTTGTGTAGGCTGGCCTGTGGTTTACAGGAGATGAAGATATAAAAATTCCAGAAAATCCTCTTGAACCCTTGCCATTTAATAGACAGGAGCATCTCATAGAGGTAATGAATGAGATCTTTAAAAAAAAATAGCATTATAGCACTGGTCATTTTCTTTGTGTTTTCTTCTACTTATATAATTTGCTTTGGACTTTGTCTCTGCCTCTCAGTTCCTTTTTTGTATCTTAAAGTGCAGACTTTAATGTTCACTAAGGAGACAGTGTAGAGAAGCCCTGGAGAGGAGGCAGGGACTGAAATCTTGACAGAGCCCTACCATTAATTCTCTGTGTGACCTTGGACAATTCCCATGGCCTCTTGTAATTCACTTTTCTCATCTCTCAAATAAGCTAAGTTGTTACTCAACACATTTGTTTCTAAACGCCCTTCCAATTCTAAAAGCTTAGCATATGATTCTGTCATTTTACCAATATATGTTTTTGACTATTTCTCTTTGGTGTTGACTAACTCAGCAAGGGTTTGAATATAGCACTGCCCATGGCTCATCAGAGCTCACTTCTTTCAATATTATCTTTAATAACATTTTTATTAGCCTTTTCCCTGAGGCCACAATGTAAAACAGAATCTTAAAATCTGAAAAATACTCTAACTTTAGTGTAAATGTTTAAAATATAAAAACAGGCCTAACGCAGCCACATTCAGTAATAGATGAGGAAAAGTAAATGACAGATTTAGACCTCATAGCAAACTCTGTGTAATATATTGATTGTTCAATTTCTAGCCAGCCAGTAGTTCAAAATTGCATACAAAATTGAACATGACTTCAGTTATAACCTTAAATTGAGCACTTTCCTTCTATTGGATGATGTTTTTTGAGCACCTCTGCTAGATACTAGCAGAAGAGAAGGTAAAAGAAAGGGTCAGGGTGTTACCTAAAAAGTCCAAGATACGAAGTTGGCAATTACAGGGGCAGTATTTTGTTTGTTCTCCTCGTTTCTAACATGAGACTGGAGGACTGAGATCGATTGTCCTATAAAGCTTTTGAACAGTCTCTCTATGATTTTGTGAACAAATTTTCATCAACATAAACAGGTTCTTCAGGACTTGGGGAGAAATTGGAGGTTTGAATAGCATGCCAAGTGAAAAGTACTTTCATTTTCAGCCAGAAGTTTTTAAAAATGTCAATTGAGGGCAGAGCCTTTTAGCTATTCACTTGGCAACAAAACAGGAAAGAACCTTTTGGTAAAAAGGACAGGTGTGGCTCCCACTCGCTGCTGGGAAATTACAGGGAGGAAAGGAACAAAGTTGGGGACAGAGGCAGGACTGTGGAGCCTGAGCAAAAAGTGCCCTTATGAGGCAAAAGACGCTGGTAGGGTTGTGTGTGTGTCTGTGTGTGAGATGTCGATAGTACAGAAACAGTGAAAGGAGTGGTGTTTTCCATCCTCCTCCTGGTGCCTCAGGGACTTGGTGCCCAGTGTTACATAAATCTCAATGTTCTTAAACTGGGAAAAAAGCACACATTCCACTGTTTACAAGCTGCAAGGTCTCCATGGCGTGACCCAGCCTCTCTGTGCCTTGGAATTTTTATCCCTCTGTGGTGGGGCTGTTGTGCAGAGTGAATTTGAATGTGTGGTTCCCCTACAACAGTGATTGGCACATAGTAAGCCCTACATGTTAGTTAAACAGAGGCTGACCGTGCTAACTATACATGGTTAAATAGTGGTTAATGGCTAATATGCTAAAGAAAGATGGGCAAGGAGAAAAATAAAGAAACAAAAGATGTTTACTTTTCTGGATGTAATTAGAATAGGAAAGACCAAATCAGGGGAAAAATGTCCCCCGTAAGAAGGAACTCTGGGGGCCAGGAATCCTGGGCTCTGCTCCCAGTTCTGCCACAACTCACTGTGGAAACTTGGGCAGGTCTCTTTATCTCCTAGGGCATCTGTGTCCTCTTAAAAAGAGGACTGGGGCTGCAATTTAGGGTGGCTCTCAGCTCCCCTGCTTTGTCATCTATGCCCGGTGACCCAGGGCCTTCCTCTGAGCCATGTCCGGCAGGGCTCCTGGAGACAAGCCATTACTACTGATCTTGGGCTTGGGTGACCTCAGAGATCCAACAACGGGATAAAAGGTCCAGCTGCACCCACAAAAGGATGCCTGAGGCATCTCATGTTGCAATCTCATGGTTTTCTGACGACAGTGCACTTTCTTGTGACTGGCAGGGCTCAGCAGGCTGGGCCCTGGTTTCCCTACTCCTCACACCTGCAGCACCCAGTGTTCAAGAGTCCTTAGGGTTCTCCTGAGAAAAAGTGCTGTAATTTTGTCATATTTAAACCCACAAGTGTTGTCTTAAACTCTTCTCCACAGCTGCTGTCCATTTGACAGCATGTGACGTCTTTCCATTCCTGTAGACTGGCTAATATTTGTTAAAGCCAGGCTTAAATATCAGCCACTTGCTAGTAAATCCCAAACGTCTATTTCTACTGCAAACCTCTCTTCCGAACTTTGGACTCCTAGACGCAACTGCCGATTTGATATCTCCACTTCAATACTCTAGCAGACATCTCAAACTCAGCATGTCCACACTGGGTACCTAATCTCTGGTTCCCCCCACTCCACCCCTCCCACGCTCACTTAAAGTCCTCTCCATCTCAGTCAATGACAACTCTGTCCTAGTCACTCAGGTCAGAACCCTAGAAGTCAACCTCAATTCCTCTCTTCTCAAACACTACCTTCAATCCCTCAGGAAATCCTGATAGTTCTACCTTCAAAATACATATATCCAGAATCAGACCACTTCTTCCTAGCCCCATTGCTGTCACCTGGATCGAACACAATCAACTTCACCTGGGCGGCTGCACCAGTCTCAAGATAGGTCACCCTGTCTCTCCCTTGTCTTTGCTCAGGTTGCAAAGCAGATCACAGCAGCCTCTGCTCAAAACTTCCTGTGGCTCTGGAAAAGCCAAGGTCCTTATGTGGTCAACCAGGCCTTGTGTGTTCTGACCCTATTACCTCTCTCATTTCACCTCCTGCTGTTCTTCCCCTTGCCCACTCATTGTTGATCAAACACGCAGGGCCTGCTGCCACCTCGGGAGATTGGCCTCAGAAGCTCCCTTTGCCTGTCCTGCTCTCACCCTGGAAGCCTCCCTGGCTAGCTCTCTGCCCTCCTCCACATCTTTGTTCAGATTTCACCTCAATCCTGCCATCTTTCCCCTCCCCACTCTTCACTCACAATTCCCCTTTCCTTGGCCTACTTTCTGTGTTTCCATAACCACTATATGATTTACTTAATTGATTTTATTTGTTCTTTATTGTCTGCCTTCCCCTTTGAGAAAGAAAGCTCCTGAAGGACAGGGATCTCTATCTCCTTACTAATGATTGTATTTTAACCAAAAAAAAGCCCATGAAAAGCCCATGTGTAGTGCATTAGATGCTCAATAAGTACTAGGTGAATGAATGAAACAATAGCATTTGTGTTCATTTTTGATGCTATGTAACAATTACCACATCTTTAGTGACTTAAAAAAAAATACCCATTTATTATGTCACAGTTCTGTAAGTCAGAAGTCCAGGAATTGCTTAGTTGGGTTCTTTGCTGAGGGTCTTCCAGCTGGGGTTGCAATCTCAGCTGAGGCTGATTCCAAGATTGGATCCAAGATTGGCTTTCAAGATGGGTTGTTGACAGAATTCAAATCTGTGCAGTTGCAGGATTGAGACCTTGAGCTACTAGAAGCTACCAGTAATTCCCTGCCACGTGGCCATCTCCAGAACATGACAGTTTGCTTCTTCATGGCCAGGAGAAGAGCATCTCTCTGGCTTTAACTATCTCCCTTAAGGCCTGGGTGGTCCTTTTTTCAAAGGACTCACCTAATTAGGTCAGGCCCAAATTCAGGCTTCCTTTGTATCAACTCAAAATCAACTGATTAAGGACCTTGATTACCTCAGAAGATCCCTTTATCTTTGCCATAGAAGATAACTCACTCAAGGGAATGAGTTTCCCATCATATTTACAAGTTCTGCCCATACTTAAGAGCAGGGGATCACATAAGGTATATACTACAGGAGGTGAAAAACATTGAGCCCTTCTTGGAATTCTTCCTTCTACAATATTTTAAGTGATCTTAAGAATATAACCACCACTACCTTTTCTGAATGCCCAATCCATTGATTTAAAATCAAGTCTGTTTAATTACAGAAAGAGTCCATCTATCAACTTATTTTTTTTTTGCATATCTTCTTTTAATATATATTGTTCAGTTTATTTGCTAGTGGAAATATGATGATTTGTACCTACGTATCATTTATAAGAGCAACTCAATGGAAATAATACTAAAGGAAAGCTCTTCATGCAGAAGAAATGGAAGCTAAGCACCCAGGGATAATGCCATGGTTGTTGAGTAGTCAGTCCCCTGCCTCCTTCTAGTCCTACTGGCAGTCCCTGAAATAACTCAAAGGCAGGTGGGAAGAAGAAAATACAATAGCCTGAAGGAACCCACCAGCTGGATCATGACTTCTAAAAAATCAAGGGATACCTTATTGTCAAAGAGTGTTCTTAAATGTCTCAGCCTGGCTCGGTGCCTGGCTTACAGCAGACACTCAGTAAATGTTTCTGAAAGGGTGGCTGAATAAAAGAACTTGTAGATCCCACTGACCTCTAAGATTCTTTTCTGCTTTGTAGCATAACAGATTTTACACATTTTCCTATCAAAGTTATGTTTATTTAAATTTGCATTGGATTTGTCAAATATCAAAAATTATTTTTCCAACTGTTATCTTCACGTGTGCCTAATTTGTTCACAGTTGTAAGGGTGGTTAGTAACAAAGAATAGCATGGTGGAAATACTCTCTGGATCTAGAAATTTGCTTCTCAAAGTGTGGACCAGAACCAGCAACATCAGAAGCACCTGGGAGCTTGCCAAACATGCAGAACCTGAGATGGCTCTAGAACCACCTACTTAATCAGAATCTACATTTTAAAAATATTTTGCAGGTCATCAAGTACACATTTAAGAAGAGCTGGTCAAGGAAGTTAGCAGGCTCCCCAAATGAGGCTATATAGGTGTTTCAGTGTGCCCAGTGTGTCCCAGGGTTTGGGCCTTGGCTTGGCAGAGCCTCAGAGGATATTAGGCTCCCAGGCACTACGTCCTCGTGCTGCCACATGCACAAGACAATGTGTGAATGTCAGCTCAGCCATTCAGAATGAGAGAATTGCCAAACACATTGATTGATACTTGGTGGTTAGCACACTCTCTCTCCAGATGTGAATCCACATTGGAAGAAGTCACTTATGGTCAGGAGGTTGAGTAGGAAGTTCAGTGCCAGTGAACCAGTTTAGAGGTTGTAATGGCTAGAATCCCAGTGGCTTTGGGCATTGCTCCCTTTCCCTCCTTTCACTGCCCATGGAGAGGGATGGACCAGAGGTCTCATACTTAGGATCAGGGCTTGGTTTGTCTGAATAATGCTGAGGACACACACATGGTTTTGTGGCTCCCTTTTCCTACTTAATGCATAGTCCCCACTACCTTTAATTGGTACACTATTTTCTGAATATGTTACCACCATCGATTAGCACCCAATTTATTTTATGTTAGAATTTAGAACCCTACATTTTCTGCTTTTTTACTTAGCATCCTCTCCAGTTAATATCATTCATTACATGGTAGCTTTATTAATTCAATCCTGAGAAGATCACCTTATTCCAAAGCTCCTGGAGGGATTCTTCATTGCCATGTCTACCTACTGACTACCAGAATGTACCCATTGTTATCTTTGGTTGAAATTCTTTTTTGCGTGACAGTTTTTCTTTAGGATTTTTGCTGACTATGAGAAGGATCCACCCCAGCTTGACTACACAGAGATGCTGCTTTATTTTGCTTGTCACCCAGACAGTGTGGAAGGGGTCTACAGGGCCCTCAGTGTGGCCATTGGGAGTCACGTCTTCCAAGAAGTTGAAACTCCTGTTCTGATTGCAGAAAAGGTAATCACATTCCAGAAAAGGACTAACTTTGGAGTCTGGAGGGGGATGCCTGAAGATCCTAAACTCTTGAAACAGGGACTCTGTTCTTTTCATCTCCCATTTTCCCCAGGTGCCTACCACAATGCTTTACACATAGTAGGTCTTCAACAAAGCCTTACCGAATTGAATTAAGAACCAGGGTACCAATTTCCATTGAACACTTTTGTAGTAAAATCAAAATTTGTTCCAGGTTTTTTGGTAGAATCAAAATTTGCTCTGTAAAGGACAGCCTATATCTTGCATGAACTGCTGATTCTGATAAATGAAACAGAAGTGGACATCAACCCAGTCTATTTGTCATTTGGAGTGGAATAGTCTGTGGCAGGGTGCTAGCTAATGTACCTCTGGGATGCCCTTTGCATGGCATTTGTATGACTTTTTATTCTATTCTTTTGCGGGCAGAGCTGTGGCCCTCGCCCTGATGGGAGGCTTGTTTCTGTTCTCTCTTTGTGGACACAGATGGGAGAGGCAGCTGCTCAGTCCAGACTGCTCAGATATCCCCACGACGCATTCATCCCTTCACATTTTTGTCAAAATAGATGTAGTTTGAAAGACATGAGAGCTTCTTGTGACAGCATTTGGGGGAGTGACAAGATATACTCTCTTAGGCACAATCCTAAAGTATGGGCCTGAACATGTGGAGAGGACAATTTCCTTCCTCTTCTACCAGGGCCAGAGCAAGGCCAGAGAGATGCCTAGTAACCTAAAAATGTGGAGTTCTTCAAACCGGTGTGTTGTACATACTGGTTCAACACTTGACACAGTGGCAGAAAGTTTAGCAAACAGTGTCTATTTCTATTCTATAGAATGCTATCTTCTTTCACAATAGAATAGTTTAAAATTTCCCAAATAACTAAGGAGTTAGGTATGGTCTGCATTCACAGGAACTGCATTTGCCACTTTCCCAGGGATGTCTCTGTGTCCCCCTGCAGACTGGGGCTCCTTGACCTAACTCTGGATCTATGATCTGAGCCTGGATCATAGCCTGCTGTGAGGTCTCATCAAATGTCTGTCCACAGGGAAACTTTCCGTGACCTCAGATGATGTCAGACCCCTGCTAAATGTTCCCACGGTGCACTGTGCTTCCCCTACATGGTATTCTCCACATGGCAATGACCTCCTCAAGGTCTGCTTCCTCTCTGAACTCTAAGCACCCTGGGGAGAGGACATTTGGTGGAAAGAAGGCGTCTGTCTTGTTTTGCATCCCTGAACTTACTCAAGGCCTGCCACGGAGCTCAGTAAACATTGCATTGAGCAGATTGATAAATTAAGATATTAGCTTTATAAATAATGCCCCTTGCATAGTTCTACGATCTGGGACGGATACAGAAGAAGCCAAATTTGCTCTCCTGAGGGCCCTCTGCCTAATTGGCCCCATCTATGCAGAAAAGAATTAGAGAAGTGATGTTCCAAACAGGCAGGGAACACGGAATAAAAGACAGATTAACATAGAGCCTTGGCAACCAGACATGGTATTTACGCTTTGTTCTTTCCCACCTCCCTGCCTCCGCTCTTGCTATTCTCTCCACCTGGAGTATCCTTCATCTCATCTCTCTCTCCTCATTATCCAAGGGCTACAGCAACTGCCAGATCATTCATGAAGCTTCCCCTGAATACACTGAGCATTCCCAGCTGAGCCCGACTTATATTCAGAACTTCTCTGGCTGGACAGAGCACCTTCACATGCACACGTTCATTGTTTCCACAAACATTAATTGAGCATCTGTGCGTGCTGGGGACCATTCTTGACTTGAGGGTACAGCAGTGAACAAAAAGCATTCCAGGCAGGTGAAGACAGCCAACAAACAAGCAAACTATAGACTACATCAAATGGAGATAGATGCTATGGGATACAAGATGCAGGGGAAAGTACAAGAGTCGAGGTGTGAGTTGCAATGTTAAATAGGGTGGCCAGAGAAGGTCTCTCTGTGAAGAGACAGGTAAACAGAGGCCTGTAGAAGGTGAGGGAGATTGCAGATCTCTAGGACATGAGCATTTGCAGCGAGGACAACAGTGAATGCAAAAACCCCAAAGTGGGGCCATGCCTGGCGTGTTCCCGGAACCGGGGCTAGCCAGCACGCGTGGAGAGGACTGAGCTGGCGGACAGCAGTAAGGAAGGGAAGTGAGTGGGGGAGGACTCTGAGGGCCACCATGGCAACCTGAGCTTTAACTCTGCACCAGATGAGAGGTCATTGTAAGAGTGTAGTCACCTGCCTTAAATATGTCAGGACCTCTCTGCTGTGTTGAGAACAGACTGTAGAGGGGAAAGGAGAGAAGGAAGGAGACCCAGTCGTTGAGGCAGGGGTCTGTTAATCTGTTGAATCCTACTGCTAAATGATTCCTACCTTGAGTTTGGGACACATTGTTACCCATCTTTATGTTCCCTGAAGTAGCTGCTATATTATAGCAAGTGCTCAATTAATGTTTGTGAACATGGCCAGGAAGCAGGGAGAAGGGGAGAGAGGTAGAGTGAAAGGAGTGGAGTTCAGTCTCCACGGTAGAGAGGAGGAGGCAGACAGCCCAGGCAGGCACGGGCAGTAGCAGAGTCCAGGAGGCTGCAATGAGCAGGAAAGACCAAGAAAAAGGAAGCTTGTACTGGAGTGGTTGCCATAGCAACAGACAGCTGCCTCAGTGGCTGGCAGCTAGGCCAGCCAGCACAGGAAGCTGCTGCATCCCTTCTGTCCCTGAGCCCATCATTCGCCATATGCTAGTGTTCCCGCCCGGGAAGCAGCTCCCCTTGAGTGCTGCTCTCAAGAGCTCTTTTAAAATCCAAGGACACTGTGCAGGAACTCAACCAAGAACACTGCGCAATAGAGACCAAACTCGTGGATGGAGGGTGAGGCCAGGGAAGGAGCAGAGGGCTCTCTCACACACAGGCCTGTTCTTGACTTGGGGTGAACTCTAGAAGCTTTTGAAACACAGAAGCCGCCTACCTCCCTCATTCTCACTCACCCCTCGTCCTCACCATCCTGTCTCCAATTACGCCACTCCATTTCTGTGCCCTTTCCAACTGTGTTCCAGTTTCCTGGGCAACCTCGTCCCAGGAAGCCATAATGAGCCTGCACAGAAATAACACCTCCAACAAATCCATGTTCACTCCCAAGACATTCAATCATATCTCTGCTTTGCATTCTACATAAACAACTAGAAGTCCCCCTGGGATTTCATTTTTCCTTACTCTATTTCTGCTATTCACGCTGATTTTGTTCAGTATGGCTCAGACCTTCTGTCTAAAGCCACAGCTTTAAGAGAAGCTCAAGAGCAAGGCATTCATCAGTAACGTACTAGTTCTAGTGGATCTTTAAATAAGTGACATTTGGGAAAATGGTTCATTCATTCTGCTACCTGTGTGGCACGGGGTTGTGATGTTGGAATATAGCGAATTGTGAGCTTGAATCTTCTACATTGTAAAAGCATCTTGACAGGAGTGTTTGAAGCCCTGGGGTTCAAAACACATACATCTCTATTCCATTCTGCTCTTTGATGCTTTGCTCATATTAGTCCAAAGAACTGACCTCTGTTCTGCCTTCCACGATGTGGGACGGAGCTGACTGAATGATAGAAATGCATGGTCAGGAACATGCACAGGCGCTGTTATGGGGACACATTTGTTGGAAGTCCTCCTTGAGGGCTACCTTTGAGAGTTAGCCAAGCAGGACATAGTGCTCGATGGTGCCACAATCTGGTCCCCTGCTCAGATGAAAATGTGACTCACACAGAGCTTTGATGCCATTAATAATTGCTCATTCAAAAGCACTGGCTTTTCTCCAAACTGGCCTCACTGGTTTTGTTCCTGCGCCTACATTCAATATCGCTGTCTTCCAGAGTCTCTGCTTGAGAAAACCACATTCTCTTGCACACCCTCTCTCCTCCCACAACGCTGACAACGCTCCCACAACAGCTTCTTCGGGCCAGTCTTGGCCCCTCTCCTTTCCCCCTCCCCTCCCACTGGGCCACAAAGCTTATTCTGTCCCAACCCCCTAGAGAGAAAAACAGCAAAAATTTAAAAAGCATCCTCTGACATTAATAAGTTAAGGATCCTTCACTCTAACATTTCAAATGTTTAAATTGCTACCATTTAAATTTTTAAAAAATCATCTATCCCATTATGCTTACATCAGGCCTTTGAAAATAAGTTCCTCCCTAATTATGGAAATAGTTACAGAGAGGCCAGGTTCCTTCTTAGTTAAATTTTGGTATCACCTGATCATCTAACCCGCTAGTCATTCTCTTGCCCACAGGTTCTCTCTATTGTGTGCACACAGCATCTACGCTACACCCTGAATAGAAATTCATTCATCCTTCACTCGCTCGGCAAGATGTTTTACATCCCAACCATGCTCATTTCACTATATTAAACGTTCTGTTGTCCTAAGAAATTGTCGATGGGTAGCTAATGCAGTAATCTCTAAGATTCCTAGGTGGTAACACTAAAGCCAGTTTCACATTTCTGCCACGCAGAATTTCCAATTGTTTAAACTGGAGAATAGGCTGAAAAAAATTACATATGTGTGTGTGTATTTATACTTAATTCTAAAATCTTTACCTTTTAGAGCATTCTCTCTCTCTCTTTTCCTCTCTGTTTCTTTTTTAAAGATTAGATTAAACTCCCAATTTAGCAAAGGCTATAGAAACCCAGCTAAAGCAAGGTGACCACACAGAGCTAGAGCAAATGCAGCCTGCCTTCAGTACTCCAAAATCCCTTATAGGAACATACGACTACCAGAGACATAATCTTGTCCTGTCATGATCCTTTTATATATGGAACTTACATGATTATTTGGGAAAAACGTGCACTATCTATGCACTTAACACTTCTACTAAATTGAATATTTATAGAATTGGTACCCTCCTCAATTAGCATTTTTTTCTTCTTTGGGATAAAGGAGAATCAGAATTCGGGTGTTCCCTGACATCTGGCCAGCCAACACTCCAAAATGCCCATTCCCAGTAGCAAACCATCAAATATTGACTATCTCATCATCAGAAACACACACACACACACACACACACACACACACACACATACACACACTTACTGTAGAGAATGTAGAAAGTGCAAGCTAAGGGGAAAGGAAATCATCTTTTTCACTACCAAGAGATCACCACTGTTAAATCAGTTTAAGGTATCTGTTTTCCTTATTTTCATTAATAAGTATAGATACATAAAGGAGGATCCTATTGTATTTAATACTTTGTTTTCTGTTTTACTTTTGCACTTACTCTACTATGAGTGTTTTCTCATGTTATTAGGTATTCTTCTAAACCATGATTTTCACAGCAGTATAGTGTTCCATAATAGAAGTATAATTTATGTCACCATTCCCCTACTTTTGGAATCATAGGGTCTTTTTTAAAATTTTTGATGTAATGCTAAATGAACACTCATATCCAAAGATATTTGTGCACATGCATATTTCTTCAGGATCAACTCCTAGCTCTATAATTACTGGATCAAAGTGTAGGAATATTTCTTAGGCTTTTGATACATAAGAAATTACTTCAGAAGCCATTTACTCTTTGCCATAGTCAACATGTGAGCGCCTCAGTTCATGGCTCTTGGCCAAGTTTCAAAGAGCCACAGTAAGAATCCCAGCCTAATTTTCTATACTCAATTTGTTTTCTCTTTTGCCTTCTGAGTGTTTAGTTGGGATATCCTCCAGTATCCAAAGATATGTTCCTGAAGCTCTTAGAATCTATCAAGCTTGAGAAATTAACTTGCTATAACCTGTCAACTGCAATCAATTCAAAAGCAAATCCTGTTAAAAGTTTATATCCATGTGTAGAAGTCTGACACCAGTTAATCTAATTCATTCCAGTGTCCATTTATTGAGAAATGTGACGAACCTGGCAATGTAGTAGGCCCAAGTGTTGAGTATGGAGATGAACAGGACACACTCCACATTGTACACTGCAAATCTCTGTACACTACAAGCAAAATCAGTGTAGGATTTTGATGTGATTTCCAGAGCAGCTAGCATATTCTCTTCTAAACTTTGTTTAGCTAGTTTGTGGTAGGCACTATCATTCCATTTCGTGAAAACTGTCTGATTATCAAATTGATGTATTCTAACTGTCTCTATTGCTGAAAAGACTTCAATCTGACTTTATGTTCTCTCATGTCATTTTTCAGACCTCCTCCTCTACTGGTATTAGTCCTATTGAAGAATTTCCTGAACTTGAGGAAAATGTTGAAAGAGAGGAAAGGGAATTAAAAGAGGAAAGGGAACAAAAGGAAGAAGAAATCCCTGAAAATGCCAACAGTGAAAAGATTTCCCTGGAAACGCTACTCAAAGTGTTCAGAGGAGGAAGTGAAGCACAGGATGCTAACAGATTTGGCAGCCACCTAAAACTAGAGAACATTTACGCAGAGGTTGGTTAGATTACTTTGTAAAAGAGATAACCTATACATCAGGAAAGTTACCTTCAATTTTGAGCATCTTTTCATGGAACTGCTCTTAAAATGTATCACTGTATAGAAATTCTAATGAATTCCTTCAGTAAGTAAAACCATTTTTTAACATCTGCAGGATTGTAAAGTTGATTAACTTCATTTTTTTCTTCTTTAAAGGGCTTCATAAAAACATTTCAGGACCTGGGTGCTAAGAACCTGGAGCCAATTGAAGTTGCTATTCTCTTGAAGCATCCTTTTATTCAAGACCTGATTTCAAATTATTCAGACTATAAAATTCCTGTGAGTATTATCCAAAGGTGCCCTAATTCATGTGGGATCAGGTTCCAAGCATACTGTGACATTTCTAATGTGGGCTAGCAGGGAAGAGAAAGAAGGTGGACTTGGCCAGGCCAGAATAGAGTATGGAGAAGCTAAGCTGGTAATCACATCAGATCAGAAAGGCCAGCCTGCAATACCCAAAGGGTGGGTAGCAAGCTCAGGCACAGAGGAAGCAGGTCTCAGGACTATGGGACTACTTTGGATCTATAACAGAAGGCTTAGAGGTAGGCAACAGTTAAAGCTGGTTGGGTGGCAGTTTTAGGGTTTCAGATCATTCCAGCCACGTAATGACCCTAGCCTATGGTTGAAGAGTATGGAGAACAGGAGCCCTCCTGCCACGGAGGACTAACCAAGACCATGATCTCCAGCCACGTGCTGACATATTCATTGTACTCTAATCATGGTATGCAGTGAAAATGATAGCATATGCAAAAGGTTATGTGCCAGTTCCATCAGGAAAACAGTGTGTGAGTTGGAGAAACCGAATACAAAACTCAGAGAGACTGGACCAACCCAGCAGAAGAAAGGAAGAACTGCAACTCAGAGATCACACAGTAGCCAAGCACACATACTAAATGTGCCTCCACCATGGCGAGTCGCAGGTCTTTAATGGCAAGGGCTAAGGAAGGCAAAGGCTGACACCAACTCCCTTTCAGACTGCGGCAAATTGCTACAACCCTCTCAGATGCCAGTTTAACAACACAAAGTCTTCCTATTTGGCTCCTGCCACTTGTTTATTGGACTACAAAGGGTTTGCTGAGTTTAAGATAAAAGTACTTTCACTTCGGTAAAATGCAGGTGGTCAAAGATACATTTCTCCCGACTTCTCAGTGATAACAAATTACCTTTTGTAGTCTCCTTCCTATGTCTGCAAATGAAACTATCCAGACTTAAATACCTTTCTTTGTGCCTAAATATTTTTGTTCTAAATTGCTGATCCTTTCTTATGTTAATTCTACCTGTATTAGCATTAATTGAAATTGATTTCTAACAAGCTAGTAGCTGTCAAGACACTAAGCCTATACAATCATGAAATATGATTATAGCATTCAAGAACACGGCTCTAAAATCAGAAAGTCATGGGACTGAATCTCTAGTCCACCACCCACTAGCTACTCAACCTTAGCTTTCTCCTAACCCTGGCTTTCTCATCTGTTAAACAGGGATAACAGTCATTTCTGTTCAAAGGGTGATTGTGAGGATTAAGTTAGTTCATGCATGTAAAACACTTGGCATGGTATATAATACATAGGAAGTGCTATAGAAATGATGGATATTAGGACTACTATTCAAGAATGAGCACCTGCTACTGAGACCAGTAGGGTAAGCTTCCATGGGAGAGAGAAAAATGATTACCAAATTCCGTTGTTGCTCTCAAGCAAATTCCACTCCTGTTTGCATGATACTTTTCTCATGCAGGAATTATAAGAGAATGATATAACATAAACCAACCAAGCATAAAATTATAGGAATTCAAAACATGACTTTTTTTTATAATATCTGAGAGCCTGTATTGAAAAAACACCCAAATTTTTTTGAATCTCTTAGAATGGGCCTATGAAACGTTTTTACAAAATAGTAAGGTCATTAACAGCAACAACAATAAACTATAAGTTCAGAAACACAATTTATCAATCTAAATTTCAGTTTCTCAGAGTGATCCCCAAAAAATGCGTGTTGAAGGTCATGATATGCTCCACTGATGTCAGCCGTATGAGGTTAGCCATTCAGCTCAAACATCCCTTATTTCCCCTCATAACTTTCAATGGCACTTTCACTCATGAACACATCTATTTCCCTGTGGAGAAACAGTATTTCAGCTCTACTACTTGTTACAAATCTCATCTGCGTACTGCCTGTGGCATGATATACAAAATCATACCTTTTTTTAGTGATCCTAAAATTGGCTCTTCCAATTCCTTAAGAGTATTTAGTGAACAAATTCATATCAACTTTCCACATCTTTTGAGATTGTATGACCCCCATTCTCATCCTGCCATAGCCTTATAAAAGATGCTTCATGCATTTTCTCACTCCTTGTTCTGAGACCCAAATTTCCCCTGATTCGTTTTAATTCCCCTTCTCTGGGTATGTTTTGCAACACTTTTTTTTTCTTTTTTTTATTTCAGAATATTATAGGGGTACAAACGCTTTGGTTACATAAATTGCCTTTGCACCACCCGAGTCAGACATTGTTGTGCTAGTAACGTGGAGAGAGTCTGCTTGAGAAGGAATAAGCTGGGTCTAGAAAGATGGCCAGGGTTTTGGAAAGTGGAGGGAGAGAAGGAAGTCTACGTGGATTTTGCTGTTGAGGTGGGGAGGCGGCAGCACCCTCGGGGAAAGGGAAGCCTGGGCAGAGGTGCAGAAGCAGGGCTGCAAGGGGAGAGTGGAAGCCTGACCCCTTGAAGAGCCGTCTGTGAAAGGTGTAGCGTGATCCCTTTGAATTGGTAAGATCAGTCCAGATTGCAAAGAATCCAGATGTCACCAGGGAAATTTGGATTCCATTTGAAAAGCAATAGAGAATAGATAGGCTTTTGAGCAGGAGCATGATATGATGTTAATTTTTTCTTCCCTAAGTGTTTTTTTGTTCTCTTAGCCATATCATGTCCTTATGTCATCCTGCACTAGGTGGGTGCCATAGGCCCGTTACTTTAGAGTGCATTTCAGCCTACATCCTCTGCTCCATGTGTCAGGGTAGCCCTTTTATTTGAACTAGTAAAATAATCTGAAAAATCCCTTGGAATTATGTATAATAGGATTTATTTTATATTAATATTACCAAGAATAAGTAGGGCCATAAAATAATGCCCCAATTATTTCCTCCCATAATGAGAAGAAAACTCCCACAAAGTTAGGACAATTTGGAAATATCTTCACTGACTAGAGTGACTAAATATGATTAACTCACAGAGAAGATTCTATTTGGCATTTTGCCTGAGAAAAGAAAGTAGCCAACAGATGACTGCCTTCAAGCGTCAGCCCCCTGAATAGGTGCTGTGATTCCCAGAGAAAGCTGGAATCCACGGGACTCCTTTTAAGTTATATATTTCCCTCATTTCTGAAGGAGTTTTATCAACTTGTAGTGCACCTCATCTAAGGTACTACTAGCAGCTTGGGCAACACAGTTCCTCTTTGTGCAGGAATGTTCCAAGTGTAGCAGGATCCTCAACATTCCAGGCCCTACCCACTAAATTCCAGGAACACCTTGACACATTGACCAAAACCAACTCTGCACATCCCCAAATCTTCCCTGATGCATGGCACCTCTCTGGCTGAGAGCCACCCAGCCGGAGGCTGTCTATCTTCCAGTTAACCAGTCTTATAGAACCAGTAGTAACTGACACTTCCTGTAGCAGAGAGTTAGTTAGTTAGTTAATTTCCAGAATGCTTCTTTAAGACATGCCCAAGTGATCTACTTTAACTCTTGCTGCCGTCGTCCCTCACATCTCCTCCCTGTAGCCTCACTGAGGAATCTAATGTGAGGACAATAACCTACCATAACTGGGACTCGTGTGTATGAGTGTGAGTCAAGAAGAGTTATGTCTGTGACATGAGAAGTGTAAAATCTGATTTTTAAAATGAAAGAGGGTCCTTTTCCAGTAACATACTCTATTCTTTCTCTCTCTTTCTCTCTCTCTCTCTCTCTCTTTTTTTTTTTTTTTTTTTTTGCTAACTAAAAAAAAGGAAGGAAAGAAGGAAGGGTAAGAGGGAGGGAGGGAAAAAAATTCTCGATGGCTTGGGAACTATCGCATTCATCCTATTATCATTTTTCAATCCACATATCCATGTACAAGTAAATAGATCACATTTTAAAAATGAACTTTAACCACAGTGATGTTATGTGAAGATCTTTCAAGATAAGTAGAGCAAAAACCAGAGTGTGGTTTTTCAAGTTAAAATGTTGCTTGCTATTATAAACAGTGGGAAGTGAAGGTTGTTGGCTAACAGCTCTATGTTTACAAGGTTTTTGTTTAGAAGTAGCAACATTCTAAAATATGTATTTGAAAAAACTGAATATGCATAATTATGATGATATATTTTAGTATCGTTCCTATTACAGGGTAGACTGGCTGTGAGGTTATGAGAGTGGGCTTTGGAGCCACACTGATTAGGTGCACACCTATGAAGTGTGTGACCTTGGGCAGGTAACCTCACAGTGCCTTGGTGTCCCTATCTATAAAATAAGGTTAATTATGATACCTACATTGTAGGGCTTTTGTACAGATTAAATGAATAATACATACAACATGCTTATCTCAGTTCCTGGCAGATAAAAGCACTCAATAAATGTTAGATGTTACTACCACTACTACTACTGTTGCTACTACAACTGGCTGCAGTAGTTGCAGTGCACAGAAACATTTCTGAGCCATGTGAAATTATATGTGGATGGACTAGTGAGCTAGCATTTCATCTCTTCAGTGCACAGTGTCTTCTCTTTGGAAAGAAAGAAGACTTTCACTCATGCAATGCCACAATGATAAAGGGTCTGAACTGAAGTCCTAGGAAGCCCCATATGAAAGTTCCAGATTTTGTGATGGATTTTATAGTTATTTGGTTAAAGTCACTTATTTAATTTATGCTTTATAGATCCCATACAAGGAAGTTATTTTCAAGTGATGTTCCTGAATTATTAAGAAACAAAATAGGCCTCTTGCTAGATTAATCAGAAACAGAAAAGAAAGGACCCTAATAAGCTCAATCATAAAATAAAAAGGAGATATTATAACTGATACCACAGATATACAAAATATCATTTCTGAATACTATAAAAAT
>NW_012154274.1:259456-260713 GCF_000956105.1 Propithecus coquereli
ATCAGCTCTGAAAAAAAAGAACTTATAATCTTAAAGCACTTCTCTAAATTTTTGAAATGAAAAATCTTAAAAACTATATTAATGTAATTCTACATTTTTCACATGTGTTGGTACCTTTTCTACATTGTGATAATATTTCAAATGTATTTTGAAAAGTATGCGATTTAAGGTACAAGATAGCTGGATATTTTAAGTGGATGAAAAACAGACCATTCTATCCCTGATAGTAAAAAAAGAAAATGGAGGAATGAGACAATCCCAGAAAAGTAATCCATTGCTTTAAAATTCTACAACTCTCTATACATAATTAACTTGGCATTAGAACTTTCCTTTCATAGAAGGTGAATACTGTTTTTTATTAATAATAGGGAAACTATCTTTTGGCTTGCTCATGATATGCCAGAGTCTGTATAGTTGCTTTACAAGTGTTATTTAATCTAATATGACAACTCCATTATTAGATAAGGAAACCAAGATTCTAAGGTCTTAGATATCTTTCCAAGGGAACAACTAGTAAGTTACAGGGTGGGATTCAAACCAAGTGGAGAACAGTTTTCTCAAATAAAAACAACTTAGTGTTTCATCACTGCCATATATTAGGTGGTCATTAATCCTAAATATTTGTTAATATTTGTAACTTTTCTTCAAATATTTTTTCTTAAGGTATTAAAATGATTCTCCAAAGAAGTGAACATGTACAAGGAAGTGACGGAGAGAGATCATCTTCAAGACTTACAGAGGAAAAGAAATGAAGACAAAAGAGTTTGATTTCTCTAATTTGGCAATGAATCTTCCAAAATTCAAATGTGACTATGGTGTTTGTCATATGTATCATTGCTGTAAGTGTAGAAATGACCCCTACTGGTTTATGAGGGGCATGGAAAAGGGAAGTTTTCTTAATTCAGAAAATATTCTGTAATCAACTTTAAAGAAAGCGAGCAAAAATCCAGTGTAAGCAGGAATGCATTTTGAAGTAATTCTGAAAATACAAAGGCCAGAACAATGTGTTCAAAAATAAATATACACATAAGTCACAAACAGTCCCTGTGAGAAGTATCTGCATTAGGCAAATACAATGAAAATTTCCCCAAAACTCCACATCAGTACTGCTATGTACATCTTCTAGTTCTTCTTCTAGTTCTTGCTCTGCATGCAGTAAAATTTCAAGGTTCATCCCAGTAGCCAAGGAGAAGACTTCATTATTGAACTGCTAGTACAGATATGCTCCTGTCATCTATTCCTAATTCTTTCTTTATA
>NW_012154274.1:260763-262074 GCF_000956105.1 Propithecus coquereli
CAGGTTACAAAATTGATGTACACAAATCAGTAGCATTTCTATACACCAACAACAGTCAAACTGAGAATCAAATCAAAGACTCAATACCTTTCACAATAGCACAAAAGAAAATAAAATTCCTAGGAATATATTTAACCAAGGACATGAAAGACCGCTACAGGGAGAACTATGAAACACTGAGGGAGGAAATCTCACAGGCTATAAACAAATGCAGAAACATATCATGCTCATGGATGTGCAGAATCAACATTGTTAAAATGTCTATACTATCCAAAGTGATTTACAGATTCAATTCAATCCCCATTAAAATACCAAGGTCATTTTTTGCAGACCTAGAAAAAAATAATTCTACTTTTCGCATTGAACCTGAAAAGACCCTGAATAGCCAAAGCAACCTTAAGCAAAAAGAACAAATCGATAGATATCACTTTACCAACTTCAAGCTGTACTACAAGGCTATAGTAATCAAAACAGCATGGTACTGGCACAAGAACAAAGACATGGATGAATGAATCAGATCAGAGAACCCAGATATAAAACCATCCTCATATTGCCATATAATCTTTGACAAAACAGACAAAAACATACACTGGGGATAAGAATCCCTATTCAATAAATGGTACTGGGAACATTGGATAGCCACATGTAGAAGACTGAAACAGGATTGGCACTTCTCACCATTCACAAAAATTAATTCACGAAGGATAACAGACTTAAACCTAAGGCATGAAACTGCAGGAATTCTAGAAGAGGTTGGAAAAACTATTATAAACATAGGCCTAGGCAAAGAATATATGAAGAAGACCCCAAAGGCAATCACAGCAACAACAAAAATAAATAAATGAGACCTAATTAAATTAAAATGCTCTGAACAGCCAAGGAAACAATCAATAGAACAAATAGACAATCTACAGAGTAAAAGAAAATATCTGTATGCTGTACAACCAATAAGGGACTAATAACCAGATTCTACAAAGAACTCCAACAAATTAGCAAGAAAACATCAAACAACCCCTTTAAAAAATGGGCAAAAGACATGAACAGAAGCTTTTCAAAAGAAGATAGACTAATGGACAGTAACATATGAAAAAATGCTCAACATCTCTAGTTATCAGGGAAAGGCAAATCAAAACCACAATGAGATATCACCTAACCTCAGGGAGAATGGCTTTCATCAAAAAGTCCCAAACAACAGATGCTTGCATGTTACAGAGAGAAAGGAACACATACACTGTTGGTGGGACTGCAAACTAGTACAATCTCTATGAAAAGAAGTATGGAGATACCTCAAAGAACTAAAAGTAGACTTAC
>NW_012154274.1:264637-281381 GCF_000956105.1 Propithecus coquereli
AATATGGTTCCTTCATTGATAGATGTACAATTGAATCTTTTTACTTGGCAAATTAGTGACTCAAATTCAATTATATTTATCTCAAGAAAGTGTTTTTTAAAAAAGAGAAATAATGTATTCTCAGTGGCTGGGCTCCCATGATACTGCCTCTGGGTTTCCTCCCATCTCCATGACTCTGTGGGTATTACAGAGGCTTACAACACTGAAATTTCTATTCCCAGCTTCCCCCAAATCCAAACTTCTCTGTCTTAATGTCCCCCTGATTTCCTCATGATGGCTAATAATCATCTCAAAGTCACCACGTCTAAGGTGAATTCCTGACTTTCCTCTCCCTTAAACCTGCTCCTCTACATCCTTCCCCATTTCAGAAGGACTATTGTCCAAGCCGAAGACCTTGAAGTCATCCTTGACTTGCCTCCTAGTAGAGTAGACCTTGAAAATGCATCTACAATGTGATCTTTCTTACCCCTCAGTCAAAAGAATTCTGGTCCAAGCCACCACCATCTCTTGCCTGGATCATTGCTGTAGCCTCTTAACCAGTCATCCTGTTTCTGTTCTTCCTACCCCTACAGGCTGTTCTTACCACAGCAGCCAGGAAGAGCCCTTTACAATGCTAGTCAGGCCATGCCACCTTCTGCTCCAACCCTCTATTGGCATCCTAACTCATGCAGAGTCCTGCCCAAGTCCTCATCTTGCTAACATCTTACTCCCTTGCTACCTCATTGATCACATCTCCTGCTACTCTCCCCTCTCTCACTCTGCTTGAGTGACAAGTCCACCTTGCTGATTCTGGAACACACCAGGCACACTTCTGCTTCAGGGACTTTGCACTTGCTCTCCTCTCTGCTTAGAATAATTTTTCTCTCAAATCTCTGCATGGCTTGTCCCATGACTTCCTTTGGATCTCTCTTCAAATGTCACAGTATCAGTGAGGCCTACCCTCACTACCTATTACAAAATAGAAACAGCCCTTCACACCTCTTATTTTTCTCCATTGTGCTTATCAGCATCTGACAAACTACATATTTATTCTCTTGTCTATCACTCCAGTTGGTTGTAAATTCCATGAAGTCAGAGTTTTGGTGCATTTTCTTTCTTGTTGTGCCCCAGAGCCTAAGACTAAAATTGTGTTGATAGATTTGTGCAAAATGTGTGGAAAAAAATGACATGTGATCACTAACATGATGAGAAGTCCAAGACAATTTCTATCATTAGTGGGAATTATATTCTGTTTATAGAAAGTGACACATTTCCTAATTTTGCTTTCTGTGGGCTAAAGTTCATCTAAGGCTCCATTCCTAGAATTCTTGTCTTCAAGATAACAGAGAATTGTGACCAGAGAAGAAACCGTACTGGAGATTTCAAAATTTCAACTTAGATGATTCACATATGGACAAACAAGATAATTCTAATTATTCTAGAGAACGGAGAAGAAGAATATCTAACAATAGAGTTCAAATAAATAACATGATAAAGACATAGGCAGTAAGCTAATACCCCATTCATCAAGGATGAACAAGACAAGGCAAACTTACATTGCAATAGAAAAACAATAAAGCAGAGCAAGCAGCATCGCTTTCTGTAATAATTTTCTTACTCAATGTTGTTAAATAGATAAATTACAGAATCTCTCTCCTGAGGCCCATTAACTCCTCTAAGCTGTAAGAGAGCAACCAGCACACAAGGGGTCTCCTATTGGGTATTTGCCACATCATAGTCTATTAATCATCATCAGAATTAAGCAAATCTGGTGACTAGGCATGGCCCAGAGACCCTCAAATCTTCCACTTCTTGCACATGTATCAATTCTTGGTTATCATAGAAAGATCCATTTAACAATAGCCTCAATCTT
The DNA here is from genome assembly GCF_000956105.1 of Propithecus coquereli. Classification (NCBI taxonomy): domain Eukaryota; kingdom Metazoa; phylum Chordata; class Mammalia; order Primates; family Indriidae; genus Propithecus; species Propithecus coquereli. The sequence goes on from NW_012154274.1 coordinate 266,490, forward strand.
ATCTGACCTTGCCACTACTAAATTATTTTTACACATTTTCAGTGAACTTCTCATTGCATTTCTCACAAGCTCTGATCCAAATGTCTTTTTTAGTCCCCAAAATGTTGACGCCACCTCTTTTTTATTTATAATCAGGGGGAAAAGGCAAAGGGAATGAGAATAGCATGTACTGAACACCTGCTATATGCTATGAGCTGTGATACGTTACATACGTAATTTTCTTATTTCATTCTTGTAATAATGCTATGGGTTCAGTATTACTTCTTCCCCTTTCACAGGTGAAGACATTGAGTATCACAGAGGTTTAGTGACTTGCACAGGATTGCCCAACTAGACCCTGGCAGAGCTGCAATTCAAACCCAGTTTCTGACTGATGCCAAAGCCTGTGCTCTTTCCTTCACACTGCATTGCCCACTTTGAGATGGGATCTCTGAGGACTGTTGAGACTATCCAGCATGAGCCTTTTCATCTTTCCTTCTGACTCTACCATGCCCCCACTTCACTGTCTCATAACCTCTGTGTCCACACTTACTCTCTCCTCCTTTTCTGTCCAAGAGCAGTAAACTTTCTGAAGTCTAATCACTCGCTCCTACGGTGCTGTAGGTCCTAGTTCTTCCCCAACCTCGAAAATCCTAGTAGCTCATTATTTCCTGTAATTTTTTTGTCTTCCTCCTCTGGCTACTTCTCTTCAGCCTACAAACCTGTTCAAGACTCAGGTATAGGGGGAAAACTTTTTCCCTTTACCCTACTCTACTTACCCCTAGAATTACACCTCCCCTGCCCCGTTTTCTTTTGCTGCCAGATTTCTTAAAATAATAGTTTACCCTCATCCCTTCTACTTTGTCACTTGACAGTTATTTTTATCATAACAGATATTCAATATTTCAGATACTTTTTTCTACATCTAAAACAAAAAGGTCATATGATGTTTTTTCTTTTGTATATTGATATGGAGAATTACATTGTTTAATTCTGAATACATTCCAGGAATGTATTATACTTTTTGTATATTAGTGGATTTGAGTTGTTAATATTTTCTTGATGATTTTTTGGTCTCTGTTCATGAGAGATATTGGTCCATAGTTTTATTTTCTTATAATGTATTTGGTTTTTATATCAGGTTAATTCTGGCCTCATAAATGAGTTAGTATATATTCCCTCTTTTATTTTATGGAAGAGTTTATGTAGAATTGGTTTTCATCATTAAGTACTTCCAATGAAGCCTTTTGACTTGGAATTTTCTTTGTTGGAAGAGCTTAAATTATGAATTATGTTTTATCTCTTTTTTATGGTCAGTCTGGCTAGAGATTTATCAATTTTATTATCTTTTCAAAGAACCAGCTTTTTATTTCATTAATTTTTATCTATTATTGCTCTTGTTTACCGCCAATTTTTTAACCCCTAAAATATCTGGTCTTCTCTCTACTCCTCTGAAACTTATCTAGATAACAAAGGTCCCAAAAGATCTCTTAATAAACAAATGCAGTGGCAATTTCTCTCCATATTTTTATGCTATTAATCATTACCTTACTTTTTAATTCTCTTTTCCCTTGGATTCCTTGGCAACAAACTCTGCTAATTGTCCTTTTATGTCTCTGATTACTCCTTCTCCAATTCCTTTCCTTTATTTAGTTTTATTTTCCTCTTCCTATGTCTCAGTCCATTCTTTCTTGGTTATTCCAACCACCTACTTATTTTCCATGCTCTTCTATATGCAAATGATTCCATTATTTTTCTTCATCTCTGACTTCTATGACCTTCAGAAGTGTATACACATTTGCCTGCTAGCTTAAAAATCCTGCTGGGCTCCTTACCTGTATCTGTCCAAACCTGCGTCTTTGTCACCACTCATCTCTTTCCAGATATGGGGCACTTGGGCATCAGTGGAGCATTTTACAAGGTTATTCATGATATCTTCATGATATTCTTGGCAACAAGGTAAACAAATATGGCTAGAGTCAAAGACAAAGGAATTTGTAACTGATGGAGTAACTTTAGCGAACAGAATATTGACACGCGAGTGATTATCTATCTTCCTCAATGGACTGTTGGCTGCAGGAGATACTGACCATGTCTGTCTTATTCACCATGGAGGTACAATACATTGACAAAGATATTCAAAGAAAGGTATAGAATCCATGGGTTTTTTTTAGGATAGAAAGTGGTAAAAAGCTTATTTTACTTTCTCTGAGAGAGAGAGAGAGAGAAGGGAAAGAGAGAGGAGGGAGTGGGCATGGAACATGAAAGAAATAAAGGGAAAGTGCTGGCCCCATAGAATCCAAGTTAGTTATAATTATGGTTGAAACAGTGTTGGAAGGCATTTAAACTAAGTTATGTTTAATAAGAGAAAGAGGCCAGGCGTGGTGGCTCACACCTGTAATCCTAGCACTCTGGGAGGCCAAGGCAGGAGGATCACATGAGGTCAGGAGTTCGAGACCAACCTGAGCAAGAACGAGACCCCATCTCTACAAAAAATAGAAAAAATTAACCAGGCATGGTAGCGAGTGCCTGTAGCCCCAGTCACTCGGGAGGCTGAGGTGGGAGGATCACTTGAACCCAGGAGTTTGAGGTTGCAATGAGCTACGATGACACCATTGCACTCTAGCTGGGGTGACAGAGTGAGATTTTGTCTTAAAAAATAAACAAATAAATAAATAATAAAATAATAAGAGAAAGAGAACCTAATAATTTCTTGAAGAATGAGTCCCATCTAACAAGATTGAGATTTTAATAATAGATAATAATAAATAATAATAACTAACATTATTGAGGGTTTACTAGAAGCTAGGCACTGGGCTAAGTAGACCTTATTATCATTTAGTTTTCACAACTCTGTGAAGTAGGTGCTTTTAAGATTGACATTTACAGATAATGAAAATGAGGCTTACAGAAGCTATGTAACTTGCCCAAAATCACATAGCTGGTAAATAATAGATATGGACTAGAAACCCAATACTAACCCAAAGAGCCACCCTCTTATCCAGTCTTCTATACTCAGATACAAATAACCAACTGCACAAACACAGGACAAAGGAAGTATGGCTCAGCAGTGTTTAAAAATAAAAACAAAAGATTTATTCAAAGTAAATTGAATTTAATTGCTATATTTTATGGCCCCTAAAGAATTCAATATCCTCAGAGTATTAGTGGTTATATAATAGCTCGGATAAGGGAGATGCTGATTTTTTTCTGATCTGTGGTAGTCAGACCTCAACTGAAATTCTGGGTAAAGTTCATGGCCTCACACTTTAATATGTATACACTATATATATGCAGAAGAACTTATATATGTGTGAGTGTGTGTGTGTGTGTGTGTACATACATAGATGGCTGGAGCGAGGAAACTTGAAACCCCTTAGAAGTGGGGTTAGCCTTAGCCATGAGAAGAGAAGTTTTCAGATTTAGGGGACAAGGGTGCCATCACCAACCACTGGAAAAACCATTCAGATGAAATATCTTTTCCATGGTTCCCAGGGATGAACAAACACAAGTAACGAATGATAACGCATGACCGATTTCTGCTGACCATCACAAGCTATGGGCTCCCTGTTGCCAGAAGTATAGAAATATTCCGACAGAGGCAAGGTACCACGTGGCAGGGAAGTTGGCAGCTTTGACAGAAGGCTGGTACTTTACCCCCTTGTCCTGCCCCTCCTGCAATTCCAGCTCTACTCAATCAGTTGCTCAGCTCTGCTACCCCAACTTCCATCTCCCCCGAGGGCCCTTTATCACGTATGGATCTCTCCTTTCTCTGGCATGTTGACTAGGCTTACACACTGAGCATCCTGCACTCTTTGCACCGGAACTCCTGCCCTTTGAGCCTAATGCCATGCCCCAGCCACTTAGTTGTTCTCCTGTCCAGGCCAGCCTGTGGTTCCCTAAAGGAGGATGACAATGGGAGCAGAGGGGATACAGACAGTAGATGTGGCATTTGGCTGGATGACTTTATCGCCCCGTCCATCTCTGAGGCTCTCTGGGAAGAGTGTCTACTCCTACCTCACCATCCCATATTATGGCAATGCCGTGGTTCTCCTGGTCTCCCATGCTCAAACTTCAGCACTGTCCTTGCCTCCTCATTCTTTCTCTCCCTTCAGACCCAAGTCTTACTGATTATTTCTTGCAGCTGTTTCTCACATCTGTCTTCTTCTTTGATTTCCCACAGTCACCACCCTATTTCAAAAGTCCTCAAAATCTTTCTACCAGACTCTTGCAACAGTCTTCAATTGACACCCTGCCCATCATACACACAAACACTTTCTGTATTTTCCCTCTATCCTCCTTTGGGAGGGCTTCTGGGTTTCTGCTCCAACCCAGTCTTTATACCACTCCCAACATAATCTTCCTGAAACCCTGTTTGAGAATGTCACATTTTTGCTTAAAACCTCCCCTCTCATACCTCCTGACTAAATAAATTCCAGATATCTTCGAATGTTATGCAGAATCTGACTCTAATCTATAATCTATCTTTCAATGATTACTCATCTTTTTCTCACAATCAAAACCCAGCACATCTTTACTCAACATAACTTCTGGCACTTATTTATACTCAATAAATATGGAATAAATCAATAAACAAAGTGGAATGTCACCCATTAACAGAAATTCCAGGACTTGGAGAGCAGAGACATTCCTGTACTCTTCCATGTACCTCATGCTAGGTCTGTAGAGAGAACTGAATCTTCACAGGATTATTTGTGAGAATGTGTGTGTGCATGTAGGTGTGTGTGGAGGTGGAAGGAGGGTCAATTTCCTCCTCTCCAACTGGTCCCCTGAAGCTCAGGATGGGAGAGGCTGGGCCACACCAGTGTACATCTGCTAGAGACTGGTTGACTCATGAGAGCTCATGGGAAACACAAAGTCTATTATAATCAGCTCCCTTTAGGATGGAAGCCCTGTCTAACCCTGAACAGGTCAGCCTTGCAGCCCGACCTCCAGGCTCTCTCTGTCCACCCCCTGCTCCCTACCCATTTCTCACAGAAACAAAGGGGCCCTCACTCTGCCTCCACACCCTTTGCAACTTATTCCATCTCCTCTCATATTTTACTGGGTTAGAATTAATAACAAATTCATGTTGCCTGTTGGCATAACTCCTTTTGCCTCCAGTAATTTTTCTGCTGTGTTCTCTGACAAAGACTAAGACTTAGCAGGGCATCCTCTGTAAGTTACCAGGGGCATCACCGAACATTCTATTGAGCTTGGGATAAACAAATACAGTGCGTTCACTCTCATATTCTTAGCATAAGGACAGGGTGAAATTTTGTTTTCAAGCTTGTTTCAAAACAAACCTGGAAAGACATGCTGCCAGAGTCTTGTGGCTTCAGTTCAAAGCCCCAAAGGGCCGCACTGGGCTCAAAGCAGCATCTTGAGCACTTGAGCGCCAAACACATGTTGTGTCTTTGCTCACTTCACGCTAACCACAGGGAGACAGCGACACTGAGTACCGTCTCTGAAACAGCCTCACCTTGCTGTGCCCCCACAAACCAGGCTGAAACCACAACATCCTTCTCATGTATGGCAGACTTCACCATGCATTCCGGAGTCTGAGGCTCACCCTTCTCCTACTGATTTCACTATTTGAGCCCATTTAATGGTAACATCCCCGCAAATCAAGGAGAGCCTTTGCCACCATGCTTTCTCTGAGACTGTCCAAGAGAAGAGAGTCCTCAATTAGAAGGCATTGCTTAGCTTTCTGATGCTACAAGAGGGCTTTCCAATTTCTTTCTGAATTTAACTACATTTTGTAAAGGTTATCCATTGTGCCAGCAGCATTGCTTGGAAAGTTCCTTTAGAAGGCTAAGATGCCACTTATAAAAATATGAAACTCGGACCTGGCGGGGGGGAGCGGGCAAGGGCAACATACGTAACCTAAACATCTGTACCCCCATAATATGCTGAAATAAAAAATATATATATATGCTGCCATTATTTCTTTCAGAGGGCAACTTCTCCCAAGCCCTTGGATGTTTCTAACTATTGCATTTTCCTAAGGGAGGTGGGAGAAGTAGAAAGCAGGTGATAATAAATGCTTATTGGATATTTAGTATGTGTCAGCCATTATCCTAAGCATTTTGCAAGAATTAGCTCATTTAATCCTCATCTATTAATCTTATAAGGGGAGTATATCACTATCTTGATTATACCGTAAAGGAAGCCAAGGCACAAAGGGGTTAAGGAGCTCACCTAACTCACAGCTAGTAAGAGACTAGGATACCTCTCCACCTCCCTCCCCCCATCCCAGGAAGGAAGCTGTCTCCAGGGTCTTCGCCCTTAACCATTTGACTGGACTGCTTTTGTGTCCCCTGTGGGTTAAGTAGAGGCATCGGGAGGTATAAACAAGTGAATAAAGTCCCCAGGAGCTTCCCTGGGCTAAGGATTGGTCTCTCCCACCCTCTGCCTTTTGAGTATCTGCTACCTATTGACAGAACTTTGCCAAAGGGAGTCACTTCGAGCAAGCAAGTCTCACTGCTGGGTTTGGCAGTGAGAGGAGAGGGTCCAAACTGAAAACGTCATGGTTTAAAACCACGTGCCCAGGGCCAGCATTAGATTATATGGCACCCTTGTGTCTCCTCACAAGGCATTCTCAAGAATTATAAAAAGACATCCCTTCTTTCAGACTGATGGAGCACGTGGCAGGGCACAACACATTGCCTGTTAGAGTTCACCCTCATTTTCCTCTCTGCTGATTGCATTTGTACAGTGCACAAGCCACCCAACCATATGCAGCAGCCTTATGTGGCCAAACCCAACAAACCAGGACACTCAAACCACGTGGGTGACAAAAATTTGAAAATCTGAAGAAGGAAGGCAATGAGAAGCCAGTTTCTCCAGCTGTTGCTCTGCTAATCCAGGGCTGCCAGACATTTGATTCCTGGGAGTCTATGGGTGCCCCGCTGGATCAAGATCAGCGCTACCACCCTCTCAACAGCCCATGATATTGCCTGCATCACCTGCCCATGCTAGACATGAAAGGGTAGGAGGGAGATGTTACACAGATGCGTGGGTCCATGGGATGAGGCCGAGCCTTGAAGAAACTAGCAAGTGGCAAAGTTGGACAGGCCCTGATGATATGCCCATAAACACACTGCACAACCTGTTGATGCCTCTGCCACACATTCTTTTGCAGTGAGGTTGTTTAGACATACACCTCTTACCTTACTCTCAATTTTGCCTTCAGAACAAAATCGAAATGCACAAGCCAGCACAGCCTCCTGTAGCCACGCCTCCCACCATGACTAGGAACAGGGTAAGGTCACCGAGGTGGTGATTATTAACTATTCACATATCAATTGTGATCAAACTGTTGACCACAAACCACAGCTGGGGATCCATTTCCAAACTGGCTGCAGACCCACTTCATAGTGCACCCCCTTCCTCTTGCAGAAATTCCCAGGGACAGGAAAGCATAGTGAGAAAATGTATTCCCCATACCTACCCCATCATACTGTCTCCTTTCACATCCTCTTAACTCTTTAGGGAATAAAATAAGACTTTGTGAAGAGAAAATATACCTCCTGAAAACCTCATTACAGATTCTAGCGGAGCACTGTGGAGAGTGTGCCCTTTGTTCCCTCCCCATCCTCTGTTCCCCACCTCTGTCCAGGGACACATCAACCCACACCAAACATCCTGCAGCCGAGCAGCACACGGAGGCAGCTCTGTGGCATCACAGGACCTGAGGCCGGAGAACAGTCTCCTCCTCCTTCAATCATCCTGTGAGGTGGTGCGTACTGCTCTTTCTCATGTTGGAGGGAACCGATCCCCATTTCCACTCTAGAGAGGCAAAAAGAAGTATCTAATGAGTGGGCAGGACTGGCCTTGCCATGGAGCCAATGATTGACAGCTGGCTGGCCTCCTGCCTCTGGAAGCCCTTCAAGAGTTGAGCCCCAGTCATATCTGCTTAGCCATGAAACCCTCTGACTTAGGTACTAGGACTCAGAGAAGTGCAGACAATAAATCATTCTTTTTCATGAATGTAGAGTTTCTGCTGTGCATGTCACAAGAACCCCAGCATAAGTTTCTTCTGGGACTCAAAAGCCCATATGCAGGAGATCAAATCTTGAGACAAAATGTACCTTGAATATAAGACACTAGAGCCCAGCTACTAGATTCTGTGACAATGTCATGGTCACAGTGTGTTTTCTGATACGTGGATTTGTCTTCTAGCAAAGCATCCTTATGCCCATGGCCTCAGGAGAGAGAAGACTCTTAAGCAAATGCCAAAAGGGCTGTTTCACTGATGCCTCGGACATGGTGCCCCCACAGGAGAATGACACCTAAAGAATAGAGACTAAGTTCTTCCCTACATCCAGAAGAACGGCATGCAGCTTTGCCCTCCTCCACTCTACACACACACTAGGACTCCAGTGTCCCAGATGCAGCTGGAGACAGATGTCCACTGGGAGAAAGATGCTCTATAGGAGAAAAAAAATTTCTGGCAGGTCTGGTAGTGCTGAAAGAAGGGGACAAAGTCGGCAAAAAGTAAGAAATGGCAGACTCTTTGGTGGCCAACCAGATGTTTGTCAACACGTATGAGTACAACACACTCAAAAAAGAGTCCCCAAAATACTTGGGCAACGTCTTTCATGAACAACATGAAACAACGGGCAACATTTTTCTGGTGGTCCTTAGAGAGTAGGTGGGTTCAAGGCCAAAGAAATTTTAATTGTTGCTCTTAAGGTAGAGCCATTTAGACCTATAAGATGGCAACACCTGGAGAAACTAGACTTAAAAGACATAGATTTTAACTTTCAGAGTCACTTTAGAACTTGCATATATTTTCAAAATTTAGCCTGCATGAAATATTTCCTAAGAATAAGTTGTGTGTGCAATGCATCCTTTATGTAGAAGGGGGATTCCTGTCTGAGGAAGATTTCCAAGAACCAACGTGGTGGTGGGGACACTATGATTCTAACCAAAAAGGCAGGACTGCCTACCCTACTCCCTCGAATCTCACCCCTACACCTTGTTGTCAGCACATCTAATTGTGGACCCTGCAACCACGATGTTCCATACCTGCTTGCCAGCTCTCTGATGCATGGCAAACCTCAGAACCCTCCTATCTGAAGAAGTTAAATCATAAGTCATAATTGCAATTTTCTGGTGTGGGGAAATCCTATATTATTGCAAGTTTAACATTGGTGATCACAATTCAAACTGTGGTACTCTTGCAGAGAAATGTTTGAAAGTGCCCTATGACACTGACTCACTGTCTGTCTTGTCCAAAGTTTCCCCATCAGAGAAACCTTCACTGACATCATCATATTTTCATATCCTCAAAAAGCAAGCTGCGTTGCCTGGAGGATTTTTCTTTACCACCACACTTCTTAAACTGGAGCACGCGAATGTGACACTGTCAGCAACAGCGTGGGAAGAATACCCCTGGCACCACAGGGCTACTATCTCCCTGGAGACGTGAGGGTGGAAAGTAATCATTAAACTTGTGAGGAGTTGCTCTTAAACAGTTTCTGAATAGGTAACACGCGCACACAAAAAAGTTCAACATTACACATGTATATTGTGAAAAACAAGTGTCCATTCTGGTCCCATCTGTCAGTTCCACACTCCTCCACCCAAAAGTCAACTACTATTACTAATTTCTTAATTATCCTTCCAAAGAAGACATTTGATAAATATGTCCCCAATTTAACAGACTGCAAGTGATTTTAAACAGTAATTTTTAAATGGTGAAGTGCATATGAATCACTCATGGATCATATTAAAATGCAGATTCTGATTCAGTCGGCCTGGAGCAGGACTGCGGTCTTGCATTTCTAACAAGCTCCCAGGCGGTGCCAGTGCTGCTGACCTGTGAACCATACTGTGAATAACGAGTATTTAAAACATTATGTTTACTCGAATATATGCCGGTAGAAAGACAGCTTCTAGGAAAGCAAGCTTACAAAATCTATTAAAATTAAAAACATTTGAAGTCTTCAACCCAAAAATCTCATTCTTGAGGATCTAGTCCAGAGTAAAGCAATACATATATTTTATATACATATATCAATGCTTTGTTTGCCAATAAGTGGGAAATAAAGGCTTACTTATAGGAAATAACTGAGTTCATTTGCAATATATCTATACCATGGGCTACTATGCAGTCCTTAAAAAAGAGAGAGAGAAAAAGACTTCAGAAATAACTAGTTTTTTTAGAGAAATTTCCACAAGTATTATTGACTGTATAAAGCCAGACTCAGGTAAGTATGTATTATATTTGTGATCCTCTTATTGCACAAGAAAAGACAAAAACTAAATGTATATGTTTTTGTTTACATGTATGTATGTGTGTAGTGTCTATATACATATATATGCTACATATGATTCTATGAGCATATAAAAAACTATGGAAAGATACAGCCTAAGTTATTAACCTAGATATAAAGGATAAGAGGTAATTGTGGGTGAAATGTCAACCAAAAACAGGAAACAAGAGGAAAATTGAGTTCAAATAACATGTATATCATGTTCATGCAAAATTATATATGTGCATATTTTATAAAGACGGAAATTGGAAAACCCTTATTTTTATATTGAAAAACCCTATATACGGCATCAAGAGCAAAATACACATACACTTTAAGATAAAACATGAGACTTCAATGTTCTCAGAACATGGTCCTCCTTTCTTAACTTCCTTAAAATGACTTTGGTTTGAATGTTTGAGGTTCCCTGCTTAGCTCATTGGTGTCTACATGGTATCTCTCAGTTTGATTGCTCTGGATAGAAAAAAAAAAAAATTACAGTGAAGATTGTTATTTCGATAATGACCAAGAAGGTTATTTATGATTTGGGATCCTCTCAAATCCATTACTCTTAACGGTAGGCACCGTAATAGTGATTAAATCCCCTTGAGGTCCGCCTTGAGAAGTAGCACCCGATTCCCCTTCCTAGTGCTCAGAAACTGCCACCTACTTGTAACACCTTCCTCTTCAATGCTTGTCCGCCCCACCCCCCTCCCCCGCCCTGCCCACTCTGAAGAAACAAACACCAAATTAGCAGTATGTATCCCACATCACGGTGCAGAATGTGGGGCAGATTACCAAAGGATGTGAGAGGCACACAATTTGAAGTCTTTTTATCCTCTGAGTTAAGAAACATTATTTTTTCCTCCCCACCACTTACCCACATCTAAGCACAATCAGGCAGAGAGCTAAAATACACGTATGGCAGATCAGCTAGAAAAAAAAATATGGCCACACTTGCATTTTGTTTTGAAGATTTTCAGATAATATCAAAGATTGTTTCCAAGCCACAGTCCTGGTTTTACAGTCCAGGGCAATGTTTTAACCATTTCAGAAATGGAATAGCGTGTGTGTTTCCAACTCTTTCTCTTTGTAACATCCAGAATAGATTTTAGTTTGACTTCAATGGCAAAGCTATTAGACCTAAATAAATACATAATCTCATATATTCATGTATGGTCACCCAAAATGTTTATCTTTATGGGAAATTGAAAAGTACAAAGACATCTAAACACCGGGACAACCAAAATATCCATTATGTGCTTCCTTCTTTTCTGAGAAGGTTCCTTTCTAAAGGAAGATTCTAACCATGGGTTAGGACAAACACAATCTTTCCTATCTCATTTTTCTTGTTACCTGCATTAACTTTTCTTATAGTAGCATTGATGGGCAGTATACTGTTTACCTACGGTTTGTTAAGGAGAGTCTGCTTAAGTTAGTGTTCTAAGGGTTTCAGGTGCCAATTAAGTATAAATATTTAGTCTTCCCTGGCAAATAACTTTATGTCCTTCTCACCTCCATATTTGGGAATCAAGTGTCATCCACTAAGTAGACAGGGAGTCCCCAGGTCTGCATGGATGAAATAGTGAGGGCTATTACTTAGAGCACTTGGGAGAACCACAGCCTCTGATCCATCATAACTTCTTCTTCTAGCCAAAGACTGGCCTAGAGCTAGGCAGTATGTGTCCAGGCCCAGCCATTCCCCATTAGGCATTAGCCTCTTTGAGCCAGGAAGACACCAAGGAGATAAAGTCCACTCTGCCTCTGCCACAGCATCTCCAGAGTCTTAAGGTCTGTTAGAAACTTTTGGTTCTAGACCTGTTGCTGGTTCCTGGAAATGCAGCCAAATGGTATTGCAGGGGGATATAGGGTGAGCCATAGATGGGGAGAGACACCCCATGATGAGATATCAAAATTGTCATATGCGAGTCATGTGCTTTGCAGCATGTGTGCCCCCTCTCTCATAACGTCACAGCATGGTACATACTAATATATATGATTTGATAGGGAAGTCTTTCTGAATTAAGGAAAAGTATAAGCAACATAATATTCTCCAAGAAGCATAATTCTATTATCTTCAAACACCAAACACATGTTTACAGGAACTACAAGGCAACAAAAGTGCTTCCTAATCAAAGGATGTTTTTCATAAGATGACTTTTTTCCCTACAAGTTAACATCTCTAAAATTGGAATGGACCTTGCAATTAATGTCATTGTAGATCTGGTGAAGTGCAGAAAATAGGAACAATATCAAATTCATTTATGAGTGTTGTTGGTTCTAAAGCAACTGGAAATCCTTGTGAAATAAGTTGCTCTGCTAAGCATGCCATATCAGGTTTTTTGTTTGTTTAATTATGTTTTAACCTAGGAAGTGTTTTCCCTAACTAAATCTCCCTCTAGGTTACCTAATTAGAATTCTGAATTCTTTGATGCCACATAATGATATTTCCCTTTAAAGGCAATTTTTGCTATTATTGTATCATCTGTTTCTATCCTGGCTTGAAGTCTATCTGCTTGTCTCCTCATCTCACCTGATTCCATTTGAATGGATTTCAGCTCATCACTCCGGAGAGAGAGCTATGTAATTCTCTTTTCCTCCTCTTTGTTTTCTTTTTTTCTTTTCTTTTTTTTTTTTTAGAAACAGGGTCTCACTCTGTTGCCCAGGCTGCAGTGCAGTGCAGTGGTAGTGGTGTGATCATAGCTCACTGCAGCCTCAAACTCCTGGGCTCAAGCAATCCTCCAGCCTCAACCTCCTGAGTAGCTAGCACTACAGGCATGTGTCACCACACCTGACTAACTTTATTTTATTCTTTTGTACAGACAGAATACAGACACTATGTTGCCCAGGCTGGTCTCAAATTCTTGGCCTCAAGCGATCCTCCTGCCTGGGCCTCCCAAACTGCTGGTATTATAGGCATGAGCCACCGTGCCTGGCCCCTCCTTGTTTTCAAATGTTACATAGATTGTGCTGTCAGAGTTGAACTCCTTCTTAAACAAGTACAATTGTGCTCAGCAGGACACTGACCTGACCTACTTTGATGGGAATGTGTTGCACAATTGCAAATCACTTACCAACACTGGCTGACCTAATTCCAATCATATACGGTTTCTCTGAAACACTTATTGAGAGGGAACATGAATTAAAATCATTATGGAAATGTCTCTTCAATCAAACAGGAGCAAAATGATGAAAATGCTACTACAAAATCTTATCCTCAGCTTTTCAGATAGCAGCATCATTTTCCATGATTTTCTTATTTTTCTCCTTGAGTGTTCTTAATGATTCATTATCATCCCTGAGAACCAAACTGCTTCTTTCGTCAACCCTTACCTCCTCTTATGTGACCAGTTTATTTCTTCTTACTTTTATAGAATGATGACTCATAACTAAATGAACTTTTTTATAAATCTCTGAATTAAAAAGCTGTTTTGATCAAATTATCTGGCTGGTTTTTTGACATATCCTGTGAAATATTGCCTGGGTATTGTATATTTGACACTGAACACTGCTACACATATGATATTCTCTATTTAGGACATATGGAAATACAACTCAAAATGGCACTAGATTAAGCTTTTGGAATATCTAAGTGTTTATATTTCTAAAATTATTCAGATAAACCATCCATCCATTCTTCTTTATTATGTAATTGCCAATGTGCTGATTACATGTATTTTAGGTGTTCTCTTATTGGGAAAAATGTTTTTGACACCTATAAACCACAGTAGAGTGTCAGGTTAAACAAAGCATTTTGTTCCCACAATTTGCTCAAGAACAATTTGTATCTGTAAGCAAAAATTTACCAACATGATTCTGGCCCTAAGTGCTAACAGATCATATGTTGGTTCCCAGCACAAAATGTAACAGGTCTATAGTGATGAAGGACGAAAGATGAATTGGATTTCAGGAACCAAGCAGAAGAGGAGTGTGGAGCATCCTTTTAATTTCAATTCAATATTTGGCTCAAGATTTTTATTGTGTTTTTATTGCCTGGGAAACAAGACTGAATTCAACTCATCTGAAAACTGAGTCTCACAAAACACCACTACATCAAAGTGGCTAAAAGAAAATAAACTTCTGGTGCATTATAAAAATAAAAGTTAGTGTCTCAAGGCAGAACTGTTGTCTAAACTATGTAAACAGGAAAACCTAATCTCTCTAAAGTTTCCTACCTGAACACCTTTTTTTGTTGTCATGCAGGCAAGCATGTTGGTACATCATCAGGAAACATCAAGATGCTGCCTGCAATGGTTAAAATACCAATTCTTTGACACAGTAACTCACCACAAGATAAACAAGACAGGAATAGTGGAAGCAAGATAACCAAGACAGAAATAGTTGAAGCTAACCAGAACTGAGCCAACTGTGTGTTATCTGCAACAAAAAGGAGGAAGGGGCCAAGGGAGAGAAAAGATGAAAAGATGGGCAAAAATGTGTTCAAGATTATTCCCTGCCTTCATTGGGAATTGAAATGGGCATATGAGGGTAAATTGAGCCAGAGTGATTAAATAACTCAACCTTCTTTTTAAACTTGAAGTCAATCCATCTTCAGATGTGAACATTTTATTTTATTTTTTTATAAAGGGGAAGAAGTGAGGCTCAATTTCCTTTTTTTTTTTTTTTTTTTTTTGAGACAGAGTCTCATTCT
>NW_012154274.1:281431-289386 GCF_000956105.1 Propithecus coquereli
TTTTGAGACAGAGTCTCATTCTGTTGCCCTGGGCTAGAGCGCCATGGCATCATTATAGGTCACAGCAACCTCAAATTCCCGGCTCAAGCAATCCTCCCACCTCAGCCTCCCGAGTAGCTGGGACTACAGGCATGTGCCACCACACCCGGCTAATTTTTCTATTTTTAGTACAGACAGGCTCTCGCTCTTGCTCAGGCTGGTCTCAAACTCCTGAGCTCAAGCAATCCTGCCGCCTCGGCTTCCCAGAGTGCTAGGATCACAGGCGTGAGCCACCGCACCCAGTCCAGATTTGAACATTTTAAATAAGAAGCTACCTTGTCTCTGAAAGCCTGAAAGGTTAATCTTTTCTTGTTTCACTGAAATAGCAATGACACATGCATTTGTTCTCATGGAAGATGCAGGAGTATTTTTCAGATTATATATTATATTATATCTATATTTATATTCAGAAATATTATAATATAGATTTTATTCCTTTCCTAGGAAATAATGTTGTTGTACTAATGAAATGAAATGAGGTGCCCATTGTGTTAGCAATGATGATGATGATGGAGATAATGAGACGGCAACGGCAATAATGATGAAGAGTAGTGAGCCCCATGTACGTGCACTTACTCCCTCCACTCTTTCAGTAATTGTTGCCAGTTTCAAACCTATTAGGCGTTGTCCTTCTCTCACTGTAACATAGCCCTTTGGTGGATTGTTTTTTCACTGTAGCTTTTCTGCCATGAGCTATTATTTTTCTCTCCTGCCTGAGGTCCTTTCCATTCATGATTTGGAACCTCCGGATTTTTCTTGAGATACCAAATTCTCATGATTCTTCCTCAATTCTGGCCCTAGCAATTCCAAATAATTTGCTGACATTCATAATTGACTCTAACTTTACATCATAGTCATTCTCTCAGTTGCTTCATAAACAAACATTTCTTGTAATTGCAAAACATCTACCTAGAAAGTTGGGGGAAAGGGGTAGTGGCATCAGTTTCTTTTTTCAGTGTTAATCAGAGAAAGACTGAAAGTGATGCTTTATGACTAAGCTTTTGAAGAAAGGAGACTAGTCAAGTTGGTGCAATCTTTGTCCGGAGTCTGTGGTTGGCATTAAGTATACACTTCCAACATTGTTTTTTATTATCTTGACTAAATTTTTATAACTTAAATATCCCAAGTGATGAAATTAAAAATTTCCAAATAACTCTAAACATCATGAAATTTTCATTTAGATCCCATATCTCAGTTCATCTGAGAATGAGAAGCACAGTGGTGAATTATCATCTTGATGACCAAAAAGGAGAAAAGAGTTCTGAGCAACAGTGAACCAAGATCAATGGGAACACAAAGGGAAAAAAAGTTATAACTAAGTAGGGGGAAACTGGCAGTGAAAAACATCTATTTTTTTTTTTTTTGCCAAATGAGAGTCAATTAAAAACTTATGTAAAGAAAGAAGGATAGATAAATATAGGGAATACCCGTCTACCTTAAAGCATAGAGATAAACACAGACTCCAATGAAGACTGCTTATTTCTTACCCTCTGTCCATCAACAAGATGAGTTTTTGAAATGACTCCAGAGAGTGGATAGCCTTGCTCTTTTTCCCTGGCTGTCCTTTCCCCCAGCCTCCTGGGACCATGTTAATTTGGGAGACAGAGTAAGTGCTGTATCTACATAACACCAGAACAGGAAGCTGAAAGGGGAAAAGCTCAGTGTATTGTACATCTGACCTCCAAAGAAAGATTTAATTTGACAGCTTTTTATTTTGAGTTGACTGACTTTAGGTATTGAATAGAAAAGCCTAGGTTTGCATGAAATCAAACAAAGGAGACCAAGTAGCGGAACCAACCTTTGATGCAGAGAACAACAGAGAAAGCAGATCTGATGTCCCAGCCAGCAACAATAGCCACTGTTTGTGGAATACCTTGTACATGCCAGGTTCCTGCTAAATGTTTTAGGGCTCATAACTGCCCTTTGCAAAGGCATTATTATATGCATTTTTAAAATGAGAAACTGAGACAGAAAAGAGTGGTTTGCACAGCCAGGTTCTTTCCACCACCCTATAACCTCTCTCTGATGTGATCAGTAGCTCTCTAATGGTACTTAGCTTTTTCCATGTTGTATTGTGGACTGTGGAGGTCCTCCACAGATACATTTTTAAAATCTTTGTGTATCCTTGAGACTTAGTCCATAATTGTTGCACAATATTTTTCTTTTAAAAAATGAATGCATACTACAATTTAAGAATTTTGTCTAGAAGAGAGGTTTTCTTGATCTCTTCATTTGCTTATTTCTTGCTATGCATATTTTGTGTGACTTTGAGTCAGTTATTTAATCTCCCTAAGTTTTAGATACTTCACCTATAAAATAGGAATAATACAACTACTTAAAAGGGTTGTAATGAGGCATAAAAAAAAAAATGAATGCACAAAGTAAGCAATGACAAAACTCCCACTGCAGAAGCTCTCCTATCCAGGTGAAATTGATCAGTTAACTAAAACAATAGAATAAATAATAGCAACATTTAAAAAAATTGTAACCTAAATATTTTTTACTTCAGTTAATTTGCATTAATTTCCCATATATTCATGTAAGACTAAGTGTTTTTCTGAGCATAGTTCCTCTTACTGGAGTTTGGTGTTGTTTTCCACGTACTTTCATAATTTCTAGTTTCTCTTTCTTTTAAATGGAGTAATATACTGTTGTGAAACTGAGTGAACAATGCATTTCGATATTTATGGGTTTTCTTATTAATCATTAACAATTATCTCATACCTAATTTGTTGTAATATTTCAATGCAATGAATGAATCAACTTTCTTTTTCAAATAAGTCACATATGTCTTATAGAAATGATAATTTTTATTTTATGTTGATGGTTCATCAGTTTATCTAGCATTTAACTAAACTGTGTAATTACCATGACAATTACATCTGGCATAAACCATTCCACTGGTCAGAGTGGTGTGTCTTGGGTGTTTAGCAGGCCTGAAGAGTCAGCTAATGGGGAGATCAGATAAGAGTGCTTCTATTATACATGGTTGTTATTATTGTCTGTTCCTTCTCTTAGCACATAGCCTAGGAGAGAATGTACTAAACACTATATTCAAAAGAAGAGAGGACAGCTGAGTTTTACCTTCTTAATCAGTTTGATAGGTCATTGATACTGCTGTACCACCTGAGTTTTACTTGGAGTAACAAGAAAAAGTACAAAAGAAGAGATACGCAAAAACAAAGGCAGCGCCAAACTTCGAGTAGACAAACAAGGCAGGTTAAGAATTGAGGGCAAGGATTCATAAACTGCCGAAGTAAACTTTGCCTCTTTAAGACTGAATTGTCACTGCTTGCACTGCCCCCATCTGTTTCTCCCCTACTTATTACTATTTAATAATAAAACCACTAGAAAATTCAAAAGATTAGATGTTACCTTTTGATTTATTTAATCTATTTTCATTTATTCCATAATGCCACAGAAATTACATTAGAAATATTTAGCTATTTGTTTTTCAGACAAAACCTTTTAAGAGTGAAATTTTCCTTTCAAAGTGAAATTTTAAAAAGAATTGCTAAATACTAAAAAAATTAATGAAGGACCTGTACTATCAATAATTATAGAGGAGGCAGATGGTTCCACTGCCCCACTCCCATTGTCCCCTGAGGACCTCCACAGAGGCATAGAGCTCCATGAAAACCAGCAAATACTTTTCAGAACCTTGTTCCTGCTATATAGCCAGTCTAAAACCAGTCATATTAAATATACATGCACACACACACTAATGCACTGATAACAAATACAGATTTTACTGCAGGTTTCTTGAGAATTTGGAACAGGGCTATTATATGGTACAACACACAGAGAGATAGCCTAAGACTGTCAATTTGCCCAAAGGCCTATGGCACATTGGTGCTCTCCTTAGTCCTGTACCACCTTCTCTTCTCTGGCCACTCAAGCTCTTGGCATCTTTGCCCATATTTTCCCTACATATGCACATCAACCATTTCTTTTCTTAAATAAAACAAAGCAAGCCAACTGTCTACCAACACGAAGCCCTGATTTTTAGCCACACAAGACCACCTCTTGTCGCTAATCATGCTCTTTGAGAGCCAGCCACCATTCATTCAACCACACACTGGTCTTGCCCAACCCCTCCTGCCCAGAGAAAATAGCTCAGAGTTGAACTAGTCAGATACACTTTCCATCACACTGGTAGCTTCCACGAAATAAAGTATAGTTTCAAAGAGGAAAGGTCTCTGTTCCTTGTGCACGTCTATGAGCATATCACAATGTGAAGTCAGAGATTTCCGACCAATCTCACTGGAGTCCCGTGAACAATGTATAATTCTTCAAATCACATCATCTGAACCATGATTCATCTCTTCCTGTATTTGCGCCGTGATTCTAGTTATTCATACTAGAATACTAAAGTATTACTCCTTTGTGAGTAATGCTTTCCCCAATCAGATATCAGAATGGGACTTAGGGTATTGTCTTCCCCTCTTTTCTTCTCTCCATGATTTTCTTAGAATATTTATATCTATGGTACATCAGAAAGATGTGCCATTGAAAAAAAGATCAACAAAATTGACACAAGCCATTAAGTAGACTGACCAAAAAAAAAAAAAGAGAGAGAGAAAATTCAAATTACTAAAATGAGGGATGAAGAGGAGGCATCACTGCTGACCTCACGATAATAAAAGGAATTATAGGGAATGCTATGACCAGCTGTACGCCAACAAATTAGACAACCTAGACAATGGATAAATACCCAGAAAGACACAAACTACCAAAACTGACTCAACGAAAGTATAAGAAATCTGAATAACACTAAATAAGTAAAATGGTTAAATTAGTTATTTTAAAACTTCCCACAGAGAAAAGCCCAGGCCTAGATGGCTTCACTGATGAATTCTACCAAATATCAAAAGAATTAATGGCAATACGTCATGAATTCTTCCAAAAAATAGAAGAGGATGGAATACTTCCCAACTTATTTCATGCTGCTGGTATTACTCTATAGCAAAACCAGACAGACATCACAAGAAAAAAAAAAAAACCTGTAGATTAATGTCCTGTATAAACATAAAGACAAAAATCCTCAACAAAATACTAGCAAACTTGAATCCAGTAACAAAATAAGACCATGAACAAGTGAGATTTATCCCAGAAATGGAAGATTGCTCTAACATCTGAGAATCAATAAAAGTAAGACATTATATAGGTGAATAAAGGACAAAGCAAATATAATCATCTCAATAAATGCAGAAAAAGCACTTGACAAAATCCAACAACCTTTCATGATAAAAGCATTCAACAAAGGAGGAATAGGAAGGAGATTCCTCAACCCGAGAAAGGATATCCAAGAAAAAGCTACAGCTAACATTATGTTTAATGGTGAAAGACTGAATGGTTTCCCCCTAAAAATTAGAAAAAAGACCAGGATGTCCACTCTTACAAGTTCTGTCTGCCATTATACTGGAGATTCTATCCAGGGCAATTAGTCAAGTAAACAAGTAAAAGTCCACCAGACTGGAAAGAAAGAAGTAAAACTATCTCTACCCACATGTAATATGATCTTGTATACAGAAAATTTTCTATTTTCACACGAATTGACAGGGGAAAAAAGGAATTCACAAGAAAAAACTATTAGAACTAATAAATGAATTCAAAAAGATTGCAGGATATAATATTAGTATACTAAAAGCGATTGTATTTTTATACCAAACAAATAACAGTATGAAAAGGAAATTAAGAAGACAATTCCATTTACAATAGCATCAAAAAAAATATTATACTTAGACATATATTTAACAAAAGAAATATCAGACTTCTACACTGAAAACTGTAAAACACTGTTTAAAGAAATTTTAAAATCTTAAGAATGGAAAAAATCCTATGTTAGTGGATTAGAAGACTTAATATTTTTAAGATGGCAGTACTCTCTGAATTGATCTTTGGATTCAATGTAATCCCATCAATCCAGTAGCCTTATTTTCAAAAATTAGCAAACTAACCCTAAAATTTATATGGAAATACAAGGGATCCAAAATGTCTAAAACGATCTTGAAAAAAATGGAAAAATAATGTTGGAGGACTCACACTTCCTGATTTCAAAACTTACTACAAAGTTATAGTAATAAAAGCAGCAAAGTGCTGGTAAAAAGGTAGATACATAGATCAACAGAATAAAATTGAGCATATAAAAAAATAAACTTATACTTCTGGTTAATTGATTTCAGACAAGAGTGCCAGTGTAATCAAAAGGAGAAGGGAAAGTCTTCCCACAAGTAGCCTTTCCATCGCCTGGATATACACATGCAAAAGAGTTAAGTTTTTTTATGTTTTGTACCTGATGTGATTCTCTCTAGAGCAGTGGCGAGGAGACCTTGGGACTGCCGTGAGCTTCAGGTCTCCAGCGATAGACTTTGCAGTAAGAGAGCCAAAGACTGCCACCAGCCAGGCCTTGAGGGAGGGTGGGACTGGTGGGACAGTGTTGGAAGGGGATGAAGCAGTTGCACATCCAGGCAGGGATCTCAGGGAAAGGAGCCTATGGAGCTTATAAGTAGCAGGAGGACTCGGTTGTTCTCCAACCAAGCCAGAGGGAATTTCCTTGACTCCTCTAGAGAAAGTACTAAATAGGAAGGCTAATTTAGTTGGAAGTCCTGATTTAGGGCCTTCTCTCCAAGAGTGGCAAGAGTGGCTGTGTTGCCTGTGACAAGATTGCATGTGAAAGCAACGTTGCATGGGACACAGGAAGGAGGAAAGAGTGGGACAGCACAGCAGCCTGGACAGTGCTGGAGGACTGTGGCTGCAAAAGGCTTCTGCCCTGGCCTTGCATAGCTGGTCCTGGGGGGAGGCTCAGGCACCCCCAGGACACTGAAGGGAAACAATTGCTCTGATTCTTCTCCAGATGGAGTTTCCTTTGGGGGTGGGGTGGAGTGGGCAGGGGAAAGAAAACTATGCTCCATTAACTTTTTTTTTTTTAGTTCCCATTTAAGATCCCTTTGAAAAAGTCCAACTCCACTAAACCAAGAGAAAGAAATTTCAAGAGGTGAGTGGGTCAGGGAGGAAGAGGCCAGAGCCCCAGCATCAGGGTCATTGGTAAAAGCCAAGCTTCTCCCACAGCTCAGCCTCCTGGGGGAACAGGCTGGGCTGTGGCAGGGAGAGAAGGGCAGTGGGAGTCCACTGCATGCACAGTCTCCAGGGGACTCGGTCACTGTCTCATAGACATTGAGGCAGGAGGTCTAGGATAGGACTGCACAGGCTGAGTGTGACATGTTCCATAGGTGAGTATGTGCTCAGCCAGGGTTGAGAACTGCCAGAGAAGGAAATTCTGAAACCAGGGTGTGAGGGATCAGGAGCAGCTCTGGGCCAGAGGCTTTGTCCTGAGCTTTTTGTGTCTGACCTCCTAGCCACCACTTTAAGCCAGACAAGCAGTTGCTCTTAACATCTTTGAGGTCACAAACTCTTGGGAATTAGGGGAAAGCTATAAATTTTCTCCCCAGAAAAATGGAAAGCAAGTTTTGCATGCTATTGTGAGGGGTCTCCTGCCCCCCAATCTATCTGTGGGTCCCAAGGTGGAGCACAAATAGATGTGCCAATGCCATGTCCACCCTCCGTCAGAGCCTCTGTCAACACAATGCAAAAACTCCCCTCAAGCTCCTGTTCCTGCCCTGTTTCTGCCCCAACCAATGCATTTCTGCATCTCCTGTTTTAGACAGGAAGCCCATCTGAGAGTCTTTGTTATTCAGTCCTACTTTAAAGGAATCTAGTGTTTTCCACAAGATATACTCTTCTTTAGACACAGCCATCTTCTGAAACTCAGACCATAGTTAAGTACAGGACCCAAATGTCGTTTCAAAAAATACTTATAGGCCGGGCGCGGTGGCTCACACCTGTAATCCTAGCACTCTGGGAGGCCGAGGCGGGCGGATTGTTTGAGCTCAGGAGTTCGAGACCAGCCTGAGCAA
>NW_012154275.1:0-394 GCF_000956105.1 Propithecus coquereli
CTCCAAGGAGTAGTCAGAGTGATCACAGTGATCATTTATAACCTTAAATCAGATCTTGTAACTCTCTCCTTAAAGCCCTTCAGTATTTTTTAACTGTACTTAGAAAGAAACCTAAACCCCTTGGCACACGAGGCCAATCTCACCGAGCCTTTCTCTCCACCTTTGGAAGACCTTGGCACTGTTTTCACTTCACCGGGGCTGGGCTGCTTTTCTCTTATATTTTTGCATATCTGGTCCCTGTTCATTTAGATCTCAGCTCAAAGATTTTCTCCTCTCCCTGCCCCGCCTCCCTTTCCCCACCTTTAAGGCCACTAACTGTGTACTATCACCCTGTTCATTAGGTTCATACCATATATTTCCACATATCGTCATCTTACTTAACTTTTTTTTTTTT
>NW_012154275.1:2404-3100 GCF_000956105.1 Propithecus coquereli
TTATAATATTTATTCTATTGTAACTTAAATATAGGACTTGTCTACTCTATCATCTCACAGCAACCCAGAATTTCTGTCTTCATTAGGAAATTGCTGCCATGGGTAGGTGATGTATTAATTTCCTCTCACTGCCATATAAAGTTATCATAAACTGAGTGGCTTAACATGATAGAAATTTATTCTTTTACAGTTCTGGAGGGAAGAAGTCTGAAATTAAAGGGTCAGCATGGTTGATTCTTTCTAGTGGGTCTAAGGGGAAATCTGTTTCATGCCTCTTTCCTGGCTTTTAGGACTTATGGCAATTCTTGGTGTTCCTTGGCTTGTAGCTGCACAACTTCAATTTCTACCTTCGTCTCTCTATGGCCTTTTCCTTCTGTGTTTCTCTGTGTTTTCACTTCTTTCACTTCTCTTTCTCTTTCACTCGTCATTGAATTTAGGGCCCACCAAGATAATCCAGGATGATCTCATCTCAAGATCCTTACCTTAATGGCATCTGCAAAGACTCTAATTCCAAATAAGATCACATTCTGAATTTCTAGGTGGATGTAAATTTGAGGGGGGCATTATTCAAACCACTATAGATGATAAACTATTGTGAAATTTCTGGAGTAACAGATAATGCTGCAGGAAAATTCCTTCCCCTATGTGAAATTGAAATTAAAAAAAATACTACTTTTAATTGTGTAAAGAGTATAA
>NW_012154275.1:5574-5934 GCF_000956105.1 Propithecus coquereli
TTTCCACAGAGGTTGCACTAATTTGCAGTCCCACCAGCAGTATAAGGGTGTTCCTATTTCTCCACATCCTCACCAGCATTTGTTGCTTTGGGACATGCCATTCTTATCGAAATACCAATAATATCCTTCACAAAAATAGAAAAAAAATTCTTATTTTTTAAATTTCAGAATATTATGGGGGTACTAATGTTTAGGTTACATGTATTGCCTTTGCCCTGCCCGAGTCAGAGCTTCAAGCATGTCCATCTCCCAAATGGTGTGCACCGCACCCATTAGGTGTGAATATACCCATCCCCTCCTCCCCTCTCCCACCTGCCCAACACCTGATGAATGTTACTACTATATGTGCACATAAGTATT
>NW_012154276.1:0-1566 GCF_000956105.1 Propithecus coquereli
AAAGTGACGTGCTCATGTGACACAGCCGGTTCTTGGTAGGACAAAGGAATAACTCAGGTTATGTGTCTTCTATTCCTGCGTTTATCTGCTCTGGTCACAAAAGGACCATCATTTTGATTCAGGGTCTGACTATTCAGTTCTTTATTTCATCCAGATCTTTGTTTCTCCTTTCTTCCGCTTTTTTCTATCTAAATTGTGGCTGCTTCACTGTTCGTTGATATCCTATTAGAAAGGAGATGTGGGGAGGAGGTCCGGAATAAAACCTCGTCATTTCTCTCTTGGTGAGCCTTTTCCAGTTGTGATTTGCATAGGAATAAATTTGAAACAACTGTGAAATGCAGGCTGAAGATCATTTGTATTAGGTTATTAAGTGTGAAATGTCAGATTTCCTTAAGTACTAAGTTTGACAGTTGATATCTCTGACATTTCACTTGGACATTTCTTGTTTCATTTTTATTGTGAGAGCACATCCTCAGTCTTTCAAACACACATTGTGGCTTGTGATTATC
Organism: Propithecus coquereli; assembly: GCF_000956105.1. Lineage (NCBI taxonomy): Eukaryota > Metazoa > Chordata > Mammalia > Primates > Indriidae > Propithecus > Propithecus coquereli. Next base: position 510 of record NW_012154276.1, read on the forward strand.
TTTCAAATTTTTTTAAGAGCAATTTTTTTGAAACCACGGAGAAGTCAAAAATCTGTGTCGTTTTCAAATATGAGTTCCCTCGTGGAACCAATGCAGCGCAGACAGCTCAAAACATCAACAAAGTGTTTAGGAAGGATGTGGCTAATGAATGCACAGTACTTTGATAGTTTGAGAAGTTTCGTTCTGGTGATTTTAATCTTGAAAATGAGCCAAGTGGGCAACCTGAGCCCAAGGTGGATAAGGATGAGCTGAAAGCTGTAGTGGAAGCGAATCCATCTCGATCTACGCGTGAGTTAGCAGCAAGGTTTGACTTTACTGTTCCAACAGTATTGGACCATTTGAAACCAGCATGGTAAAGAAGCTGGATAGATGGGTTCCACGTGAATTAAGAGAAATCATCTCAAAGCTTGCCTTTCTTTGCCATCATGACATAAAGGCAAACCATTTCTACACCGCACTGTTAGGTGTGATGAAAAATGGATTCTTCTTGACAATCGCAAGCATTCAGCACAATGGTCGGATAAGGATGAAGTGCTAAAACAGAGTCCAAAACTGAATATTCATCAAAAATAGCTAATGGTGTCTGGTGGTCCAGCACTGGTATTATCCACTACAGCTTCATGAAACCTGATCAGTCCATTACAGCAGATGTCTGCTGCAGCCAGCTGGACGTGATGCTTGTGATTAAGCAGCCGAGATTGGTCAATAGAGACAGGCCAGTCCTCTTGCAAGACAACACTCCACCACGTGCCACACAAACAACGCTGCTCAAACTACAGAAGCTGGACTTGGAAACTCTCTGTCATCCACTGTATTCACCAGACCTTGCACCAACTGACTACCACTTCTTCCAGGCTTTGGACCACTTCTTGCAAAGAAAAATATTCAGTTCTCAGCAAGCTGTGGAAAATACCATTTGCAATTTGATCATCACTCACTCTCCGGGCTTCTTTGCGGCTGACATAAACAAGCTGCCGTTCAGATGACAAAACTGTGTCGATAGTTTAGGCACATATTTTGATTAATTGTACTGCTTCTTGTTTGAGATATAATAAAC
>NW_012154276.1:2945-3305 GCF_000956105.1 Propithecus coquereli
CACTTGGGGCCAGGCACAGTGGCTCACGCCTGTAATCCTAGCACTCTCGGAGGCCAAGGTGGGAGGATCACTTGGAGTTCAGGAGTTCAAGACCAGCCTGAGCAAGAGCGAGACCCCATCTCTACCAAAAATAGAAAAATTACCCGTGCATGGTAGCACATGCCTGTAGTCCCAGCTACTCGTGAGGCTGAGGCAGGAGGATCGCTTGAGCCAGGAGTGTGAGGTTACAGTGAACTACAATGACACCACTGCACTCCAGCCGGGGCAACAGAGCAAGATTCTGTTTCAAAAAACAAAAAAACCCCTTGGTCAAGGTGTATTATTCTTTTTACATATATTAGAGTCAGAGAAGTTAAATAT
>NW_012154276.1:6724-7065 GCF_000956105.1 Propithecus coquereli
GGGGAGATGGGCGTGCGCGGCCCGTCCTCGGGAAGTTACACTGCAGCAGGCCAGCAGGAAACCGGGGGCATCGCAGGCTTGGCCAAGGGCTGGGGGAAGCCCTCCTGGCAAAAACACGTGATCCAGGACCGGGAGGCGAGGAGGCGTTAGCTACAGGCCAGTGACACGACCGTAACAGTGTTGCTAGCAGAAGAAACAACAGCCTGAAGGCCATGGTGAAAGAGTGTAGCACCCTGACCCCCCAGAACAAAGTCAGCGTGGCTGGAGCTTCAGGTGTGAGGAAGGGCTGGCCGGAAGCAAGTCTGAGGTGTGAGCACTGGGAGGGAATAGGCATAAAATCC
>NW_012154277.1:0-558 GCF_000956105.1 Propithecus coquereli
TTCAACCAAATCTTTATATAATTTACCCTTGAATCAGAGGGAAAAATTTAAAGTTAGCAAACTGCTAATAAGTTGTATGTCACCATTCATTAATTTATTTAACAAGTATTTCCAGCATGTTTATTCTGTGCCAAAAATGTACTAAGTGCTAAGTTAGTCATTTCTTTGCCCTCAACAACTTAGAGTGTAACTGAGAAGACACTAAACTGATAATTATAGAATAGTGTGGTCTTTGGAGGACTGAGTGGTGGCTCATGAGAGTAGAAGGTAGGTACCCAATCATGAAGTCAGGGGAGATTTCTTCTGGTGATATGACATCTGTTGAATGAAATTTATTGTAACGTCAGTGTAGATTCATCTTTAGTCTCTGTACTTTTAAACTTGCATAGTATTATGTAAGAGAGTTCATGTCCGTAATTATCAAAGAAAGGTGAATTTTCATCTTCCCTATTTCTGCTGAGGAAAATTGACTTTTCACATATTTTAATAAAGGACAAAATGAAGGGTCATACTTAATTTGTTGATCATCTAGTTCTGTTTTGATTGGGTTTAATTAAG
>NW_012154277.1:2458-3963 GCF_000956105.1 Propithecus coquereli
GTAAAAGAAAGTGCTTGTTTCTCTACTTCCTCACCAGCTCAGATACATTATCATTATCAGTCTTTTTAATCTTTGCTAATCAAGTAACCCTCAATCTTTCTGCCTTCCAAAAGACATTTAATTAGATTGTAATTTGGATTTTTTCAGTACTAATTTATTTGCAGTTTTTTCTGTGATCTGCCGTTTCATGTCTTCTGCCTGTTTTCTTTTATTCGTCATTCTTTTATTGATTTCTTTTGGCTATCCTTTAACTTTATCCATATAACAAAGAACAGTAAGGTATTTCACTTTGAAATCAACCAAGAAGGATCATCTCTTTTGCTGTTATGCATTAAGATTTCTTTTTAGTTATGTAGATTTTAATTTTTTGAAATACCTCTATCATCATTTCTTGTTTATATTGCTCCTAACAACAATTCAGAGAAGAATTAAGTTTTCTTAGAAAATTTTTATACTGTTTAAGAAGTCTTTTTAGAAAATATTGTCTCATAAGTTTAGCCAGTTTCATATTCTTTTATTTATTATGCTTTCTTTTTTCTTTTTTTGGGACAGGATAATGCTGACTATAGATTATTCCAGAAAACACTCAAATTGTGTCGTTTCCTTGCCAATTCCCTTTTGCACTATACTAAGGTAAGGCTTTATATACATTACTTTGTTTAATTTTAGTACTCTCAAAAACTTATGTTATTATCCCCATTTCGCAGAATAGAAAACTCAAGGTCAGATAGCACATATCAAGTCATATAGCTAGAAATCAGTAAGGCTAGGAGTACAGTTGTGATTTCTCCATCCATTATGTTTAGGCTATCTCTTAGAAAATAAAAGAAATAGCTTTTATTGTGTTATAAGGTACAGAAAAAAGCTGATGATCAATTTAAAAAATTTTAAAACTCCCCTGGTAGAAAAGAATTGATTTTTAAAAACAGCCTAATTAGAGACAATGTTGCCTCCTAAATACCAAGCAAATATCATCCGGTGCCATTGGTGCACTTCCCACAGCGTATCTCTCTGCCGAAATACACTCTGCAAGCGGCAGGGAACCCAGCGTCAGAAGCAGCCAACTACTCTGTGTGGCGGCTGCCCAGAAGGTCAATTCAGTCAACACACTAAATAAGGTGACAATGTGTCGGTAGCCAGTATGCCAGCCAGGGAATTGTGACTATAATAAACAGTCATTGGAGATCCTTATCTTTTTTCAAAAAGGAGGAAGATAAGGTCAAAAACAAATTCAACATGAATAATAGTTTTTAAAAAGTCATTAACATCTATTACTGATAGTTTCCTTCACTATTTGCTATAAGCATTCTCTGCTCTTCTCTCCAAATAATCTGCCTTGACAATTTACCTATTCTATTCTTAATTATCACTATTATTCTGATGACTACCAAATGTGCAGGTCTCTTTAAAATTGTGACAGTTTTAGAGGTTTAAACATTGGTGACATAGAACAATTAGGCATACTTACGTAGCCTCATCCTCCTTTTCATTCTCAGGTAAGAATT
>NW_012154277.1:5933-6382 GCF_000956105.1 Propithecus coquereli
TTGAAAAAATAAATACTTGCATTGATGCTCAGTAGCTGTAGTTTAAGTCTATGGAATTTCATTACCTGTATTTTATTTATATATGTCTTTCACCTCACTTAAAATTTAATCCTCAAAATAACTTGGAACCAATGTCACAAATGAAGAAATTGAGGCTCAGGGAGGTCAGATGGATGAACCAAAGTTACATAACTAATGATTGACAGATTGGTGATTTTTTTCATCACACCACAAAGACCTCATGTATTTATCTTAAATGTGTCTTTTTAAATGTTGTCATTCCCTGCTAGACAGCATTTTCTCATGTATTGTCAAGTTTACTTCAATTAACGTGGCAAAAAATATTGAATATATATCTTATTTCAGATAGGTTTTGATTGAAGTTTAAACCCCAGTTACTGAGACATTTCCATGAAAAAGTCTTTTCATCCTCTTTTAATGTTAGTATA
>NW_012154278.1:0-500 GCF_000956105.1 Propithecus coquereli
GACTATTTGGCAGTTTCTTACAAAGCTAAACATAGTCTTAAAATACAACCCAGCAATTTTGCTCTAAGTATTTACCCAACTGATTTGAAAATGCATATCCATACAAAAGCTGCACATGAATGTTTATAGCAGTCTTATTCATAATTGCCAAATCTGGAGGAAATCAAGATGGCCTTTAGTAGGTGAATGTATAAACAAACCGTAGTACAACTATACAATGGAATATTATTCAGCAATTAAAAAGAAATAAGACGATTTTAATGGCTTCAACATGGCTGACTAGAGGCATCTGGTATTTGTCTCCTCCACAAAATTGTGAGTAGATTATCACACTTCAGATAGATCATCTAAGAGAGAACACTGGAATTCAATAGAGAGGTGACAGGAAACAATATGGCAAGGAAAGAGAGGGAAGCAAGGCAGCCTGGTTGGCCAGGATCAACTGGGAGCTCCAAGAGGCTCTCCAATGTGGGGAGAGGATAAGTGAGAGATCACCAGTG
>NW_012154278.1:550-919 GCF_000956105.1 Propithecus coquereli
AATAGCTACAACAAACAAACAAACAAAAAACCTCTGAATAAATTTAACCAAAGAGGTGAAAGACCTCTACGAGGAAAATTACAAAACACTGATGAAAGAAATTGAAGAGGATGCAAACAAATGGAAAGGCATCCCATGCTCATGAGTTAGAAGAATTAATATTGATAAAATGGATAAAATGACCATACTATTCAAAACAATCTACAATTTTACAATCCACAATCTCTCAATGTAATCCCTAACAAAATACCAATGTCATTTTTCACAGAAATAGAAAAAAAATCCAAAAATTTATGTGAAATCAAAACAGAGCTCAAATAGCCAAAGCAATCCTGAGCAAATGGCACAAAGTTGGACACATCACACTAC
>NW_012154278.1:2749-3599 GCF_000956105.1 Propithecus coquereli
CATTCTACAAGACAGCATCACTCTGACATCAAAACTAGACAAGGATACAACAACAAAAGAAAACTGAAGGCCAATATACATAGACACAAAAAAACATTAACAAAATACTAACAAACTAAATCCAACATAACACTAAAAAGATAGTATATCATAATCAAGTGTGATTTATCCCAGGGATGTAAAGATGGTTCAATATATGCAAATCAATAAACATGATACAATAAACATGATCAATAAACATCAACAGAATGAAAGGGAAAAAATATGGTCATCTCAATAGATGGAGAAAAATAACTTGATAAAATTCAACACCTCTTCCTTATAAAAATCCTCAACAAACTCAACATACGAGGGATATACTTAAACATAATAAAGGCCACATATGACAAATCCATAGCTAACATCACATTGAATAAGGAAAAGCTGAAAACCTTTTCTCTGAGAACTGGAACAAAACAAGGATTCCCACTTTCACTACTCCCATTCCCATTTAACATAGTACTGAAAGTCCTAGCCAGTGCAATCAGGCGAGAGAAAGAAATATAAGGCATCCAAACTGGAAAAAGAGAAGTCAAATTGTCTGTCTTTGCAGACATCATGATCTTATATTTAGGAAAACCTAAAGACTCCACCAAAAAAATCTTACATCACATCCAATAAATAAATTTAGTAAAGTTGCAAGATACAAACTCAATGTACAAAAATTAGTAGCATTTCTATATACAAAGAATGGACTAGCTGAGAAAGAAATCAAGAAGGCAATTCCATTTACAATAGCTACAACAAACAAACAAACAAAAAACCTCTGAATAAATTTAACCAAAGAGGTGAAAGACCTCTACGAGGAAAA
>NW_012154279.1:0-315 GCF_000956105.1 Propithecus coquereli
GTATCAGGCAGGTGGGAAGGGGGTGGAAGCAATGGGTATATTCACACCTAATCGGTGCATCCCCCCTAATCTGGGGGATGGACACCCTTGAAGCTCTGACTTGGGCGGGGCAAAGGCAATATATATAACCTAAACATTTGTACCCCTGTAATATGCTGAAAAAAAAAAAAAAGGACATGCATAGTCATTCTGAACTTTTTCTTGCATCAGGGATAAACTTTTTAAAGTGGAAGACTGGTCAATTTTTTTCAATCATTCAAATCTGCTCAGTTATATCTTCTAGTCTTGCAACATCAGTTTCATTTCACATATACC
>NW_012154279.1:2892-3319 GCF_000956105.1 Propithecus coquereli
GTAAACATAGATATATATATACACACATATATAATTTTAAAAAATTTTACTTGTAAGCCTTTTACAAAGAATTCCTATAACATTTAGTCATTGGTCAGACAAATTTAAACAAAAGATCAATTCAAAATTGGTAGCTAATATCAATTACTACTCCCTATATGATTAAATCTACCACTGTACTAGTGACCTATGTTCAAGTGAATAACAATTTGATTTCAAAAAAATTATTTGCTACGTCCTTCATTACTTCAGTCCTCTCCAGAAATTAATTAGGTCCTATATTAACTGATGATTTCAAATATAGTCTCAGGTAGTTTCAAGGAACCAAAGAATTTCCTTTATGTCATACCTCTGAACTATTAATACTTACACATATTTTGAAAAATTGCCAATGTTATTCCAGAGCATTGCATGAATCGAGCCGTAA
>NW_012154279.1:5354-7546 GCF_000956105.1 Propithecus coquereli
AAATAGAAAGAAATTAATCGGACAACTAAAAAATATATAGAAAAATTTAGCCGGGCATGGTGGCGCATGCCTGTAGTCCCAGCTACTCGGGAGGCAGAAGGATCGCTTGAGCCCAGGAGTTTGAGTTTGCTGTGAGCTAGGCTGATGCCAAGGCACTCTAGCCCGGGCAACACAGTGAGACTCTGTCTCAAAAAAAAAAAGAAAAAGAAAAGAAAAATTAAGTTGTGACGTGCTTATAACAGTTTACAAAGAAAATGAACATTTATCAATTTAAAAACATTATTATTTGAATAGAGTTCAGTTTGTATCGTTTTATATATCTGTCTTCCAGTAATGATTTCATGTCAATACTAATTCTGTCCACATGCAAAAAACCTTAAGATCCAGCAGGTCCTTAGCAGCAGTTCGTAAGCCTGGATGCAAAGTAGAATCACTGAGGAATCAAGCTAAATGCTGACACTGTCCCCATACCAGCCCAATAAAATCAGAATCTCTGGCCATGGAATTCAGACATCAGTATTTTGAAGTAGTTTTCTAGGTGATACTAATGGGTTGAGAACCAGTGATCTAGCCCCAAATTTTCATTTCATAGATAATAAAACAAACCTAAAAATAGTATACTTCTCTGAAATCAGTTACTAAGAGTTATTGCCACAGAGCTTACTGAAGGTCTTCTGATTCAAAAAACAATGTTCTACATAAAGCTAACCTTTAATTTTTCTCACTGTTCTCATTTCTGATTTGACCCTTTCTCAATTTTAATTGTTTGTTTTGATAAAGACAAATATATCACCTCTATTTTTACTTTATTTTTTTTATTCTGATATGAAAATAAAACCACCCCTCCCACAATATTTTGGAGTAAACTGGGAATCCAGTTTATCTCCCAGTTCTCAGACAGGTACAACACACCTCCATACACCACAACTTACTCACTGTGCCATCAAAAGTTCTAGGCTCCTAGTGTTGCTTCACCTGTCCATCTATTTGTGCTAAACAGAGTGTGACAAACCACAGTGTTCTTGCTTTTACTTGAGGTCAAGTTGTTCTTATTTTGAGACAGGGATGGTTCCTCTTCTCACCAGATGAGATCACAAAATCAGTTACTCCACTAACGTGGCTAAAGCACTGGGTTACGGAACATTAAGGATGATAAGTCACCTAGAAGCTGCATGCGCCTTACACATAATGGGCACACAACAAATGTTTGGTGACCGAGAACACAATTTCTTCTGAATTCTGATCCATATCTAAAGAAAACTCCTCCAAATCTAAGAGATTTAGGTAAAGGAAGAATATTTTTCTCCTATAAAGTATTTTTAAAAACTTTGACAATGTTATATAAGCCACTTGAATAAATTTTTGGCTCTTGTGGGTGGGGTATTATACTAAAGTATCAATTTTCATTTTCAATAAATTGAATTTTGATTAATTAAATGAACAGTGCATTTAATGATCTAGCATGAAATGGGTTCTATAGGTTGATCAACTCCAGTTTTTTTTGTTGTTATTTAGGAAACTGTTAATCACTACCTGAAACTGCATCAAATCACAACTACCCCTCAAAATAGAAACTGCAATATCAGATAACCTTCCAGTTAAACATAGGGTGATTATAGCCAATTTGAGAATTCCAGTTAATGGCATGATTCCTTGTTTCTCTTCATTTTAAGCTAGTTTATTGTGGATATATTCATGCTAAGTGCCAGCTGATCCTGTGACATTACTATACAAATATGCTTGGAAAAATAGATGTCAAGGTCAAGTTTAGAGCCTTCTAGCCTTTCCTGATAATGAGGCTAATTCAGAGTTGTTTAGTTGCTAACTTTACAGGTACACACAATTGAAACATTAACAAAACCTACAAAGATTTACTATTTACTGCCTACTGTGTCAGGTTACTTACAAACATCATATTATTTAATCACAGTAACTCTGGTAAATATTATTCTTTCCATTTTATAAACAATAAAACTGATGCTTAGAGAATTGAAGGATATACAGTATGTAAACACTTGAGCCAAGGTTTGAACTCATATTTAATTCAACTTTGATTGCCACTTTTATTACTACGCAATTCTGCCTTCTGTATTTCATGCTGTATTTTATTTAGATGTAGAGGATCTTTTACCACCCTGTTGATAAAACTCACTGATGTTGTGCAGAAACTGGGGGTAGGCAGTCTGAAGACT
>NW_012154280.1:0-405 GCF_000956105.1 Propithecus coquereli
TCACATTTGTGATTCTCCATACTGAAGTGCCTAATACTATTTTTTGTTTGGCTTTCAGGAGAATATTTTTTGTAGAAGCAAGGATGGATGGGACACAGTTATTTGATCAAATATTAGAGCAGCAGTTTCTGGGATACTTGGTATTTTTGTAAGTTTACTATTTGTTTGCCAGATGCTGATCCAATTTTCTAAAAACTTTAAGCTGGATTATTTAACATTTATCTCTACTCTGTGTGTGTGTGTGTGTGTGTGTGTGTGTGTCCCTTAGACAGCTAGAATGTATTTTACTAGCACTCTGAACTTTACATGTTCAAAACTTCAACTAAGTTAAACTAATTTGATGACAAGAATTTAACGTCAAGACTGACAATGAGTTTCCTGAAGCTTCATCCTTAGGAAACCTGA
>NW_012154280.1:10600-11444 GCF_000956105.1 Propithecus coquereli
CTACATTGCATATAAATATAGCTAATATTATATTTTGCAGATATAACTTTAGTTTCAGCAATACCATGTATCAGGAATTACACTATTACTGAGAAATGAAACTATTCTTGTGATCCCAAATTCTTTGCTCTTTCCATCAAACCGTAGGATATAACCTCAAAATTCTTTCATATTAATGCAATTAATTTTATTTATTTATGTGGGGCAAAGGCAATATATGTAACCTAAACATTTGTACCCCTGTAGTATGCCAAAATAAAAATTAATTAATTAATTAAAAAATAAAAACTAACTTTGCTTTGAATGGAAACATGGAATATTGTCTTCTTAGACCCATATACAGTTAATTTAGGAAATAACTAAATCAAATGTCACATTCTCCAAAATTTAACTTTCTCAAAAAGCTTTATAATTAAAACAAAGTTAAAGGGCTCTGTTAATTACCCATTTCTCAAGGATTCATAATTTTAATCTGTGTATTAAAATTCATGATTTAAATTCCCACTGACATGCTGCATCCTTGGCTTTTACAGAGATATGTTAAAAATGTATTAATCTGATGACATTGGCCATGATGTTATGCAATCTAGCATAAATAAAATTTCCCAAGAAAAATATCTTCTTGCTAGGAGTAAAAGGGGCCCTGCTTCCTTTTATCAAACTATGAGAATTGTTGAAGATAATAATACATGTTGTATATTGAAATTGCACTTTATATTATGGTTTTTGAACTCAGAGGTGATGCAGTATGAAAAATCTATGTAATTTGCTCATTCTGGGTGTCTTATACATATACCTTTCTTCATTTATATGCCTTTTGACTTTTTTCTTTAACTTATATGTA
>NW_012154280.1:15230-16578 GCF_000956105.1 Propithecus coquereli
ATTAATGCAATTAATTTTATTTATTTATTTTTAGTTAATTGAGAAAACAAAAAGGTATTAGAAATTTGATATATTTCAGTGATTAATTTCCAAAAGAGCCTCAGGTTTAAGTGTCACTGTGAGCATATTTACTGGTAGCAGCATCTTCCCTCAATTTGTCTGTCATACATAAAGTCATGAAGCTGTGTTTTCACTTATAAAATAAATGATAGCATCGTGGCATATTCCTCTATAATAGCTGGCAAATGTCAATTGAAACACAAATTATTCAAGTTGTTTTATACTGTGACTGGTATAAAGATAAACCATTGGATTTTGGCTATTTTATATCCTTGTTGACACTGTTTCATTTAGAAATCTACAGCTTGTTCAAACTTCTAGGATTTAAAGGGGCAATAATAAAAATTACAATCTTACCATTTTTAATTGGATCAAACTTTTGGAAATACAACTTAATGATGGCTTTGCAAAAATATTTGAAATAATATGAACTACACTCCTAAAAATCTTAACCCAACACATGATCAATGGTGCTTTAACACCATAATGTTAAATTATAGTTCATGCAAGGTAATACACATTTTACAAAATGTGCTTTAAGTGTCTGTATTCGTACATTTCACTGCCAGAATATTTATTCGTTAGGATACTTTTCAGCCCATATTTTATTTCTTAAATGTATTATTCATAATATACACAAGTGGAATAATATAAGTAATCTTTCAGGACTGAAAGTCATTTTATCATCATCAGCTAATCTAGAATGTTTGGTTCACGATGCCAAAAATTTTCTGCCCTACAGCAGCTACTAGACCAAGCAGAATTTAAGGAGAACTAATTAGCTCCAGGATGAATCTATTAAATGTTAAGTCAAATTATCAAAATTCTTTCATTCTCCTTCCATTTGTGCTGCTTATTTTATTTTCCATTTTTTGCCAAGAAACACAGTCGAAATGAATTAACTTTTATACAATAACTTCAATAAGGCCTTTAAAAAAGTTAGTTATATAAAACAGACCATTTAGGTAAGCACCCACTTAACAACATGAGTCTTAATACAAAGAATCGTATCAGATAGTTTGTCTTAAGCAAAAGTAGAGCAATTTACCGGTTAAACCAAACTTACCATTTCACTCAGCTCATGGTGAATATTTTAGTAAAATTCAAACTAAAAACATTTGGAAGCACATATACACAAAAAGGCAGTGATCATTAACAACAAAATCATTTATTTTGAGTGTATTTTCTTTCTTTCTCTTTCTTTTTCTTTCTTTCTTTCTTTCTTTTTTCTTTTTTTTTCTTTTCTTTTTTTTGTTTCTTGATGTGGACCTGAACTACTAATTTAGAT
>NW_012154281.1:0-608 GCF_000956105.1 Propithecus coquereli
GTTATATTCTTTGCTATTTTTATAAATTTCAAGTTTGTTTACATTTTAATCGGCAATCATTTTCTATACACTTTTTTTTTTCTACTGTTGGACTGGTTGAAGTCTCTTTGGGAATATTCACTGGTATATGAGAAAAAATGTGATTACTGGTTTCTGGGTATGGATTTCAATATAATTTCATAAGACATCATTGCTAAGGTTATTTAGCTTTTCAATACTGTAAAAAATTTTGTCTGCTTGATTCATCATGCACTAAAAGTGAATGAAAGGTTCTTACCAATAATATGTTTCTGTCTATATCTTTTTATATCCTCTGTAAGCCTCATTCTATGACTGTTGATACTGTTATTTAATTTATAGATATCTATAACCAGGATATTCACAATGAGTTGATCTTTCTGCCTTAAGATGTGCTCTTTTTGGTTCCATTTATGCTTTTCTTAAATTCCTTGTTGACAGATATTAAAGTTTTCATGCTCTTCTTATTTGCATTTGCCAAATAGATTTGTCTATTCTTTTATCTTCAAACACTTTGAGTTACTGTATTTTAAGTAATGCTTTTCTCTCAATAAATACTAAATATTGAGTTTGGCTTTGAGATCGAATCT
>NW_012154281.1:658-2311 GCF_000956105.1 Propithecus coquereli
TTGAAAAAAAGAAATATGAACAAGAAAAAAATTAGATTCAATGAAAAGTACTGGAGGATTTTTAAACAGAGGAATGAGTATCATCTTATTTTTTTTTAATATAACTCCACCTTTGCTATGGATAATGAGTTGTAAATGGCAGGAAAAGAATAAGAGAAGTAGGAGCTTATATTCCTAATACAGGTAAATCATGTTGCTAACCCGGGTTAGCCATGGTAGCAGTGGAGATGGAGAGAATTGAGTAGAAAACAGGATATAGCATCTTGGAGATGGATCTAGGGTGACCAACCATTCAATCTGCCCAGGACCGAGCAGTTTCCCAGGATGTAGGATGTTCACTATTAAAATTGGAATAACCTGAACAAAGCACTAGAATTTTGTCACCCTAGATGGAACAGGACTTGCTAACATATCACATGATTAAGATGTGATTAAAAGATGATTAAAGCAACTGAATGTTGCCATTTCCTGAGGCACTGAGGAATGGAGAAAAAAACAGGGATGATTATTAAGGTGATTATATTTCAAAAGTTGCCGAATTAAATTTCAGATTGACATTAAACAACTAAATAGAGAGGTATATTAAGCCGTTAGATGCATGACTGTGGAACATAGTAAAGGAATTTGGGCTGGAGATGCAAATCATTGTCCTGTAGCTAATAAAGCCATAAGAATTGAGTATTCTAGGATCAGGCGACAAAGATATCACTGCAAAAAATGGCTTATAGAATGACTTAAAAAGTAATATAGAGATTAAGAATACAGACAATCTGTTAGGAGTTTTGCTGTGACAGGAACAGATAAAAAGTGAGAATCTCAAAAATTGTGCAAGGGGGGACTTTTATTTGTAAAAGCAATCATATTACAGCAGACTGTGATAATGGGATGACCCAGTTGAGAGTGAAAATAATGAAACATAAGAGAGAGAAGTTAACTATGAGAGCAAAATATTTAAACAGAGGTAGGAGATTTTTGAGGAGAGAGAAAATGTTGTGAATAAGTTTTTGGCATTGCAAGTGAAAATTAATTATGAAATGGTATTGAATTGCCTAAAAGTGCAGAGTACATATTTGACATTTGTGACCGTAAATTTAAAATTATACCCATCATCATGGTTTTGCATTTGCCTCCAGTAACATTCAGCTTTCTGAAATAGACCTCAGGACATGTGAATAGATTGGCAAAAAGGACAAATTCATTAGCAGTAATGGGATAAAGAACTAAAAATCCAGACTGTTTGCTAGATCACTGTGAAAGTTAATGTGTTTCAACTTGCCTGGGTCACAGGGCCAAGATATTTGATCAAATGTTTTTCTAGATGTTTCTGTAAAAGTATTTTTTAAGATGAGATTAACATTTAAATCAAAAGACTTTAAGTAAAGCAATTGCCCTCCAGAATGTCAGTGGGCCTCATCCAATTAATTAAAAGCCTTAACAGGACAAGAATGATTTCTCCTGAAGAAGAAGGGATTGTGCCAGCCAATAGCCTTAACATTGACTCTTCCTTGGGTTTCCTGGCTTCCCAGACTATCAGCCCACCTTGCAGATATTTTTGGTTTTAGCAGGTCCATAATCACATGTGCCAATTCCTTAAAATAAACCAGTTGCTCTCTCTCTCTGTGCATATATACATATATATATATATGTGCATCA
>NW_012154281.1:5306-5681 GCF_000956105.1 Propithecus coquereli
GGGGTTTTGGGGAGGAGGGCCGTAGAGCTAAAGTGCCATTCCCATTGCATCATGTCAAGGGTACATATATCAACATGATTTATCACTGTTGATGTCGACCTTCCTCACCTGGATGAGGTAGTGTTTGTCAAGGGCCTCCAGTATAAAGTTCCTCTTTTTATTACTTTCTTCCCAATTGTACTATTTGGAAGGAAGTCAAGCCTACACAGTCCATTGAAGAGTGTGGAGTTTTGCTCTATTTTTTTTAAGGGCAGAGTATCTATTTACATTATTTGGAATTCTTATGCATGGCAGCTTTGTATATTCTCTCCATTTATTCATTTATTCAGTCCTTTATTCATATCAGTATGGATTCATGGGATATTTATCTTATAC
>NW_012154282.1:0-1055 GCF_000956105.1 Propithecus coquereli
TTTTCTATCTACCCTTTCAAAACCAGGCTCAACAAGTTTATTATTAGTGGCTTGCCAGGACATTGAACACAAAAATCAATGCTACTATAGAAATATTATAAGTAAAGATTGCCTGAAACTGGAAAAGTCCTACTTATTAAACCTTTTATCCATTTGTTAAAACTAAATAAAAATAATTAAGAAAAAAATGTAGATAAGATGAATGCTTTAATACAAAGCACTTAGGAGAAAAAAAGCTTCTGAAAATATTGACGTTACACTTAATACCACTGACATCACCAGGTGTTTTAATAAAAATAGAAGACATTAAAGATAGAAAACAGGACACCTTGGCCTCAAGTTGGCCACTTGTATGTTAAAAGGGGACCTACATTGCTTAATCTAATATATAGTCCTTAAAAAGCAACTCATCTGGTGTTATTCTTGAAAAACGCACATTTCAGTGGACTCTATTTTAAATTTGAATAGCTTTATAGCTGTGGAAAACCATTTTCTCAAATGATTGGATTTCTTCTATCAGCTATTCCCTAAAATAGTGGTAGAAATGTTAAAAGTGACAGAGTTAATTAATAGTTATGATTTTAAATACCCAACAGTGATGAAGTTACCAGAATATCTAAGAAAATATGAGCAAATCAGCATTCTGCCTTTATTTGATTAAATATATGTGAAGGCAGACTATTACAGATCCACATGATAGAAAACACCATGAAGCTGCTAGGTGCAGTGGCTCACGCCTGTAATCCCAGCACTTTGGGAGGCCCAGGCAGGAGGATCGCTTGAGGCCAAGTGTTCGAGACCAGCCTGGGCAATACAGCGAGACACTGTCTCCACAAAAAAATAGAAAAAATTAGCCAGGCATGGTGGCGTGTACCTGAAGTCCCAGCAACTTGGGAGGCTGAGGTGGGAGGATTGCCTAAGCCCAGACGTAGGAGGCTGCAGTGAATATGATGGGGCCAATGTACTCTAGCCTGGGTAACAGAGTGAGACTCCATCTTTAAAAAAAAAGAAAAAAGAAAAAAAAGAAAACACCCTAAAGCTTTATTAAAAAGGAA
>NW_012154282.1:11875-12316 GCF_000956105.1 Propithecus coquereli
GCATATTATGGGGGTACAGATGTTTAGGTTACATATGTTGCCCTTGCCCCCCCCCCAAGTCCGAGTTTCAAATATGTCCATCCTTCAGGTGGTGCGCATTGCACTATTATTGTTTTAAGAATAATCAAGTAATCACTATAGGGCACAATAACACTAAAATCTTGATATAATCCTGCCAACAGGGTCCAAATTGTGAAAGCACATAGGGTCAGGAACACTGACATAAAGCCCTTCTGTGACTTCTGGCAACAAACACCAGAGATGGACTCTCTGAAAGATGGTCTTATTCTAAATTCAGTGTATTACAGTGATGTCTCATTTTACGCTGTTGATAGAGAACTTAGTCAAGTTCTATGAAGCATACATAAACACGCTTCACATCTAGATTCTGGACAGTCTTTCTGGGCAGCTGAGAACAAAAAGTCTACATTATTACTATTT
>NW_012154282.1:12366-13179 GCF_000956105.1 Propithecus coquereli
AACTTGAAAAAAAATTTACCAATAATGACAATTCACATTTTCCTTATCCAATAATCTCTCCTGAGAAAGAAAGGCCTAGCAGGAGAAAGAATGCTAAAAAGTTCATCTAGAATTTCCTTGAACTCTTAAATCTATAATTAGAAAAAAGAAGAGTAAAAACAAACCAAAATACTCACCATGGATCGAACGCTGGTTGTCTTTTAGAGTGGTTGGTTCCAGAACTGCTCTCTGATGGTAGGGAAGAAACTCTGGTTGACACATTATTTTCATGGAAAGAATTGTCTGGACGTGGAGATGGCACTGAGTAAGGAAAAAGTCAGTCACTGATGTACTCTTTTGGTCAAAGCAGTTCTCACATTATTCTATTGCATTTTCTAACACAAATAAAACAAACAGATAAGTAAAAATCTTCGTCTGCACTTCATATAACTTGTGTTTTCTGAGGGCAGAGGCATTTATTACAGGAAATGTTCTCCCTCCCCCACCACTTACCACATTAACCTGCAAGGATTAGTTAATACCAGGCTACAATATGTATTCCAAACAGAAACCTGACCTGTTAGCTAATAAACTGAACATTGAATAAATTGAACAATAAATTGAAGAACACTGGAGGATATTTTCAAGTATGAATCTTATAGCCATTACCACTACCCCTTGCCACTGTTTTGACATTCTTTGAAGTTAAGCCTCTCTTATTATAGACCGACTATGTAAAATGTACTCTTAGTCTAAAGTAATTCTTAACAATATGTGTGCCGGAATGTACAAACTATAGTTTAAGCTGTGACACTTGAGATGCAGTGTCACTCA
>NW_012154283.1:0-446 GCF_000956105.1 Propithecus coquereli
TGCCAAAAGGATCAAGAAACTCTAGGAATCTCTAGTAGCCATTTATTTTAGAAACCTAACACAAGGTTCTGTGATGGAGTGTTTCAAAAATGAGGTGGATGAGCTTCAATGTGACGAATACAAATAATGTATTTTTTTATAACATGTATAAAAGGTAAGCTAATAGCTTTAATCCAGGCCAACCAGACCAGCAGTTGCTATCTTTCTTAAAGTCACCCAGAAAGGCCCAGGAAAGCTGGGCATGAGCAGGAGAGATGCTCGCCAATGCAGAGCCCCCCCCCCCAAGTAATCGCTGCACACTGAGACCTTACAAAAGACATAATGAATGAGAGCCGGGTTCAAAGAAGGCAACTAAAGTGATCAGGAAGCCAGAAGGACATGTATAAAAAGAAACTCCAACACTGGAGTTCTATCAACTGTTTAAAAGCTTAGAACTGTTAAATCTG
>NW_012154283.1:2046-3808 GCF_000956105.1 Propithecus coquereli
GCTTTCATGCCACTTGCCTTCCTCAGAACACAGGATTTGCTTTCACACGTGGATACACCTACTTTTCATTAACAGCTTTAGAAATGTTTTCCATTTGTTTGGAGTCTACAATGTCTAGATGTGGACTTCCGTATTTTCCTTGGACAACAGATACTGCTATCTAATGAAGGATGAATGTCAACCCGATGATTTCTGAGACTTGAGGTACGGCTAGCCGGTACCCTGGATTATTAGTGCTAGATGATCAGACTCTTGGAAGTAGAACATACTTTATTCTGCACACAGGAAACAGTCAAGGGTTTAGAGTAGGAAGTATGGGTGCCATCCGTTCACTGACAGTTTGAATGCAACCAAAATGCTGCTTTTATAAAACAGTTAACATCTTTAAGAAGGGATTGAGAGTTGGTACCCTTCAACTGAGGATATCTGTTTGACTCCCACAAGACTGATATGCCTTGAACATTCTGCAGAGACCTCATTGAGCCTTCACATTAAGTGTGGTGAAGATATAGAAACATACTGCCAATATTAATTTCATTTCTGCAATGTTGAGCACTTGCTAAGTGTTTTATGTGTATGACCTCATTTACTTTTCTAAGCAACCCTATGAGTTAGATGCTACTATTATCTCCTCTTATAGATGGAACAATGGAGACTGATAAGGGTTAATTATCCATCTCAGTGATAGGCGGGTGGTACCTGCTGGTGGCAGAATCAGAACTCACACCAAGTTTTCATGAACTCTGCCACTGAAATTGTGGGCCACTTTGTATATCTTCTCCCCACTCCCTGCTGGACTGCTTTGGTCTTTCACTTATGATAAATCTAGTCTTGCTTTTGGTTAATAACTTGGCAGCCTTTAGTTCTCTCTCCTTGTAGGACTGTCATTTACTACCTTCATCATTTCTGTCTTCCTTCAGTTATTGCCTCAGAATTCTCTCAACCAAGAAGGTTGACGCTGCCTCTGCTCCAAACCCCATCAGATTATAGTCTGCCATTTTTGTACAAGAGCACATCTAGCACGTGGATTCTCCTCTAAAGCCTTTTGTTTATTGGCTGATATTTTAAGCCAAGGTCTATTCAGGAATAATGCTGCAAATTATAGCACGTTGATGGTTTGCAATGACATAGTTGTTTTACATGGCATGTTAATACCTGAGAATGGTGTATAATGTTAAGTGGAAAAGACAGAACATAAAGTGGTATGCAACAGCTCATTACAACATAGAGATGTGTGTCTGCACATTAGCAAAGATTGGAAGATAGTTTTCACAAGGCTGGTATTGTTTATTATAGTCTTTGTTATATGCTAAGTTGCTTAAGTTAATAGAACTAATGAATAACAGATTGACTTGGAAAAGTGATGTAAAAATAATTGAGGGAGAACATAAACCAAGTATTGTAAATGGGAATTATACTAATGCCTTTGTTGGAATCACATTTACAGTTTATAAAGTATATCTGTGTACATATTCTTATTGGAACCTTGTAACAACATCATGAAATAGGGAACAGGTATCATCTGCCTCATTTTCAGTGAAGGGTCTGAGGCATAGACAAGTTGTTTGACTTGCCCTAGGTCATTAGTGGTGGGACAAGGATTCGTGCCCAGATTTCCTGACTCCAGGTTTAAAGTTCCTCTCTTCAGGCCATGTTGCTTTCTTTTCACCAGAGGACAGAGGTCCTGGCATTGGCTACACAGCAATGAGCCCACTTGCTATGTGATGTCTATGGAAATCTAAAACCAAATCAACTTCCAAAC
>NW_012154283.1:4799-6610 GCF_000956105.1 Propithecus coquereli
ACATTGAAATAAAACCTCACATGCCAGCTCATGAGGTTTTCTGATTCCGTGGCATCTATCCAGAGAGCTCCGGGGAAGTTTTTGTTGTTTGATTGCTCTGTTTGGGATGCCTCAGCTGGCATTAGATGCAGACGCTGGGTGCTGGGGAGACAGCTCCTACTCTGCTGTGCCCTGAACCCAGACCTGCTGGATTCCAGACCCTGGTCCT
Organism: Propithecus coquereli; assembly: GCF_000956105.1. Classification (NCBI taxonomy): domain Eukaryota; kingdom Metazoa; phylum Chordata; class Mammalia; order Primates; family Indriidae; genus Propithecus; species Propithecus coquereli. The sequence goes on from NW_012154283.1 coordinate 5,008, forward strand.
GGATTTCCTCTAGTGGAGAAAAGTTAGGTCTGCAGTCCCTGTAACAACAGGAATTTTACTAGAAAGGCACAGAGGAAGGTGCAGATTTGTGTAGGTGGTGCCTGAGGGTGTGTGCGGGTGTGGAGGGGGGCAGTTAGGGATGGGGGAGGCAGGAGTGATGCTGCCTAAACTAAGTGGCTGCTCCTAAGGTGATGTACCAAGGTCAAGGTCCAGCTAGAAAAATGGGAACCATTGTGAGCACTTAAAACACAGAGAATTTAATTCAGGGAATTGATTTCACAGAAGGTAAAAGAAGCTGAAAAACCAACCAGGCCATAGATAGCCAACCCAGAGTTCTGTTTAAAGCAGAAAAGTAGAGGAGAAATAGTCCAAAGCAGAAAGGAAAGGAGAGAAACACATTGGTTTCTCTCTTCCTCCAGCCAAAAGCCAGCTGCCTTGGGAACCAGGGAAACAGCAGAGTGGGGGACGGGCAGGGAATCACTCCAAGGCAGACAGGCCCAGGATGGCAAGGTGTGCCTGGAACGCCTGTGCTGTGGGATACCAACAACCCTCTCCACTTTATTTGGAAGATCCCAGCTCTTTTTGTAAATGTCATCTGCTGGGCTTGGCGGTGCCTCTCAAAGTCTGCTGGCTAAGCTTTATGCTAAGGCTGCTATGAGCTGGAAGGGAAGTGACTGTCCTTCTCAGGTTTGGCCAAGGCTGTGACAATTTGGTACTAGGGTAGATAGTGCAGAGGGAGGACAAGGGAGGGGTGAGTAGCTGAATGGCCAAACTCATGACCTTGGCTGAACAATGCAATTAAGTTATTTATGGAAACAATTCTGGTGGGTTGGTTTGGGAAAGCCAAGAACTGGGGGCCTTTGGTAATGCATCTAAGGAAGGCAGGGTGGGGGATTTTAAGCTTAGTAACTTTGAAATTAATTTCTTTTTCTGCACACAGTGAAGACAAAGATTTACTCTTCATTTTACTTTCTTATGTGTGTAATTCCTTCTGTATAGCCCTTACATAGAGTAGGCCACAATGACTTACAAAAAAACTCTACAAAATTACATGTTGTACCTTTAGGACGCTGTAGGAAGTGGAGAGAAATGATAAGAGGGAAAATGAAAGAGAAAGGGAAGACAGCAAGAAAAGGAGCAAAGACAGAGAACAATGTAGAAGTTTTTTTTTTTGGAAGGGAAGAGGTGATGGGAGAGTCCAGGCATTAAATGGAAGGTAAGTGTAAGAACAGAGAAAAACGAGAGATGGTTGAGAGAAAGGGGAAGGGGGTTAAAGAGGGGCAGAGTAATTTTAAAGGGAGCTTTAGTAAAGGTTAACTGTTGGGTACATTAAACTAGGCACTTAAAACTTTAATTCTACGGATCTTCCATTTTCACAGCTCTAGTTCTTCTGACCTGTATTCTGTAAGCCACTCAGTGCTTACTTCAGCCAGGAGGAACCAGGCCAGTGGTAGCAGCTGTTAAAATACTGGGTTAGCAAATGGTCTCAGTCCCGCGGTACACCCACCCAGCCACCCCCTCCTTGCTGCCTGATGCCTCAACCCCGTCTTCAGGACCCCAGCTCCTCACCACCTGACAACCAAGCGTTAAACCCGGGGCCAGC
>NW_012154284.1:0-276 GCF_000956105.1 Propithecus coquereli
TATGGCCCAGAAGAAATAGTGTTACTATGCATCTCTGTTTGAATGTTGAAGGCTGTCTGACTTTGTGCTTCTAACACGGTCCAAACAGCTTAGGACACTTTGGCTTTGAGAACCGTCAAAAAGTAAGAGAACTGCAAATATACAGTAGTGGTGGCTGTAGTATTTCTTCCTGCCTAGTGAGGCTGCCAGATAGGGTTAGTGGAGTCAGTAGGAGAATTTTTTGAACTATTAAAGCCTGAGTAATCAAACTCTAAAGAAAAGTGACGTAAGCTCCGT
>NW_012154284.1:9618-10027 GCF_000956105.1 Propithecus coquereli
AAAAGAAAGATTCTTACCAAATAAGGAAAACAGAAGCTTCTGTAAACTGATTAATTGTTTTTGCCAAAAAAATTACAATAAAAGTAATTCTTACTGGTGAAAAATTAAAAGTATTGCATATACAACAAACTCTTCTATTCAGTTTTGTGCCGGAGGTGCTAGCTACTACAGTATGATAAAAAAAACCGATACAATAGTTGTAAAGTTTGGAGAAGAAGAAATAAAAAGGTCATTGTTTCTATATGGTACGATTGTCTGTGATTGTAGAAAATCCAAAAGAATCTATTGTCAGATTTGTTAAATCTACTGAACCTGTAAGAGAATTTGGCAATTGGATATAATATTATTGCATGTTGGGAAATAGGCTAAGAGATGTGAAAAGTTTCAGGAGGTTTGCAGGGCTTTGCCT
>NW_012154284.1:12151-12627 GCF_000956105.1 Propithecus coquereli
AAAAAAAAAAAAAAAATTTTCTAAAAATCAGTAATAAAAAGACAACCCAATGGAAAGTGGACAATAGACATAAAGTAGACAATTCACAGAAGGGGAAATATGAATGAGCAACAAACATGGAAGATCGCTTCTCAGCCTTTTGGCTAAGATTAAGTGTAGTATCTGTTCTTATCAGTTTAATAAACATGGAAGGATGCCCAATTTCCTTATTAATCAGAGAACTGCAAAGTAAAAATCACAATGAAATACCATTTTAAAGTCACTAGAATGGAAAAATTAATAAGTCTAACAATTCCAAGTTAGAGAACAAGTTGGAGTCCAACAGTACTAAGTGTGAGAGTGATATAGAACAATGGGAATTCTTATACACTGATAGTGGGAAAGGAATTGGCACACTCACTCTAGAAACAGTTCAGCATTACCTAACAAATTAAACATGCACAACAATTGGTATACACTCTACCCAACAATTCTAC
>NW_012154285.1:0-10630 GCF_000956105.1 Propithecus coquereli
ACTTAGCAGTGAAAAAGAACAAGCTCCCGATGCGCTGTAAAGCACAGATAAACTTCAGAAGCATTGTGCTCATTGAAAGACACCAGAGACAAGAGAAGCCATATTTTACGATTCTATTTATATACATTTTAGATCTCATTTTAAATTGATTTTCAACTTCTCACTTGGATCCACTAAATTCTTGAGCAAGTGCTTAATTCTTTCACAACTTCTCTTTAATTTTCCTTTTAGTTTGTTTGTAAACTCACTCTTGAAGGAATGCTTCACTTCCGTGTAATACTCTGCAATCAGCCGCAGAAGAAATGACCCCTTCACCGGCCATTCTAATCACAGGTAGCATCACAAGTTTTTCATCTCACTGTATTGAAGGGGCTTATCTCTTTAAACAAATGATTCTATTCAAGAAATGCAGGTGGTTCTAGATGCTTAATCTTTGTCTTAAAGGTAGATCCAGGCTTTCTGCTACAGACATAAGATGCTGGGGTGACCTCTGCTTGGATCACAAGATCGGTGAGCCCCCTTCGATCAGAATTTGAAACTATTCCAGAGCTAAATGGGTTCCTCATTTGTGGACAGAATGCCAATATAAGATGTAATTGCGTCAGGATCAATTCCAAAAAGTACAGAAAAAATGAACTGGAGCTCTCTAAATATCAGGAGTATCCTCTCAATTTCAGTCAATTTCAATCAGCATCAATTTCAGTCCTTGGGTTTTCTCTGTCTATATCTACTTAGCACTGCCCATGTGCACCCCCTGAACCCTGGGCAATGTGCTAAATGCAGCTTGGATTACCCACTCCTAGAGGAAAATGCAGTGCGGGTTAGAGCAGCATTCTCCTTGGTCTGCAGGTGCTTATTGTAGCATATCCACACGGAGGAAACCCATGTGAAGCCCTTGAAGAGAGATGAGCTCACATGAGCATCTGAAGATGTGATTAGAGATGATTGGATTTGGTCGTTAATATTAAGAAATGGAAATGTTTTTCAACATAAGCATATTTTGAATTTGCCCATTACAGATACAACATGATACGAAGATCGCTGCGGCTTCTGTGGGCCAAAAGTCACCATTGCTGCTACTCTCATAGTTGCCTAAATTCATTATTGAAGGACAGGCTAAATTTCAGTTCAAGGCTAGGAAAAATAAAGATGTATTTTTTTTCCCAATGAATTTCAAAGACCCCTGAATTCTATCTCCATGCACACAAGACTAACAACCCGTTCCTTAAAACAAGCTCAGGTTTCTTCAAAAGGGATAAAGGTTTCCTTTTTAAGCCATAAAAAGAGAGCCAGGAGTGTCTTTACCATGTGAAAGCATAAATGTCTTCATGCCGCAATTGGGAAAGGTGTATTATGTTAAAACTTCACATGAATAGAAATGTCAACAATAGAATGCTTCATAGAACTTCCTATATAGAAAAGCAATATGTCGGTATGTGCTAAGATTCATTAAAATGTTTAAAAACTTTTCAGCTCTATATTCTAGGAATTTATCTTAAATAACACAGGCATGATCTTCACATTATTAATAATAGAGGAAACCGAAATTTCTTGGATGCTAGGAATAGAAGAATGATTAACTTCAGTGTATTCACATAGCAAAATGTAACAGAGCCAATAAAATGGTGTTTTAAAAAATTAATTGGCATAAGAAAATACTCTCAGTCTAGTGTGCTATGTTAAAAGGTATGAAATAAAATGTGTAGAGTAGCAACTTGATTTTGTTAGTAAAAAAAAAAAAATTCATATAGATGCACACACAAAAAAAATAGTTAACAAGCTAAAAGTGAAATATAACATTTTTCCATTTGTTGACATTTTCCAAATCTTCTACAATAAGCATGCATTAGTTTTATTAATCACAAAAAATACATATAGGGATTTTAATTCTTCTTTTGTTCTTACAAACTTGCCGTGGAGAAGTGTATGCATTTCTTCAAGTGTGAAATTGGTGTTGACCCGAAGAGAACCCTTGCGGTATTAGGAAATAAAACTGTACCCTTTCCTTGGAAAAAAACTTCATTTGAAAATTATTGCATTCTGATGATCTTGAAGTGATATTCATCAAAACATTTTTTGTGTTGGCATTTAAGAACACGATGCCAAATTCTCTTTGAGCTGGAACGACAGAAATACCCGAAATGTTCAAGCAGTAGACCGTGCACTGACAATCTTCAAATAGATCTATAATTAAGTTATATATTAAAATTATACAAAGATAAAAGAAATCAATAAATGCTGAGGCAGTGGATGGTGTTGGAAGTTGGGTTTTCCTCTAAAGCGTGGATGTCATCAAAAAGAATCCAAGCATAATTTCTCCCTGTTCCTTATTCAGCCATGCCTGCCACATAGAAAGCTGCCTCCAAACTAATTTTGGAGTGACCTTGTGCTGGGGTTATGAGCCTAAGAAATTGTATCCGGAGCCTCAGGCAGGATTTATGAGAGGATGTGAATTGAATTTTGCATGGGGAAGGAAAATTTCATTTAGTATTTATTGTCGAGTGCTATTTTAACATCGGGCAAGGAAACAGCTTGATGCCCTTAAAGACACCCACCCCTCCGGTGCCCCCACCCGCGGGTAATCAGTCGCTGTCTCAGGGACGGAGCCAGCTAATGCCTTTCCCCATCTGATGACTGTGTCTTTCTCATCTCCTTCATCCCCAGACATTCCCAGGACCTTGGACTAGCCCCCTGCCATTAAGGTATCATATCTACCTTTAGACCCTGCCAATCAGTAGTTTGAATACTAACATCTCACATTTGTGAATAGATAAATATGGACCAGCTGCCTCTAAGTGTTTTACCTTTACCTTCTCTAAATATAGCTAATTTGATTCTCCTAACTCTAAAGGTAGGCAAAAATATCATTCCCACTTCATGGATCGTGAAATTGAAGTCCAGCAAAATTTAGGTAACATAAATTACTCCCGGTGGTAGCTGAATAATACCTCCAACCTACGCCCCAAATGTGTATGTCCTGAATACTGTAGCCTGTGAACGCATCACCTTACAGGTGAAAGATGCTTTGCAAATGTGATTAAGATAAGATCTTGAGATGGGGATGTTTTGTTGGGGGGGGGGTGGCCCTGTGTTGTTACCATGGAGACAGAGGCAGGGGAGGATTGGACCACAGAAGTGGGAGATGTAGCAATGTCATCAGAGGACCGATGGATTAGAGGAAGGTGCCAGGAGCCAAGGCATGCCGGCAGCCTCCAAAAAGCTGGGACAGCATAGGCAGTGGGGCTCCCTGGAAGTCTCTAGAAGGAATGAGCTCTGCAAACACCTTGATTGCAGAGTTCTGGCCTCTGGAACTCTGAGAGAATAGATCTGTGTTTACGCTTCTGTGTTTATAGTGACTTGTGACAGCAGCCATGTGAACATGGGACATTTCCCTCGTTCACTCCAGCAGTGATGGGGACTAGGTGTCGGCCCCCGGGGAGGCTGGTGCAGAGCCGCAGATCCTTGTCATGATGCAGCACTTAAAGGACTTTGGACCCAGTGAGGTCCCCAGAGTGAGGAAAGCACAGTGGTTAAGTGCATGGAAGCGTGGACTCACGTGGTCTGGGTCTAACCTCAGCCCCGCTCCCTGTCAGCCATGTCACTGGCCACGGCGTGTGGCCACCCGGCCTTCACTGTTTACAATGAACATAACAGTGACACCTGCTCTAGGCGGTCCTGAGGATGGAGGAAGTTAATGCTTCGTCTCATCATCGGTGCCATCGTAGGGGAGAAAGAAATATCTTTCCTCACTGCGAGACTCATGGCCGACACCCCTATAACAAAAGACAGGTTAACAAGAGGAAAGCATAACAAATGTGTTTAACCAAAGGTTTATGTGACGTGGGAGCCTTCAGAAATAAAGACCCAGAGACCCAGGGAAGGCTGTGTATTTTTATGCTCAGATTTGAGGAAGAATGGACCATCGTATGGGAAGTAGGATTGGACAGAAAGGGCGTGGTCTGATGGTGGTAAATTTGGGGGATGTAGGAAGGTCTCCAGGTGTAGGACGGGACACCTGGAGTGAGGGTCTTGGGACCTACTTGTAGGAGAGGTAGGTCAGAGAATTCCTTTATGACCCACTTCAGAGGAGAAAGGCAGGTGAAGGTCAGAGTGACCTCTCTGTTCTGGGCTGTGCTGTGATGAGCACATTCAGCGATACAGACGTCACACCAAGGCTCTATAAGGCCGTAAGGGTTTCAAGTGTCCAATTTCAATCGCATTGCCAGCACCCTAAATTTGTTCACTTATATTTATTTTTTATATTTGTAATTAATATGTGGGGGAGGTGTGTGTACGGTGTTTTCTGAAATAAGTTCAAAGGATCGTGAAGGGCTGTAAACACACGTACCCACAGCAGCGGGACCGTGATCTGACTTCTGGGGGGTGTTCCGTATGTGGCAGCTGGTTTCTCACTGGGAAGGTCAGTAGGTGTCTACGTGAAGAGGAAGTGAAATTATGTGGCTGATAATTAATTTACACATGGTGCTTATGGAGCAAATACTGATTGAAAACTTACTGAATTTTGGGGCTCTGAGGAGATACAGGAGTTAACATTCTTCCAGAAGGGTCTCTCACCATAAAGCAGCGGTTTACGCTTTGGGGCTCTGATTAAATAAGTCTCTCTGAATGACCAAGGAGCAATCTTATTGTGTGTGGGAAGTCCTGAGTCTTCATCACCAGGCATTTTGTAGCATCGCTAATCATGGGACATGTTGTCTCACATCGGACTGTATTTTCCCGCGGAAACAGCACTGCAGTTTGGGGAGGGGGGTGTTGCATTCCTTCCTGAGGGCTCCAGCTTCAAACAAATCATAGCTATCAAAGAATGTATCGTAAAAGCAGAATTCTAACTATCGTAAACATCAACGATCATTTCAAGCAGTGACATCACATCAGTTCTCTCCCGTTCAGCAAACGTGTGCGAGGCATCCAGTCTGCGCCAGGCACTTTGTTAGGTCCTAAGGGCGCGGAGGTGATAGGATACAGCCCTGCACGCTCACGCAGCTCACAGGCACAGGTAAATCATTTCGTTTCACTGAGGCGAGCGTGACCAGAGCTGTGTACACTTATTAGTGATGATCTGAGAGTCCCCAGTGTTACACACGCAGCATAAAAATCTTAGCCCTTCAGTGTCAAAACTCAAACCATAATTTGTCAGCTGCAGCGTATCAAGAGAAACACTATAGTTAGAGTGAGAAGACATATTTTTTCACTTCTATGTCAGTATTTTCTCTGTCTATTGAAAGAGACAGAAACCCAGCTCCACCTGGTTTATTCAAGGGGAAAAAGAAGATACAAAGAAAAAGGTTTGAACGAGATGTTGGTAGTGGCAGTAGAATTAACGGCTCATGAAACAAAAAGGTCTGGAAGGTAGACTGCTGTGGTTTGGCTAGAGTTTGTCCCCGCCAAAACTGACGTTGACATTTGGCTGCTGCCCCCAGTGTGGCAGTGCCGGGAGGTGGGCCTGGTGGCAGGTGTTTGGGTCACGAAGGTGGATCCCTTACGCGTGGTTTGGTGCTGTTCTCACGGTGGCGAGTGAGTTCTTGCTCTCACGAGACTGGGTTGGCTCTGGAGGGGAGTGGGTTAGTTCTTGAGAAGTGTTTTGTAATAAAGCCAGGACACCCCTCTGGTTTTCCCCTCGTCGCATGTTTGCTTTCTTTTTGGCCTTTCGTGCTGTGTTGGGACGTGGCACATAAGCCCTCGCCAGAAGCCAGGGCCCTGCCCTTGAACTTCTCAGGCTGAAGAACCGTGAGCTACAGAAACCTCTTTTCCCTATGAATTACCCAGTCTCAGGTATTGCCGTACAGCAACACAAAAGTGACTACGACAGAGACCGTCAAGTGGGGCTGGTGTGGTGGTTTTAAAATATGTCTAGCAATTCTTTGTCACTCCTGCCTGTGAAAGGTGGAGTCTGGTAACCCTCCTCTCGAATGTGGGTCAGACTTAGTGACTTGCCACTAACGAATAGAGCCTAGCTGGGTGATGGTGCGTGACTTCTGAAATTAGATCGCCAACTGCATTTCCACTTCTGCTTTGCTCTTTCTGGAAACACTCATTCTGGGACGAGCCACCCAGCTGCCAGGGCGTGCGGACACAGGAGCAGACGGCGGAGGGTGCATTTGGGGGGTGAACCGAGGACGCCTGCCGCAGTCAGCACCAGCCGACCAGGAATGCACGTGAGCCTCCTTGGCAACAGGAGGACTTCAGCCCTGGCTGACACCGCAATGGACCCCTGAGCCCAGGCAATCTGACTAACTGCTCCCAAACCCCTGACCCTCAGAGACCACGAGCGTGACAAACGTTTGTCGTCGTTTCGTTACATCACGATACGGCAGATTTATGGCTTAGGACCAATACTCAATGTCTCGCTCGGATGGGCTTCTCTGTGGCTGTGTTCTCAGAAGGGCTCACCTCTCTCAGTGATGAAGTGGATACAACAGTTCCAGCATCATCCCGGTTCAAGTTCAGTAGAAAAGACACAACAAAGCCCCTCTCCCGGGGTTCCTCCGGTCATACCAGCCTCTGTCCTGTGCTGCTCCCTGGGGCAGTCCTGTGGCTGGGACATGCTGAAGGTGCAGGAATAGGGTCACGGCCACTGCAGCTCAGAAAGAGGGGGGTGAGAGGCCATGTGCCACCAGCGGGACCACGGACTTGTCACGAAAAGAGGGAGGAATTTAATCAGCAATTATTGAGTAGCTACTGTGTGTCAGGCACGGTTATAAGCACTGGAGATCTATCAGGGCAAAACAACAGAACAGAAATTTCTATTTCACACAGCTTACGTTCCAGTGGATGAATTCCGGGTGGTTGAAACCGCCGTCAATCCAGCAGACGGTCCCATGTTGGTCATTTAACAGCTGTGTGACATCAAACAGGTCACTTTCTTCTAAGTCTTATTGTCCTCATGTGAAACATTAAGGTTTAAAAAAACGTCTTCTCCCTCCTTGGCCAGCTTTTTCTAAGGATGAAATGAGGTGTGATGGATGTGCAAATAATACAAAAACCACAGAATATTATTGTTTTTGACATTGGAGCCGAGTTTGCAGCCTAGGAAAAATATTTGCAAGTCATGTGCTGAGAAAGGGCTGATATCTGGAATAGAAGACAAATGACCCAGTTAAAAAAAAATGGGCAATATGTTTGAACAGAGATTTCAGAAAACGTGATAAACAGATGGCAGATAAGCACATGAAAAGACACTCAGCACTATTAGTGATCAAAGAAATATAAATTTAAACTATGATGGGACACCACCCCACGTCGACTAGAATGGCTGAATTTAAACAGATGGACAAAGACTTACATATTTATAACAGTTTATTCACAATAACTCACTGTCCAACGTCAGGTGAATTGAACAGATTTTTATATAGTCATAAATGGAATAAGACGCAAAGGTAAAAGAATGAAGTACTGGTGCACGTAACATACATGCATTGCAGAAAAAAAGAAGAAATGGCTGAGTGAAAGAAACCAGACAAATGATTGTGCGCTGTGCGTTCCATTTATATGAAATTCTACGGAAGGAAGATCCGATCAATAGTGGCAGAAAGCAGGTTAGGAGTTACCTCGAGCAGGGGCAGAGCCGGGATTGGGTGCACAGGAACTTGCTGGGTTGCTGGGTGTATTTTATGTCTTGACGGTGATTGCGTTTACATGACTGTATTTATCAAAGTTCATCCAACAGCAGTTTTAAAATGGAAGCACTTTATTATATGTAAATTGTGATTCAACAAATTTAACTTAAAAATAAATTTAACTACAGCCTCATCGACTTTCCAAGGTTTCAGAATGGTGCTTTGGAGATGTGTAGAAGAGGACAAGTCCCTCTAAAAGTGGCCTCGGGAGATGTTAGCTGGCATAGCTTTATCCACTTCACACAACAGAGGCATTCGGAGCCATTCACTTGGCTCAGATGCTCAAAGCGGTAGGTTCAGTAAAACGTGTGATCAAGGATTTCCCTGTAGTGAACTGCAGGCCGGTTCAAAGTCTACAGATGTGTTCTAGCTCACGGGCATTGTCTTTTATTAATTGGGAAATTTCACGTCCAAGTGTAGACCTCTGGCTTCTCGTGCGAAATGATAAGATCAGCTACAGTGGGCCTGTCGTGTTTGTAGCAACAGTTATCGGGAGTGGGGTCGGTACCCTCTGCATGAGAAACCGTGCTCCAGTTTGCATCAGCGAACATCCACCCAGCATCCATCCTCCTGTTGGAGATCTGATTACTCCCTGTAGAGTTTTTTGATACTCTTAGTTTATTCACTGTATATACTTTGGTGTATGCATTTATGAGCACTTTGATGTAGGCAACATCTCCTTTAATTTTAGATAATTCTGCAAGATAAATACTCTTGCTTTTTATGGGAAAGGAAACATAAGGCCAGGAGATGAAGTAACTTCACAAGGTCACTTAGCTAGGAAGTTCTAGATCTAGAATTCAAATGGTCTCTTTCTCTTATGTGATGCTTCCTATTAGTGAGGGAGGAAGAGAATGAGGAAGAGAAAAGAAGAGCAATTATTTAAAAATAAGAGCTGATTGTCATTGTCTCCTTTATATTTCCATGCCTTTATCCCATGCTCAGCCAGCCCATAGTTAGTGCTTAATTGTTGCTGCTGTTGCCGTTGAACTGAATTGATTTTCTCCTCAAATAATCCCAGTTTCTTTTTTGAATCAAATATTTCCTCCATGCCGACACTTGAAAAAATTTCCAAAGCATTACGGCTTCCATGTATTGTATAACTCGAAAAGAGCATTTTATATTAATAATACAAATTAAACTCTTTGACATAATATGTTAATAGATAACCGTTAACGTTGTAGATTCTACCTGTCTGTTCAACATGCTTTGCCCATAGATTGGGTGATAACGTCTCACTGTTCCTAAATCCGGTGAGAGGTTCCACTAATGCCTCCACCCTCTCAAATGATAAGATGAATCGTTTATCGCAAAGCAGGTGGGTTGGGAGTGTATATTCAAGAGGACACAGAAGAGGGACGGTGCGAAGACCACACACTGAGATGCCAGTGGACAGGATAGAACGTAGGGGGGCATCAGAGCAGAGCCATGGGAAGGGCCGGAGATGGAGTCAATGGAATTACACTTGAACTTGCAGTAACCATGGAAACCTTGGAACTCCAGGAGCACAGAAGAGAAGCAGCAGCTGAAGAATCAGATGGTGGTGGTGAGGGTTATGATGGTGGTGATGGTGATAGTGATGATGACAATAGTGATGACGGTGATGGTGATAGTAATAAGACTAGAGGAGAAGAGAAAGGAGGAGAGAATCTAGAAAAGTATATTTCAAAACTAAAAAAAAAAGATGGAATAATTATTAGACTCTCAGGAATAATTATTGGACTCTCCTACAGAGAGGAGAATCATTCTGGAAACTTCGAATCAGTCTTCCTGTCCCTCATCCTTCTGGACAGATGTTTCGACTCCCTCCATAGTATTGTTGTGATTAAATAGTTTAAAAAGTTAGCTTCATAGATTATCGAGGATACCGTTCACGAAGCGGATGACCCATGAAAGCTGTGAAATCCAATCTATAAAACAACTGCGGTTTCTGTATTAAAAAGGTGTGAATAAAACATTTAATATTGCTTTTAAAAAGTCTCTGTGCACGTACATATGCTGTTTTCTTTGCCTAGAATGTCCTTCTCTTTCTTCTTTTCCTCTCAAAATATACTCATCTTTTATTTAAACTGAATGTCTCCGTTTCTGGGAGTCCCCAGCCCCAGCTCCCTAAACAAAGATGAAGGGGTCTCATCCTTCCTGCCTAGTCTCAGAATACTCTATTCATAATCCGTTCGCCTACTTGGACTTTTATCTTCCTATATGGACGTATAGACCCCTTAGATTCTTTCTATAAACTCTTGTGGCATGTGCATATTAAAGGCAAGCTAGAATATAATAAATAATATAGGGGCACTTAGCATCCATTGTCTGCAATGAAGTGCAGTTTTTTTTTTTACTGCAACTAGATACTTCATATTACTGTGAAAGTATACATCACCTGCAGTACTGGGCTTCACTTGCTTTTGAGTAACCTTCACCCATTCCCCTTTTCATTCATTCTTTAAATATTTATTGGGTACTTATTACATGATACGCAGTATTGCAGGGAGGGATACAGCTATATGACAAGGCTCCTACCCTCGTGAACATTATATTCTAGTAGCAAAAGACTAACGAAAAATCTTGCAAACAACCCCTCCTAATTCTGAGTTCATTTGCTTACCGTAGAGCTAACCCCATCGTTGGACCCTCAGGAGGGAGTGGTGTGATCCAAATCTAGCTTATTCCGCTGGCCGCACGTACTGGTCCGTAGATGAGTCAGTGGTATACGTGGGTCCATTGCATATCGATACCAGGACTTTTGCAGGAAATAAGCCTGCTTTCTGTTCTGGTAGACTGTAGACTTGGAGCTGCTAGGGATTCGTTTGCTATTTTGTAGCATAGCTCTGTCTGGGAATGTACTCACAGAGGAAAGAAGCCAGTTGAAGGTGAGGTCGAGCATCCTTATGGCCATGTTTGTACACTTGGATCCAGCTATGCCTGAAGTCAGTGTTTTCCCTACACTTTTCATGTTCATCAGCCAGTAATACCTATTTGCTTCAATAGGCTGA
>NW_012154285.1:10680-25435 GCF_000956105.1 Propithecus coquereli
AGAAGAGGGACGGTGCGAAGACCACACATTGAGATGCCAGTGGACAGGATAGAACGTAGGGGGGCATCAGGGCAGAGCCATGGGAAGGGCCGGAGATGGAGTCAATGGAATTACACTTGAACTTGCAGTAACCATGGAAACCTTGGAACTCCAGGAGCACAGAAGAGAAGCAGCAGCTGAAGAATCAGATGGTGGTGATGATGGTTATGATGGTGATGGTGATAGTGATGATGACAATAGTGATGACGGTGATGGTGATAGTAATAAGACTAGAGGAGAAGAAAAAGGAGGAGAGAATCTAGAAAAGTATATTTCAAAACTAAAAAAAAAAGATGGAATAATTATTAGACTCTCAGGAATAATTATTGGACTCTCCTACAGAGAGGAGAATCATTCTGGAAACTTCGAATCAGTCTTCCTGTCCCTCATCCTTCTGGACAGATGTTTCGACTCCCTCCATAGTATTGTTGTGATTAAATAGTTTAAAAAGTTAGCTTCATAGATTATCGAGGATACCGTTCACGAAGCGGATGACCCATGCGAGCTGTGAAATCCAATCTATAAAACAACTGCAGTTTCTGTATTAAAAAGGTGTGAATAAAACATTTAATATTGCTTTTAAAAAGTCTCTGTGCATGTACATATGCTGTTTTCTTTGCCTAGAATGTCCTTCTCTTTCTTCTTTTCCTCTCAAAATATACTCATCTTTTATTATTTAAACTGAATGTCTCCATTTCTGGGAGTCCCCAGCCCCAGCTCCCTAAACAAAAATGAAGGGGTCTCATCCTTCCTGCCTAGTCTCAGAATACTCTATTCATAATCCGTTTGCCTACTTGGACTTTTATCTTCCTATATGGACGTATAGACCCCTTAGATTCTTTCTATAAACTCTTGTGGCCTGTGCATATTAAAGGCAAGCTAGAATATAATAAATAATATAGGAGCACTTAGCATCCATTGTCTGCAACAAAGTGCAGTTTTTTTTTTTTTTTACTGCAACTAGATACTTCATATTACTGTGAAATTATACATCACCTGCAGTACTGGGCTTCACTTGCTTTTGAGTAACCTTCACCCATTCCCCTTTTCATTCATTCTTTAAATATTTATTGGATACTTATTACATGATATGCAGTATTGCAGGAAGGGATACAGGTATATGACAAAGTCCCTGCCCTCGTGAACATTATATTCTAGTAGCAAAAGACAAACTAAAAAACTTTCAAACAATCCGTCCTAATTCTGCATTCATTTGCTTACAGTGGAGCTAACCCCATTGTCGGACCCTCAGGAGGGAGTGGTGTGATCCAAATCTAGCTTATTCTGCCGGCCACACATACTGGTCCGTAGATGAGTCAGTGGTATACGTGGGTCCAATACATATCGATACCAGGACTTTTGCAGAAAATAAGCCTGCTTTCTGTTCTGGTAGACTGTAGACTTGGAGCTGCTAGGGATTCATTTGCTATTTTGTAGCATAGCTCTGCCTGGAAATGTACTCACAGAGGAAAGAAGCCAGTTGAAGGTGAGGTCGAGCATCCTTATGGCCATGTTTGTACACTTGGATCCAGCTATGCCTGAAGTCAGTGTTTTCCCTACACTTTTCATGTTCATCAGCCAGTAATACCTATTTGCTTCAATAGGCTGAAGCTGGGTGTCTGCCATTTGCAGACCTGTCCTATGTACCAAGTTACAGTTCTAACTATTAGGTAATTAGCATGATACTTTTACGTTTTATTGCACAATCCGTGTTATGGTTTCTGCTTACAGCAGCTAGCAAAAGCATTTATTTACAATTATTAAGTGAATAGAGCTTCAGATTACCAGGGCTCTAAAGTTGGGGATTGCTCATAATGAGTATATTTTAAGTCTTTGGGAAAGAGTCTCTGAGTACCTCTTCACTTGATCTGTGACTTCAAGGGGGAAATATATCTGTGTTTGTTATTCTGTGACTTTACATCTTTTGCCTAATGGAGATGCCATTATCTCATGCTTGATGTTCAGTCTCGGTGATGGTCCCAATGTCAGGTGGATTAACAAAGTTACAGAAATAAGGGGTATGGATGATAAAGTCTAAGGTGTACATTTCACAGACAGAGGAATTGAATTTGTAATGTATTGAGGGTTTTTTTCTGAGCCTAGATGGTTAGAAGCCAGTTCTCATGACATCCAAGGCAGTGATGACCACAGACCCCAATCTGGGTGTTAGCCCTTGTCGAATTTCAAAGCTGCTGCTAAATTTTTGGTTTTTTTCCCATGTATTCCTTTGAGAATATTCTGGAAATTTGGAAGTTTTAGAATGTGTTAAAATGAGAAATGAGCACATCTCTCTGATAGATTTCTTTCTTTTTTTTCAAAAAAGAAATTGCAGAGTGGCTCCCCAAGCTACTTTGCTTAGCAGCCTAGGAAATCATGAGACGTGACGTTGTATTTTAGGATTGTCTAAGTAAACTTCCATTTCTCCCCTTCCACCTCTCTTTTCCAACCTGAGGAGATAGATCTTGAGTCCTTCAATCTCTGTGAAATGGTTTTCCCTTGGTTGTCATATTAAATACGAATTTCCCCTTAATCCTGGAAGCTTTACTTCATTTTGCACCTTTTCCTATAGCTGGGAATTTAATTTTGCCTTAATGCTACAATTTCTAGATTCTGTTCTTTATGTATGCTATTGTGCTTTGGGGGAGACAAAAGGTCCTCAAACTTGTCCTCATTTACAGGAGGGACCATAGAGAACAAGAAAGAAGCACTTACATAATTGATATTATAATGTTTTGAAGCTAAGCTCATTTTACCTGCTCAGTTTTCTTGCAGTCCACTGGAATCCATCATGAAAGCCTTATTAGTACCCTGTGTGATGTTTTATGAGGTACCTACCGAGGACCGGGGTCATCTGTGCAGGAAATGAAATGCATAAAAACACAAATACAATTAAGCGTTGGGTCATTTTGGCTGTTCGGGAGCTGAATAGCTGGTTTATTTTTAATTGGACAGAAATCCAGCCCAGGCACAATTAGGCACTTTCCTGGTGACCTGTGGTAGAACTTCTCTTTGTCCGTTAGGACAGGGGAAGGAGGAAAAATGGGTCATTGTGGCGGAAGTGGAGCCTCTAAATAGCTAATAGCACGTTTTGTTCATCAGAGGTTGAAGTGGACATTCAGTGTCACATTCTGTCTAAGGTAGACCCTACCCAGTTCCCTTTGGGCAGGCTTTACCCTCCATGGCAGCAGCCAAGGGTGGAGAGAGCACGAGTGAGAATACAGACTGTATGATCGCTAGCAATCCCGGCAGCTCAGCAAAGCCATCGGACTGAGCCGTGTCCTCCAGGCTAGGACTCCCTCTACGCCACACCAGAGACAAGGGGAGAAATGAAGTCACCTGAGCTGCCGCCTCATTGGCGTTGCGTGGTGTTTGTAGCTTACTGTAGGAAGAACATCAAGCAATGCCACCATGCCTGAGAAAACTCTTTAATTGCCACGTGACCAGCACAGGGAAGCGGTCCATCCCTGGGGCATTGGGAATGAGTCTCACCTGTGGACTCTGCCCCACCTATGCTGTCAGCAGGTGTGTTCTTGTGGTTGCAAGAAGGTAAAACCTCTTAATCTCACCTGTGTCCTCCCCATTTACCTCACACCCGCCAAAGTCAATTGGTAGAACATTGCATTTCTGCTATTGAAACAGACTACCTGAAACACACTTAATCTCATAGACCTTTCCATTTTATATGCTAAAGTTACTGATCCTCTTACGTTCTCACCCCTCGTACAGTATGTTTCTGTTCTGAGCAGTGCTACTCATAACTTCTTTCCATGGACTTTGGTTTTACAAATGCAAGACTATCTAAACCTTAAACATCTTACTATGTGATTTTATGTTACTTATTTATATGATAGTAAAATATATAGCACAGTATTTTTTTAAGTACTGACTGTCTTTGGAAGACAAAGTCCGTAAGAGCAATAACTGTCATTTTCTTTTTTCTGTTGCCATACTCTTTCCAGCTCCTATGATAACACAGCACATGATGGGCAGCCAATAAACACTTCTGAATGAACGAAGCAATAGAGGCAGGTGGGCACTGCACCGTATCTGGCAGACATATCGTGTTAAGATAGAGTAACGGACGAACGAGGCAGGGAAATGGGGAAGAATGAAGTGATTCACCAGGGGGAGCAGAGATGAGGAAAAAGACAAAAGAGCCCCGACCCTGGAGCTCCCAATTTTAGTTCTTCCTGGAGTCCCTGTAAGTCCCCGCCTTAGATCCCGTAGGCTAGTCCCACATCCTCATGTGAGACTTCTTTCTTCTTGAGCAATTTTGAGTAGAATTACTTGCAACCACAGAATCTTAACTGATAAAGTTATACAGAAGGATTGATGGATGCATTGACCTCCACTGAGCGGGATGTTTTATCTGCCCCGGAGTGTATTTGGGTCATATGCATGTACCCAAAACCCTGCGTTCTGACCCTAAGCCAGGTATCCAAGTTGCAAGCAGAAGACATGGGGAATTACAATTAGCACGGCTTCTGTTCATCAAGATTGTGGACAGATGTATTTCATCGTGAGTGAACAGCACACTCCTGCAGTTACTCATTCGGATGGCACCTGGAGATACTTATCCCACTGAGAATCCACCGAAAACAATTCTGTTCCTGAGCTTCCTGTGTTCTCTTTACTCCCTGGGTTCACGTGAGAAAGCCGCCAGCCATGGGGAGATGGTGTCAGTGTGACTCTTTTTCAATTTCATTTTCACTGCACCGAGGGGGAAAACAACCAAGGCTGGGAAATTTGTCAGTTTTTGTGACTAAACAAGAAAAAAAATCTTTTTCAAATAACACGATTGCTCTCATCTCTCTGAATGCCGACGGATGATTGGTTTCCGCTTTTTAGTCACAGATAGGCGTGTGCCATTTCCAGACCAGGTGTGACTTTGGTGAGAGAATGCTCGCAGCGGCCGACAGAGGAGACAGCAAGGTTTGTGCACCAGAGATTCGTGGTGTCGGGGGCCATCGGCCTGAAGAGATGAAGGGAACAATGTCCCCAGACCCCAAAAGGGTAGCTTCTTGGAGGAGGGGCCCCTTACGTAAGCTGCAGTTTTGAAGGAACATAGGAACCACGAACAGTGTGGGACAAGGCGGAGAAGTAGGGAGAAAACCTAAACCCGCCTGGCCCTGTGTTCTCCTGCCAGGAACCCCCGTGGGGCGGGGTCCGCCCGGAGAGTGGAGGCCGAGGCAGACCCCCTGGTGCGTGTGGGTCACCCCTGGGAGCAAGAGAGGGTGAGACTGGATCTTAACAAGGGGACCAGGGAGAAGAATAGTCAGCACAGCTGGTTGTCAATAGTCTTCTAGCTTCCAGGTTTGGTCAATTTGTAGCATTTGCAGTGAGACAGCCATTCTCTTAATATATATTAACAATATAATATGGTTACTGTTGAGATCTGTATTTCTCTCTCCTTCCACTTGAATATTCCTTGCTATCAACTTGCCTATTACCATCCCTGGAACGTTTCCAAACTTCATGCTTACCTTGGTCCTTATTCCTGCCTGAATCACTTCTCACATTGCCTGTTATAATTTCCTTCTTTATGATCTTCTTAGGTCCCTATCATCACACATCAGGGGGTCTAGACTGAGTCAGACTTCAACAAGCCAGCTTTGTCATCAGCAATGAGATATGTTTTTCCCTATTGCTCTCTAAAACCATTCCAGGATGGCGCTCCTGAGTTTTAAGATTCCCCACTAAAGGGCTTAGTCATCTCCCTGAGTGCATGTGTGCTTTAAAACTCATTTCTGGGCCGGGCACAGTGGTGCACACCTGTAATCCAGCAATCTGGGAGGCTGAGGCAGGAGGATCGCTTGAGGCCAGGAGTTGGAGGCTGCAGTGAACTACGATGATGCCACTGCACTCTACCCGGGCCACAGAGCAAGACCCCGTCTCAATCAATCAATCAATCAATCAAAATAAACTCATTCCTGCCACCCATCTTATGAATTCTTCGAAATATTTCAGCTCTCATCCTTAAATAGCTTAGTATGCTGCTTAAAAAATTTTCAGATATTCAATAAGTTTGTTCCAGAAAACATTGTGTGCATATGAGGTACTGTACCAACGTGAGAGGTGCTGTAGTGAATGTTAGAATGAATTTGTAAAAATAGAAATGAAATTCCTTAATGTTTTGTAATCACCTCAACAGACGTTTATTGAGAGGCTGCTGTTTTAATCCTAGGACTGAACTGGATTCAGACACCTGAGATGCAGCCCTCACCTCCGGGAGCTTAAAATAGCATCTCTTCTCCAGGCAGTGAGAGCGAATCTCTACAAAGCACAATCAGACCGCATCACACCCCTGTCGAAGCCTTTCAGAGCTGTCCATCAGTTTTAGGTTTGCGAAATAAAGGATGATTTATGATCTGTTCTTTCCCGATATGTGAGGGGAATGGGAGGCACAGCTCAGGGAAAGGACGAGGAAGGTCCCTCAGGTGTTCTCTTGGTCCACAGACACGACCTCTTGGTATTTGCTGGCGGGAGCGCCCTTTCCTTGCTCATGCTTTTAGCAGGTCTACCTGCTCGCCTAGGATAGCTCATGGCAAACAACCTGGAATGTGTGGGTTTATGGGACGTGGTTCTTAGGAAAACCACTCAGCTATGTAACCCTCTGAATCTAAAATGAAGGTGCTTGACGACAGATGACTTCTTCTAAGTGGTGTCCGCTGTGGACACCATGGAGAGCTCTCAGACAATAACCCGGGCCAGGTGTGTGCAAGGTGGGGAGAGATCAGGGAAAGGTCATGCACCTGCTTTGCCTGTTCCAATGGATCATTGTATCCTTGAAATCATTGATCTCTGATATGTGTGAATCTGATCGGATGATCCAAACTTTTGTATTATCTTAGGGCTAAACTCCTTCTCCCTTTGTAAAGAAAAGGAGGCTTTTCAGAATCTAAGCAGAGCCTCCCTGCCTCTGCCCACTCCCGTTCTGTCCTCCCTATGGAGGCATTTAGAACCTCCCATGGGCCCTGACTCCCAGACACCTCTGACACCTGCCTCTGCGGGCTCCTTGCTCTGCCTGGAAAGCCCTTCCGTCCCTGGCTCGTTTTCTCAGCTCATATTTTGAAAGTGTGGGCCAAGCATCAGGCACTGTTGTAGACACTGGGCATCCACTACTGAGTGCAGGAAAATACGTCTAGAGTGTTTGGGGATCTCAGAAAGGCCAGGATGACTGTAGCTGAGAGGAGGATGGATGGAAGCAACAGAAGGGAAGGGAGAGTTAGGCAAGGACTGGGTCACATGGGGACTCAGAGGCCAGCATGAGGACTGTGGATTTTATTCAGCAAACAGAAGATATTGGAATATTTGGTGGAGGAACATACCACGTTCTGTCCTTTTTTTTTTTTTTTAAGGATGCGGTAATTATTGTAGAGTGATATCAAAGCCCAGCAGAGGCACAGGAATAGAAGTTGGGGCGATGCCAGTGATCAAAGCTGAAAAATCTATTACATATAAGCTGATTTATATTGCTTTGTGCACTTCTTAACATGCAAATGTGAGAATTTCCATACCCTGTCAACATGGCATATGCTTGTGATGTTAAGGAAATCAGATGCACGAGGAATGCCAGAAACAAGGCGCGTGCCTACAGGTGGCTTCTGGTAGTCGGCGCGGTGTGTTTCGGGGAGGTCGCTTGGCGCTGTGGAGGCTCACGCGTTTTTGGAGCAAGGCAGTTTCTGATCCTGCCATTTGCGCTTAGGCATATCTCTTATCTCCTCTGGTCCCCAATTCCTTGTAAATTAAATGCAATTTGTGCTAAAAGAAAAAAACACGACTCGCTAGCCCTCGTGTTTCCGTGCAGAGGCACAGGAGAAATGCGTCTGCTCGCTAACGGGCTTGGTAGTTGACTTCTGCTGGTCCCAGTTTCTGTTTAAATGCATGAATTATGGAGATTTTCTCTCTTCATGTTCCTCTCCACCCCGCAATAGTGCGAGGCAGGAATGTTGGATGAGCGTGTATTTGTTGACTCTATCTTTTCACCAGGTGAACACTCCAAACTCGATGGGATGGTGGGAGGGGACGCCCCTTTGACAACGTACCTACGTCCCGGCCTGCAGCCCAGCACTTAGCACAGCACATTTTCAGCTCCAACTCCAATTCTTTTCTCTACTTCTCAATTCCTTGCAAACCTGGGTAGAGAACTGGGATGCTCTCTGTCGATCCCCTAACGTGTCAGCAGAGCAGGGCGCTTGCTGAGAATTCGTGCTCCGAAGGCTGCCTGCCTGGTTTGTCTCCCAGATGAGTGTCCCAGCCCCAGCTTCTGCTGACATCACCTGCCTCGGAGTGTAGTGAGGACCCAGTAGGATAACAGGTGTATTGCGTTGTGTTCGCAGTGTGCTTAGCACACGGTAGCAAGTCAGCTAATGACAGCTGGTGTTTGTTAAAAACGAATGCACACGTACATACAGCCGCATGTTTCATTATGAATGTTTGTTTATATAGAATATTTCTGAAAGAATACAGAGTAACTGTATTCTTGTACTGACTGTACAAGACTGTATTATTGTACTGATTCTCAGGAAGAAACCTGGGAAATGAAGTCTGGGGTAGTGGACAGATTTAATTGTACACCAATTTGCACTGTTGTAATTTCTTTTTACAATGTGTATGCATTACTATTTCTAACCACATAAATCATTTAGAACAACGCCTAGTATACAGCAAGTATCTAATAAATGTTAAGTAATATCATCCTCCATGCTGTCTTAGACACTCAAGTGAGTTGCATTAATTAGCACAGGTGATACCCATCATGTAGTAGACTCCCAGAAATGGCAGCTAAAGGAAAAGATTACCCATTAACTGTTAGATTAATTTGGATTCTTCAGTGGTTAGTTACAGAAACTCAGACAACATTTAGCAGGAGGGATGAGACTTTATTGGCTTAAGAACCTGGAAAGTACATGACTATGTTTAGCTCCAGGTACAGCTGGGTACGGGGTGCACATGGGTTCATGAGGGCATGGTTTCCCCACATGTGGGCTCAGAAGGCCTCATGTCAGCATCATTGTTCTCAGGAGGCTCTGTGTGGTGGCCTGGGCCTGCCAATTAGGTAGCAGTCTCAGAAAAAGGGGGTTGTTGCTTAACAACAATCCAGCCCCAGCCCCAGGGCTGCTCTCTCTCTGATCTGGCTTGGACCACATGCTCCTCCCCGCCGTGAGCCTCAGAGTCTAGAAAATCCCAATCGTCCAAGCTTTGTTCGTGGGTC
Organism: Propithecus coquereli; assembly: GCF_000956105.1. Taxonomy (NCBI): domain Eukaryota; kingdom Metazoa; phylum Chordata; class Mammalia; order Primates; family Indriidae; genus Propithecus; species Propithecus coquereli. The sequence goes on from NW_012154285.1 coordinate 19,934, forward strand.
GGCCTATGTGACTCGAGGGCAGGGTGGTCTCGCAGGAGTCTAAAGAGTAGGAGAGAGAAAACGCCCACGAAATATTTAAGGTGCCCTTGCTGAGAAAGAAGAGGAAGAAGATGCTATCATCAGATAAAAGGGCAAAAGTCAATGAGGAGGATGACTAAAGTCAGCTTCTGACAGTATGGGCACGATATTTCCTCTGGACATCTGAGCAAACAACTTCTATCGAGCAAAGCAGCACATATAAAATAAGACGCTATTAGGTAACACCACATGGGGGGAATGTGCTATGTGTTTAGGAAAGTGGGGGCCACTTTTGGTTATTTTCTGTGAACCAATCGTCATGCTATTACAGTGACTTTGATGCTACAGTATATAATTAGATGTTCTCTGCTGTATATTTGAGTGTACTTATGTTCCATCACTTTATAGACAAATTTCTTTCTTGATTTTCACCGTTCTGCCCTGAAAATCTTTCTCATGTTTCCTTAAAATAAAAATTAATTGCTTTTCAGCAAACTCTGTGAGCACCAGGATGTGTCTCCCAGGAAGTATTTCATAATCAGTCAGTTTCCAAGTACCGCATTTGTAACCAAAACTATTCTTAATTGGCTCGAAACTGACATTTGCTAATTTTCCTTACTAATTTTAACTACAGAAGAGAGAGAAATAGAAAAAGACGTTCAATTTAGGAAGTTTTTCAACTTGACATTCTTTAGACGTGACAAATTCCTAGTTAACACTAGGTGTTTCACAAACAAACCCCAAATCGATAATGCCTCATACACAAGGGGAAGTTCCTTTCTAACGCATGTGAAATCCAAACAGCATTGCTTGTGGATGGCTTTCCAACAAGGAAAGATTTAAAAACCCAGGCTCCTTCAAACGTTGGTTCGGTTGTCTCCAACGCATGGTTTCCAAGGTTACCCGAGAGTCTACGTCAAGGGGAGGAGGAGGAGAGAGCAGAGAGGACCCTGCAGGGCTTTCTTGGACGAGCCCGGAGATGGTGCAATTGTTTCCTTCTTGTTCCATCAGCCACACCAGCTACCTCTCCTGCAAGGGAGGCTGGGCAGTGTAGACCAGCCCTGCAGCAAGAATAAAAGGAGATTGTGTCACATCAGTGCTGGGCTTTTTATCTGTTTGGTTTTTGTTGCCATGAAACTTGCATGGAACTGTGCATACTTGATAGAGTAGGAAGAGTCCCCACCGGGCGGGGGAGTGGACCACCTGTCTGTTAGGGATCTTTCAGTATTGGACATGAGTTACCGCAGGTGAGGTTCACTAGCATCACGCAGGTGAGCCTAACCAGGTGAGGGTATCCGATGGGAAAATTCATTCTCAAAGAGACTCAATTGTCTCAAGTCATATTCTAGTAAGTTTAGAGTCAGGACCGTGTATTTTGGCCCAGATTCCAGGGTTCAAAAGCTAACATGAGGTCAGTGTCATTAAATGACCAAGGAATGTGTGGGGAGCAGCAGGGGTTCACACAGATGCCTGTTGGGGAGGGGTAGGTGGCAACGTAAATGAACTAGAAGTGGGGTGCAGGAGGAGGGCCTCATAGCAGTTGTCACAGACCCAATGGGTTCCCGAAACTCAGATCCTGCCAACGGCTGCTGTTTGGGACTCTGAGTTTTATGAAAGTTCTTCCCTCATGAAAAAGAAGGAATTCAGATGCTCAGGTGAAATGTTCAAATATTTAAAATATTATGTAGGCCAAACAAAGACCCATCTATGGGCCATCCGTTGGCAAACTTTTAGCTCAGGGTTTGAGCTGATTTTTGGCAGATGTCAGAAACCCAAGTGGATATAGAGAGATCTAAACCCAATAGTTTGGCAAATTATGTCAAGTACACTGAGACGAATGCAGATTATTTACTTTTGAGTATCGCTTGGTGTGCTAGAAGAAAAACCTCAAATATCCAGTAATGTGGAATTAACACAATGAATTGTAGCAGGTACATTTAACAGGATACAACGTGGCCCTTAGATGTGATGATATACATTTGGAAAGACACCTGGGATATCTGGTTAAGCCCAAAACATTTCAATAAAGAGCATGCTTACCACAATCCCATGAGGCATATGAGTTTAGTCTCTGCCCCCAAGGGACTCTCTCCCCCCTCCCTCTCCCTCCCCATCGCTGACCGCATGTACAATTGACAGGAGGACTTAGCCCCTTTCCTGAGGTGGTAGGTCAACTCACTGTCTGGGGAAGGATTGCATTAGAGATATTATAGAAAAGACTTTAGAAGAATCTGTGCCAAAATGTTAATGTGATTATCTCCAAATGGTGAGATTATATAATGATTTTTAAAATCCACTTGCTATCTGTAATTATAAACTCATGTACTGTTTAAAAACACTATTTGTGTATTTTAGAAAATAATGAAAGTTTTAAAACAGACAATTATATTCTACTGCGATGATTTCCATTTTCTGCAAATGGTCTCCCAGGAATAAAATACATAAAATTAACATTATTTAAAAAGCTAAGACCAAATAACATTTACAGCTGCAATCGTCCATATCATAAAGTCCAGGAGATGTGTGTCACCTAACATACGTGGGTATCTTTGTCACTTTATTTTAAACGTGTATGGTATTTCCAAATTACGACCTAAGAGGAAAAGGTCATATCTTACACATCATTTTGTTTCAGCACCCAACCCGGCGCCCAAACACCATTCCCCACCCGACACGCATCGACCAAAGATGACGTATTCCCCAGACCCCGCAGGGTCTCCGAGACTAGGAATGCCAACGCCTGGTATTTCCATGGGGTGAACAGGCTGTGAGCCTAGAGTGAGTGCCGATACTTGTCCAGTGGCACACAGGAAGGGGACACGTTAAAGGGGACAGACTTGCCTTGTCTCTTACGTGATTGTGGGACTTGGTTGCCCCTTCAAAATAATTTGTTTCCATAGAATGTTACGAATGAGGGAAATTCCTAGAGCCAATCCCCACGTCCCTGGTGTTCAGGTTGCATTTTCCTTTGATTTGCCTTTGGCTGTGTTATTGACGGCTATTGACGATTGATGACTGTTGACATTATTGGGGTCCCTGACGCCTCCTGGAGGGCTTGCAGCCGCCATGTCTCCTGCCGTCTGTGATCCCACCTGCGGCTCTGGCCCGTGCGGTGCTGCTGCTCTGTGCATAACAAGGCCGACCGGGCTGAGCACTGTCACCCAGGCAGGCTGGCCTGGAGGCAGGTGCCGTGCAGAGTGCTCTGGGGAGGAGAAGAGCGTTTGAACTGAATGATGCTAATTTAGTGGCATGAGGAGTTTGGAATACGGGAGTCTCAACGGAGAGCTGAGAGTCCAGGGAAGGGGACAGTAAGGCCCCCCACATGAGGCTGAAAAGGAGGGGGTTGGGGTGAGTCAGGACAGTGTCATGGTTCACTTGTGCTGCTGCAACAAAATCCCACAGACCCGGGTACTTTACAAAGGACAGAAACGTATTCCTCACAGTTCTGGGGGCTGGGCCAATTATTTCTAACATATGGAAGAAAGCTGCATTTAGGCATGATTTTAATTAATAAGTTTCCTTGAATTATCTGCGGAGATCACTCCTTAAATGAGCAAAGGATGCTAAACTGCCTATAGCTTCCCCAAAAACTGGAGATAGAAAAAAGAGAGGGGAGAAGATTCCGTCGTTTGTCCCATGCCGAGAGTTGGAAGAAAGCACGTTGGCTCTTTCGGGAGAAGCGACACCACGAGGTCTCTGTTTTACCACCGACAGACCCGGCCGTACCACTTGCCGACCCCCAGGAGAGCTTGGGTGACTTTTCCTGAAATATGCCAGAATCTCTGCGACCTTTGTAAAGCACAGCATGATATTTTATAGCAAACAAAGTTGCCGAGCAAAAATATCAGTCAAGGGAGCAGACATTTAATTACCCAGTGGTGCGCCTGGCCCGGCGGAGGACGTGAGGTGGCCCTCGGGGAAGTGTCCGCGCAGGTAGAGTTACGGGATGTTTGCCGCAATGAAGCAAGTCCTCACCACGTGGCTTTAAACATAAGGAACCAAACAAAGATCAATTCAGAGCAAGTTCGAGATTTTAAATAGAGTGTGCACACATATGTTTGGGCAGGTGCAAACCAAATTACAGCAAAATCATTGCGAAACACAGATATTCTTGTGGAGGATTACCCTGCGGAAGGAGTTCTGTGAATGAAACACAACAATCCTGCTGAAACATCCTAGCAGAGCCTCAAAGTGCCCCCGGTAGGAACACCGCGTTCTGCACCGGTATTTTGCTTCAACGCGAAGTGCTGTGTGGACACTGGCGTTTTGGCAGGAACTCGTGTTTCAGCCTCTTCTGAAAGCCAGTCGCCTGCAGTGTTTGTGCTCACTCAACACCATGTTCCTGGTTAATTGAATATTCAGATGAAATGGATTTTTTTAATACTAATTTTCAAATGACTCAACTTTAATAAAGTGTAGTTCATCTTACAACTGTGTGGAACATAATTCAATTTGTCATTGACTCAAAAGATACAAGATTAGAATATTTTAAACATTGAGAATATTTATTACTCGTATTCAATATAGACCGATGTTCCTCAAAACCTCAGCTGTATGTTAGAATCAGTGTTTCCCAAATCACAATGTCCAAGCTCTTCCCAAATTACATCAGAAATTTCAGAGGTCGGACCCAGGCATCTATATTTTTTTCCCAAAGCCTTCTGGAAGATTCTACAAGGAAGCTAAAGGTGAGAACCACGGTATCAGACCAAAGAAAGAAAAGTCAAGCACACACTGGTGTGAATGTGTCCAGATCTGTTGAGCATACAGTCAAGTCTTTCAAAAAAGAAACGTAAGGACTTCATTTGTTTAATGAAAATGATGTTTACAAAACAGAACCTTTTTTTAAGCGTTCAGATCATTTGAATTTCAGGTGAAAGGAATTTTTGAAGGTTTGATCGTTTGCATACCCCTTGAGGCCCGCACACACACGCTCTCACACGCACTGTAAATATGTTCTCAGAGATAAAACCGGGTGTTCACCGTCGTCAATGGAACATGCTAGGAAAACAATGAAATAACCATATTAAATGAGTCTTGAAAACCCAAGTGTAAAAAAGCTAATGAGACTGTTCAGAATTAACCTAAATCTAAGGTTGGCAAGAAATGATGTTGCTTTTATAATCAGTAAAAGAACCTTGCAGGGACCCCTCTCAGATTTATTCTCAGAGTTTGTTTGCAATTGATAAGATTTCAAATGCTAATCTTTTTTTAAAAGCTATTTTGTTCTACCGTTTTCTTTTGATCTTCTTTAGTTACCCGAGTAGTACCTGTAATGAGGGAATTACTTTAAAAGGTTAATTATAAATTCAGTAATCTCACCCCACCCCACCCCTCATCCCACCCTCCTGAGATAACTAGTGTCAACCACCTGGTGGAGGCGTCCACATTTTTCTGTGCTGCTACAAATATTTATTTTGCATTTAAGTATTTAAACATATGTTTACAGTACTGGAATCATACAGGGAGCTGCCATGTGCTTTC
>NW_012154285.1:26710-40766 GCF_000956105.1 Propithecus coquereli
TTAAAATTTTTAATTATTATGGGTACATAATGGTTGTATGTATTTATAGGGGACGTGTGCTGTTTCGATACAGGCAAACAATGTGAATTAATCAAATCGGAGTAACTGGGGTATTGATCCCCTCAGGCATTTAGCAATTCTTTGTGTTAGGAACATTCCAGTTCCATTCTTTTAGTTATTTTAGAGCACACCCTAGCTGATGGTTGATTGTAGTCCCTTTGCTGTGCTATCACATCCACCACGGTCTTCACACTTCCCACCAAGAAAATCGAATCATTCAGTGCTCATTTATTCTGCCTCCGCCCTATACCAGGAACTTTGCTGGATTCTTGGAAGATAAGGATGATTTAGAGGACACCAGTGTCCTCAGTGAGCTCATTCTGAACACAGGGTGCTCCAGGGGGTCTCAGCTAACTATGGTGGAAAGAACAAAATGCACTAGGAGCCCACACGGAACCTAAGAGAACAAAGAGAAGGAACAATTAATTCTGCTCCGGCAGTGGCCCGCAAATATATCTGCATGGAGGCGTAGGGTTTTTGTAATTATGTTTAACACATTTAACATATTTTTTAAAAGTTATTGTAAGGTTGGGAGAGAAAAATGCCAAAAAATGAAAAAAAGAAAAAGAGGAGGAAGGAAAGGAGGAAGGAAGGAGAGAGAGAGAGAGAAGCAGATACTCACATTTTATTCTACCTTCAATCCCTTTCAAGGAGCACTTCTTCATAAAGTTCAGATTCTAAAATTAGACATCGGAGTCCTGCAAAACCCTCTGCCAGGTTTGGGGTGAATGTCGGGGAATGTCTTCCAGCCTCAGATATGAAGAGTGAAACAGGATTTGTTGAATGCAGCAACATACCTCATCAATTTTGGAACCAAGACAATCTAAGTGCCAAAATTATCTCAGTAAATCTAAGAGGGTTTGGCATGTGGGGTAAAGAGACTGCACCTCAGTCCACTTCCAGATGAAATACTTGACTGATCATACTGAACTATCCCAGAGATGAAGGGCCATCTTGAACAGCCAGCCTCGGAAGTGTCATTTGGTTGAATATACATATACGGTCATGGGACACATAATGACATTTTCATCAATGAGGAGCACATATGTGATTAAACGGTGGTCCCATAAGATTACAATGGAACTGAGAAATTCCTATCGCCTAGTGATGTCCTAGCCGTCGTGACGTCATAGCGTCATTATTTTTCTGAAACAATAAATTTGGCGCATCCGAATGTCCAATGTTTATAAAGTCTACCGCAGCACGCAGTCATGGCCTCGGACTTCACGTGCACTCAGCATTCATTCACTCCCTCCCCGACTCACCCAGAGAAACTTCCAGTCCTGCAAGCTGCATTCATGGTAAGCGCCCTATATTTTAGCTGCACCATATTTCATCTTTCATACCGTATTTTTATTGTACCTTTTCTGTGCTTAGATACATTCAGATACGCAAATACTCACCGCTGTGTTACAGTTGCCTGCAGTATTCACAGTAACACGCTGCACAGGTGCGTAGCCCAGGAGCGACAGGCTACGCCATATAGCCTAGGTATACAGTAGGCGATACTACCATCTAGGTGTGTGTATGTGCACTCTGATGTTTGCACAACAACAAAATCATTGAATGACGCATTTCTCAGAACACGTCCCTATCATTAGCGAGGCATAACTCTCATATATACACGTGTGTGTGTGTGTGTGTGTGTGTGTGTGTATATGTTTTAAATTGATTCTCTTTAAACTTAGACCTTAAAACAGAGGCAAAGTTTAAGAGGAGGAGATATTTTTGGAATGGAGGGTGGAGATCGAGTGAAGAAAAAGTGCGACTTAAAAAAAATCCAGTGTATTGCTCTTCCTATGGGTCCCGAGGTGTCATATGGGAGGAGCGGATGCTGTCTGAACATGCTGCGCTGACAGAGCACAGGGGACAGCCTGGTTACCTTCTTTTCCTGTGACTATTGGGAGAGATCAAACACCTCATCTTACAGCCGTGGTTCTCAGCCTGTAGATCCGGCAACGTCTGGAAACAGTTTTGGTTGTCATGACTGGGGTTGCTACTGACACCTAAAAGGTAGAGCCCAGGGATGCTACTACCATCCCTGTCAAAAATAAAGTCACGTTTTTAAACAATATTAAAGATTGGGTGCATATACTGTGTATATAAATGTAGCTTGGCTTAATTATTATGGAAGGCAAATTTTCAACTTTTTTGTGTAGTTTCTTCTGTATTCTTATTAATCTAGATTGTTGTCTTTCACAGTAATAAAAGCAAATGCGACAGTGAAAAAAAAAGCATATCAAATGAATTTTTAGGGTTTTTGCACATACAGAAGAGCAGTTCTAGAGCCAGGTGTAAAACAGAAAAGGGCGAGATGTATACAAAGCGGTGATGAGGACGTCATGATGACAATGATTGGCCGTTATTACCGTGAGGACTTTTAGAGGACAGGTGATTGGTTAAAAGTGATCATCTTGTACTATTTTTGGAAGGCAACTTAAGTTTTGTCTGTGATCATCAGACATTTATAAGAAACAACCTAAGTTTCCTTGCAGTGAAGCTCGATTAACTTTTGCTTACTTGGCCTAATTGGTTTGGTCTGCTCAGGGAATTCCTAAGCCTGGTCTCCATTTAATTTATTTGCATGTCCTACAGTGCACTCCAGCCCCTACGACAAATAATTATTTGGCCCAGAATGTCAAGGTCGAGTAAAACTGAGCCTGACGCTACGGCGACTTGGCCCACTCGAGTATGTGCTGCTTCCTAATTTAGAGGGTGTGAGCTTGGGCACGAACTTGAACAGCAAGTGGCGTCCCACGTCCTAAGCAGAGGTGCGAAGATAAAGGCCAGAGCAGCTTGGCTCCATTCTGCACACCCAGGTGACTGTCACCTAGGCAAGGTGTGGCGCACCTGCAGCACCACAGACAAGAGGCTGTTGGGAGTTGTGGGGAGTCTGTGCAATGGGTCCACCGTGATGTTTCCGTAGGGCTGCGGGTCACTGGTGTTGTGAAGTTGGAGAAGTTATTCTTGTCCCTCCTTCATCCTGATCTCTGGCTGCAATACTTCTGAGAATAGCGATTCCCAACAAGAAGTAATAGCCCCGTTTCCAAAGCGTTGCCTCCCACTGTGTGCACAGGCCATGCAGACCCACACACATACACGCACACACACACACATGCACATGCACAGACATGCACACAGCCTAGGCGCACTTTATTAATGCGGGGGAAGTATTTGTGGTTGTCACGCTTGCCGGGTGGTGACGCTGATATTGAGGGACAGGGAGCAGAGAGGCTAAGTGCCCTGCAGTGTGGAGGCCAGTCCCGCCCAACACAAAGCACAGGCCTGCACCCCCACACAGACTTCAGATGCCCCCGCCGGACACTGATGTAGATGAAAAACCTGCTTATAAATATTGGAACAAAAAACAAACCCATTTTCTATGTAAATAGTATTTTTGCGTAGTTTATGTGCCAAATTTCCAAGGAATGTAGTGTCTGGTTAAATCAAGGGAAGATTTTATTTTGTCCAGAACTTTTTGGAAAGTTCGACTTTCCAGAAAATTCTGTTTCTTCCCGTGGAACAGGCTCCCGGCTGCCACTTGGGAGCGGTTATGCCGTGCATCTGCGTGTTGAAACGCTCATTGTCTGACTACAAATCACTTTCCTTTTATTCATTATAGTATGATTAAGCCATTATATTTCTTTTGAATTGTGTATGCAGATAATTATATTGGCTATGGATTTCACTTTAGAGACGAAAGACAAAATATAAGGCGGCACTAGAGCTGATGGGTGTAAGAAATGCAATCTCGGACAGATTAAAAACAAAATCTATTTTTCGAGAAGGTCTGACCCCATTGTTTCCCATCTGTCTTAGAATTTTCCTTCCTGGCTTCTTTAAATTGAGGAAGTGATGGGTGGAGAAGGTGCTTTCTCGCAGGTCTTGCTAACTGGAGAGTCCCACGTGTGGGATTGGGACACTCAGGGAGGGAGATGTCGGAGGTCAGTGTCCCGCCGCTCTCCTCCTTGTCCAGAAGGGCCTGCCGCAGTGGCCGCCTTTGTGGTTCCAGAAACCCCCGGGCATTTCCAGCACCAGGCCCTCCGCCACTTACGCAGCCCAGCCAGCTTATTCCTACCTCAATTTGCAGTTCCTTCCTGATGGTTCTGGCTGAGCACGAGTCCCGAGTTCTCTTTCTCAGCACCGTTGGTCACTAACTAGCAATTGTCCAGTTTGTAATTATGTATAAATTTATAAATTAGATATGCAGTTCTTGTCCCTTTGAGTGTTTTCTGTTCACCCTTCCAAAGCTCAAGCTGCAGACAGGCTCTAACGCCCCTTTGTGTGCCGGGCATCTAGCAGGCGATCGCGGGCACACAATAGGTCTGGAATAAAGACTCACACAGTGCGTGGATTATGGCCAGGAGCCTGTGCATGCCCCGGCCATCCATGTGTCCAGTTCTGTCTCAGTTAGAAACTAGAACATGTTGTCATCTCTGAAGGTTGATGTCACCTCTTCCAGAAAATATCTCTGGGCACCATGACCAGAGACCTGAACTGGACAAAGTGGATCCGGGGAATGGGCCAGTAGAGGCATCGATCAATGTCCTTCCCGTTGCCCTGGTTTGCCTGTGCTGGGGCCTGCGGGTTAGGGTTGACGGCATCCAGGCCAAGCGGTATTCAGCCGTCACCGAGAAGTGCCGAGGGGCCGGCAGTCCGGTGCTTGGTCCCTGGACCCCGTCTGCTTCTGACCACAGGGCCAGAGACAGCAGATTTGGTGCCAGCAGGACACTGGGCTAGAAGTTGGGCCCACAGATGTTGGTGTCACGGACCTCATTTCAACACCAGTGGATCCACTTGTCTGTGAACTTAGGTGAAACTTCTCACCTCTGGTTTTCCACTTGCTCAGCCCTAAGCTGAGGATGATTATACTCACTTCACCAGGTTGATGACTTGATGTGAGAATAAACTGTAATAAACTACTTAAAGTGCCAGTTGTACATGGCCCAGAGCAAGCACTCCATATTGGTAAATACATAAAGTCAGGAGAGAATGTGAACACACATTTATCCATAGTAAAAATATTACTCCAGTTTTGAAGACTTTGCATCCTGTCATCCTCTGTTGCAGGGTAGATGCCTTTAAAGCGATTGGTTAGCATCCAAGAAACAATGTTGCCGCCCGTTGGCCAGCATGAATACAGGTGTTGGAACTATTTGAAGGGAGAAGAGAGGTTTTTGAAAAGACAAAGTGGAAGGCAATGATGCACATTGCCAATCTCTGCATTTTTAAAGGACCAAACTGCATTGTTGAAGTCCCTAGAGTTCCACCGAAAAGGCACAACTCCGGAGTTTGGAGTTACCTTGTTGGTTGGTTGTACAAGAACAGGGCTTTAACAACAACATCTATTGAACCAATTCGTTTCCTCCTCAGTACGTTTTTTGTTGAGTGCCTCTTGTGCACCAGGTATGTTCTAGGCATGCGCAAACAGTGGTGAATGAGAAAGATCAATGCAGGCATGCTTTGGAGATACTGTGGGTTTGGTTCCAGACCACTGCAATAAAGAAAATATTTAAATAAAGCAAGTCATGTAATTTTTTGGTTTCCCCGCGCACATAAAAATTGTTTATACCATAAGTCTAATAAGTGTACAATAGCATTATGTACATACCTTAAAAGGTATTTATAAAAGCTGTGTACCTACCTTAAAATCTTTTATTGCTAAAAAATGCTAATGAACGTCTGTGCCTTTAGCAAGTCACGATCTTTTTGCTGGTGGAGGGTCTTGCCTTGATGTTGAAGGTTGCTGACGGATCGGGGTGGTGGTTGCTGAAAGTTGGGGTGGCTGCAGCAGTTTCTTAAAATATGACAACAATGAAGTTTGCTGCATTGACTCTTCCTTTCAAGAAAAATGTCTCTGCAGCGTGCAACGCAAACCCTGCTGCAAATTTATCAGCTAAGTTTATGTCCTCTTCTAAATTTATTGCTCATTTCAACAATGTTCACGGCATCTTCACCAGGAGTAGATTCCACTTCAAGAAACCACTTTCTTTGTTTATCCATAAGAAGCTACTGTTCATCTGTTAAAAGTTCCATCATGAGATTGCAGTGGTTCAGTCATGTCTTTGGGCTCTACTTCTAGTGTTCTTGCTGTTTCTACCACAGCTGCAGTTACTTCCTCCACTGAAGTCGTGAACCCCTCAAAATCATCCATGAGATTTGGAAGCAACGTCTTCCAAACTCCTGTTAATGTTGATATTTTTACCACCTCCCATGAATCACAGATGTTCTTAATGGCTTCTAGAATGGTGACTTCTTTGTAGAAGGTTTTCAGTATGCTTTGCTGAAATTCATCAGAAGAATCACTGTCTATGGCAGCTGTAGCCTTATCAAATATATTTCTTAAATAATAAAACTTAAAAGTGGAAATTGATCCTTGGGCGGCAGAATGGGTGTTGTGTTAGGCATGAAATGACATTCATCTCCTTGTACGTCTCCATCAGAGCTCTCGGGTAAGCAGGTACCTTGTCAATGAGCAGTAATATTTTGAAAGGAATCATTTGTTATAGGTAACACGTCTGAACAGTGGGCTTAAAATAGTAACTGTACCATGCTGTAAACAGATTTGCTGTCACCCAGGCTTTGTTGCACTATTTATAGAGCACAGGCAGGGTAGATATCACAGCATTCTTAAGAGCCCTAGGATTTGGGGGATGGTAAATGAGCACTGGCTTCAACATAATGTCATCAGCCGCATTAGCCTCTAACAAGAGAGTCAGCCTGTCCTTGGAAGCAACCCATTGACTTCTCCTCTATAGCTATGAAGGTCCCAGCTGACATCTTTCAGTAGAAGCTGTTTCCCCTACATTGAAAATCTGATGATTACTGTGGCCACCTTCACCAATTGTCTTATCTGGACTTCTGGATAACTTGCTGCAGCTTCTCCAACAGCACTTGCTGCTTCACCGTGTACTTTTATTAGGCTTTGGCTTAAGGGGATGTTGTGGCTGGTTTGATCTTCTATCCAGACCACTAAACTTTTCTCTATATCAGCAATAAGCCTGTTTTGCTTTCTTATGTGTGTGTGCGGTGGAGTAGCACTTTTTATTTCCTTCGAGAACTTTCCCTTTGCATTCTCAGCTTGGGTAACCGTTTGCACGAGAGGCCCAGCTTTCGGTCTGTCTCTGCTTTTGACACTCCTTCCTCGCTGAGCTTCATCGTCTCTGGCTTTTGATTTCAAGTGAGAGGGGTGAGACTCTTCCTTTCACTTGAACACTACGAGGCCACTGTAGGGTTATTAATCGGCCTAATTTCAATATTGTCGGGAATCAGGGGACAGGGAGGCCCAGGGAGAGGGAGTGAGGTGGGGAAACAGCTGGTTGGTGGAGCGGGCAGAGCACACAACATCCATCGATGTGATTTTCAAGTCTCGGGTCTGGTCCATGGTGTTCCAGAACCATCACAATAGTAACACCCAAGATTGCTCGTCACAGATCACCATGACGGGTAGACCAGTGAAAAAGTGTGAAACATCGTGAGAGTTACCAAAACCTGGCGCAAAGAGACAAAGTGAGCTCGTGCTGTTGGACAAATGTCTCCGATAGACTCGCTCGACGCAGGGCTGCCGCGGACCTTGAACGTGTGAAGAATGTGACGAAGCGAAGCGTGAGAAAACAAGCTACGCCTGCAGCTGCTTTCCTGGAGCTTCCAGTCTGTTTCCTTCCTAATTAAGGGAACATTTAGTCGCCAGGAGGAGAAACTCACTCCCTCCTTATGTCACGAAGATTTATAGCAATGACCCAGATACTAAGCGTTAGTTTGATCAGCGCTCAGCAGCCCCAGAAATTCTCACGCACCTTCTCTCTCTTTCTCTCTCTTGGTTCTCACGATCTGTCATCTCTACCCCGTTCTACTTCTTTCTTCCCACTCCACAGACCAGGTTTCCTGGTCATTTTTTGACTTACGTGTAGCCCATCATGGTTACCTCAAAATTCTCACAATGACGATCTTTCTCTACCTTCCTGGGGATAAAAGGTGCTGGGACAACTTCCAGATCATTTTTAGCCCCTTGGAGGAGCAACTAGTTTAGCCATTGTCAACTTCTTATGTAGGAAGCAGCTTGTAGAATTATACAAATAATTGTATGTTGTCACATGGCCGGGGACTCTCTGTTTACACTTTCCACACTGTTTATAACCCCTGAAAGAACTGAAGCTTTGGAGACAGACATCTGAGTTCCATCCTTGGCTAACTAGCTACGAGACCTTGGGCAAGCCACTCTGCTTCTGAGAGCAGCCATTTCCTCACCTGAAAAATAAGAAAAAGATAAAGTACCCACCACATAGAATTATCAGGAGGATAAATTAAATTAGGAAACCTAAGCAAACCCCCTAGTATATACCTGGCACACAGCAGGGAGGGCTTAGTAGACGGTAGTAAGTGCCATTGTCAGAGGACCTCAAAGTACTTTCGATATAAACTACACTTTAGATATGTTGGTATTTGCTTACAATAATTGACCACACCAAAAAACAAAATAGGGTATGCTTTAAAATAACTATGAATAAAAGAAACGAATTGGAATGTTCCTAACACAAAGAAATGCTAAATGCCTGAGGGGGGTGGATGCCCCAATTACCTTGATTTGATTAATTCACATTGTACGCCTATAGCAAAACAGCACATGTACCCTATAAAGATATACAACTATTGTGTACCCATAGTAACTAAAAATCAAAAAAAAAAATTAAAGAACCTTAGAAACTGCCTCGGTAACTTCACAAAGAAACCTGCTGCAAAATCCTTGACAGTTTCCCGGAGGAATTGTCTTTGAAGTTAATCATCCAGACACATTCATCTTATATGACCGTTCCCCCAAAACAAATCGCTTTTATACTCCGCACTACAAATTTAGACCTTTTGATCAATACCCCTATTTTGTGAGTAGTCTGTAGGGAGACCTGGAGATGCTACCTTGCCTGATTGCCTGGGAATACAGTTTGATCGGTCCAGTATCTCCCCGGGTATAGATCCTGGGTTGATTCACATACTCCGCACGGGTCCAGCAGCCGCGCTCCATCCCTCTTCAAAATCACATAGTCGATACCTTTCCCAGGCAGCGCACCTTATAAAGGCTGGCAGGGGATTATCACCCCGGGTGAAGAGACCCGGGAAGGAGCCGGCAATTCACCGAGGTTAACTTTGCATCCAACGGGGACCTAGGGTTTTGGTGTCAAGTTTTTCAGCACCGCGTTGCAAAACGTGTTCTGATTCTACATTGGAGGCGCTTCTGTGGTTTTGCTCTTCCACAGAGACGGATGACAGAACGGAAGTGATGTGAGGACAGAAGCTGAAGGTTGTCAATTCTCTTTTCTGTAATCTTATCTCCTCCTCTCACCTGATTGTTTCAGCAGGCAGACTCATGTATCGCTGCTTGTAAGAAAAGCCTTTGTGTTAAATTTCGGGAACATGCCAGGACTGTTCTGGAGCCTGAAGTAGAGGGGGCGCTCTATGCCCGAGCAGCAACACTGACCACTCCCAGTGAGGCGGCGTTACTATGTACCTTGGACACAGCAGGTGCTTGGTGATTGCTCGAGTGATGGATGCAGTGAGCATTCTGTTCTCTTATTAGGATGTTCTAATTTTTAAATTCTCATTTACCCCACAGCAGAGGTTCTCAAAATGTAACATCCATCCGCATCACCTGGACGGATTGTTAAAACACAAAATGCCAGTCCCACTCCCAGAGTTTTTGATTCAGTAGGAGAATTTGTGTTTTTAACAAGCCCCCAGGTGGTGCTGGGACACACTTGGAGAACCTGAGGATGGTGATGGCAGAGCTGGCTTCCCATTCGTGAATCGTTCTGAAGGTCTGCAGAATTAAAAACAAAGATGTCGACTGTCAGAGTTGGGTCTTTGAAGGAGAAACGTCCTGGTCCTTTGGCTCCTTGCTCGGGAGAATTGCAAGCAGGGCTGGTGTGATGGAGTGAACACAGACAGGAAGCAACTCCACACGAACAGCTCTCGTTGCAGAAAAGGAGGAGGAAAGAAGAAAGCTACACAAAGTGAAAGTACATTCCGGAGAAGAACGGGTCAGTCTCCCATGATTGGAGAAAGATGTTAAGGATTCCCAGGTGGTTTCCTCTTATTGGCCTGGTCTGGGGAGGGCTTACGGGAGGTGTGGGATGTTACCGGGTGATTGACATACCTGATTGTCAGGTATGCTGTGTTTTCTTGCAGTCCCTCCCCTGATTGGTCCTGGTTTCTCAACCCCTAGGAGCCTCCCTCCTGGTCTGCATCTGCCAGCTGCAGATTTGGTCCCTGGCTGACATCAACCATGCATGGAAACCAAAAAGAAACATTTTTAATCTCTTGGGTCAAGGCAGTGAATAAGTGGCTGCTGTACTAATGGAAACAGAAAGTAGCTCCTGCTTTTTCTCAATGATTGAGCAGATACAAGAGATCTTTGAGGCATAGAGCAGTACACTTTTCCTTTGATCTTAAGGTCCCTGGTATGTGGGCCAGTTTTCTTCCTTAAGTGAGCGAAAGAAAGTGTGGTGTTGTTGTTTTAATGTCTTAGGTGATGTGCAGGTTTGGAGCAGAGTGTTTATTGAGCTGCCTGTCGTTAACCACTTGGGCCTCCTTCGGAGAATACCACATTGAAACAAGCACCATCAAGAAAGCAAAACATCTGTTTCCATCTGGAAGAAGCTAGATTTTAAAGGTGTGACATTAAAATTGATTTATCTAATCATAAAAATGAAACAAAATAAAATGGAACGAGTACTCTAGGCTTGGAGTAATTAGAAATATACAGCTGTCAGAGGGAAGTATCATTTGCAAAGTATTTTATGTAAAATATTTTATAGAGCACAGAGAGAGGAAGAGAAGGCTGCCCAGGGGCATCAAGAAGAAGAAGTGTAATCACCGAGATGAAATTGGGGGACTATTTATGGATCAACTTGCATTTTTGATTAATGTCTGATGACTTTTATTTGGAAAATACAAAAGGGTAAAAACAAAAACCTGTTGGCTGAAGGTCTCCAGGCACCGGCCAGCCCCTCGGAGCCTTTCTGAGGTTGGAGGTGTGGACAGGTTCCATCTGCTCAGTGGTCCTCCTGTGGATGCAGAGATGACGCCTGGATGACATTTGAGTCCACATCTTTCACTTCTCCTTTGCAGTAACGAACGGTGATCCGTGTGTGTCAGGGAAAGGAACCAGGGATGGGTTTTTTCCATCTTCTGTGTCTCCAGTCGTCACTGCCTACAGAGGAATCGGCCACGAGTGGCCTCGCACGGGGTCAGAGTCTGCAGATGAAGATGGAGCTTGGCCTTATTTGCTCACCGCCCCACTTCTGTCTGCAAAGAGAGAAAAAAGCCACCCTTCCGAGTCAGAAGCCAGGAAAAAATTTAAAAAAAAAAACTGCAGCTTGTGTAATGCACAGTAATGATAGCCCGTGAAAATATCTTTGCTTTGTCTCTTAAATGCCAGCCTCAGATGCAGAGTGGCTGAAGTGGAGTGGCTGGCTTGGGTAGAAAATACTATTTCAAGAGTGTCAATTATGTCCCCAGCTGCTCCTGAATCCTGCTGTCACGTGTGCTCTCTTCTCAGCACGGGGAGGCTTCCTTAGCTGCTACCTGGGCTATCGACGTGCTTCCTCTGCATTCATTCGGCACATTTTACACACAGTGTCTGATTAATCTTTTTAAAGTATGACTCCAGCCCTGCCTCCTTCCAGGTGAAAAGCTTAAGTGGCCTTCCGTTACCTTCTGAACAAAATTCCAATCCTGGGATCTGGTTCTAACCTGCATTTCTAAACACGTACGTAGCTGCTCCTTATAACCACTCAGACACAAAACTAGCTCCTACTCGTTCTGCCAGGCCTCCCCTACAGGCCTAAATTCTTCCTGGTTTTCAGGCAAAGTTCACATGCCTTGACCTCCACATGTATCCTCCATCATCATTTCAGACTCCTATGATAGCGCCTCATTTTCTAAGTTTTGCCTTTATTCAAAAATGCCAGGCAAGAGAAGGTTCTAAAGGAGCATTCTAACTTGGGGAAGGAGGGAAAAAGTTTCTAAAGGGCTTCAGCAGGAGGGGTTAAGTGAAGTTCAGGTAGTTTCAGGAATAGTTGGATCAGGACAGTTCTCAGAAGAGGGAGGAATTGTACTCAAGAGTTAGCCAGTGTTTGGGCAATTTGAATTTGATTAAGAAGGACAGCCTTATAAGGTTCTTAACATGGGCATCTGCTCTCGTGTCGGCCCAGCATCCCTTCCTCTTTTGATAACTGCATCCTGAGCGTGTTGGGGGAACTTCCTCTCTCTTGGTCTCTTCCCGGTAACAGGTATAAGTGCAACACCGAGCCTCAGCCAATCAGAATGCTCAACCTCTGGGCCACAGTGATTGGTTGGGGAAGGTCATGTGACTCAGGCATGGCCAATGAGATTCTGTCTTGGGACTTCGGCTGGAGCTGTAGGTAGGGCAGCTCTCTTCCTGGTGAGAACATGGGGCTGGCATCACTTAGACCCTGAGCTGCTCGTCACCATTCGTGAGAGCCTGCTTGGAAATAAAATCAAGATGGAGAAAAGCAGAGCCAAGAGCGTGTCCTGAAGACAGAGTTTCAATCACATCTGGGTCCAGACCCACTGTGTGAATTTCCTTATCATATAATCCAATTAATTATTACTGTTTGGTCTGAGCCAGAGTTGCCTTACTGTCTGCTCCTTCCAAGTACTTACAAAAGCAGTGCTTATTTTCTTTGTCAGATGGTAATAACAGATGCATATTTTTAAATTTTATTCTGGTATTCATTTAACATACATTTTCGTTAAATGCTTACTATGCGTCAGATCACACATGCAGCACTGAGGGACAATCCTGCCTTGTAAGTTCCATCCATCCAAGTAAGGGAGGACATAGGAATAGTTAGAACAGTGCAAAACAGGTCAGTGGACACTTTGGAGAATCTACCTTGTTCATGAAGCCTGGATGTAGCTGAACAGTCTTCCTGGAGAGAGTGACATCTAAGCTGAGTGTTGAAGGATAAATGGAAGCTCCCTAAACAAGCCACAGAGAAAGATAGGACTAGCATCCCAGGCTAAGGAAATAGTGTGTGAGAATAAGAGTAAGCATTGTGGGTTGGAGGAACAATAAGTAAATTAAGGCCAGGTGCAGTAGCTCATGCTTGTAATCCTAGCGCTCTGGGAGGCCAAGGCAGGAGGATCACTTGAGCTCAGGAGTTCAAGACCAGCCTGAACCAGAGCGAAACCCCATCTCTACTTTAAAAAAAATAAAAAAGGTAATTTGTCATGGCTGGAAGACTGTCTGGTGTTTCCTCCTCAAGTCTGAGGCACTTAGAAAACAGTGTGTTCCAGGGATAGTATCTGATAGATGTTCGGTGAGTGAGTGAGTTAATGAATGAATGTCACTGGCAAGGTTGTTACAGGTAGTAGAGGATTCATAACAGTGGTTAGGGAGGAGGAATGATGAACTGAAGCCCAGCTAAATAAATTGTTACTTAAAAAGGAAAAGTCTGCTCAACCAGCCACTGTTAACACTGATACTCCATGACACCAACTTTCTGGTGACTTGTGTGAAACAGCAGACACATCAGTTTTTGTCACTTAATTGGGGAGAGCCCACAGAAAATTTTAATAATAGTAACAAAAACATAATAACGACTTATTTGTGGAGTGTTCACTACGTTCTAGGGAGGGTGCTGAGCAATTTGCTTGTGTTGTATCAGATGCTCTTTATGTGAATCCCACGACACAGGTACTCTGCGTAAACCCATTTTAAAAATGAGGGACCTGAGGCTAAGGGATGTTGCGCAACTCCACCCGGTTCACTCACCCACTAAGTAGACGCGCTTGCTCAAATGCCAGTAAGAGAAAATCAGAGTTTGATCCCAGGTAGAACTGTGTAGGTTCAGAGCTCTTGTCTACAACAATCGGATAGACTGTCTTGGAAACAAGTGATGCTGGCTAGACTCAGCTTTCCTTGGATCTGATTCTTTTTTATTTTTTTCATTTATTTATTTTTTTTGAGACAGAGTCT
>NW_012154285.1:40816-59608 GCF_000956105.1 Propithecus coquereli
TAAATAAATTGTTACTTAAAAAGGAAAAGTCTGCTCAACCAGCCACTGTTAACACTGATACTCCATGACACCAACTTTCTGGTGACTTGTGTGAAGCAGCAGACACATCAGTTTTTGTCACTTAATTGGGGAGAGCCCACAGAAAATTTTAATAATAGTAACAAAAACATTATCAGTAATAATGACTTATTTGTGGAGTGTTCACTACGTTCTAGGGAGGGTGCTGAGCAATTTGCTTGTGTTGTGTCAGATGCTCTTTATGTGAGTCCCACGACTCAGGTACTCTGCGTAAACCCATTTTCAAAACGAGGGACCTGAGGCTAAGGGATGTTGCGCAACTCCACCCAGTTCACTCACCCGCTAAGTAGACACGCTTGCTCAAATGCCAGTAAGAGAGAAAATCAGAGTTTGATCCCAGGCAGAACTGTGTAGGTTCAGAGCTCTTGTCCACAACAATCGGATGGACTGTCTTGGAAACAAGTGATGCTGGCTAGACTCAGCTTTCCTTGGATCTCATTCTTTTTTATTTTATTTATTTATTTATTTTTTTTGAGACAGAGTCTCACTCTGTTGCCTGGGCTAGAGTGCCATGGCGTCAGCCTAGCTCACAGCAACCTCAAACTCCTGGGCTCGAGTGATCCTTCTGCCTCAGCCTCCCAAGTAGCTGGGACTACAGGAACACGCCACCATGCCTGGCTAATTTTTTCTATATATTTTTAGTTGTCCAATTAATTTCTTTCTATTTTTAGTAGAGATAGGGTCTTGCTCTTGCTCAGGTTGGTCTCGAACTCCTGACCTTGAGCGATCCACCCGCCTCGGCCTCCCAGAATGCTAGGATTACAGATGTGAGCCACCGCGCCTGGCCGCTTTTTTATTTTTTTTAAAGGATTATAAGAGTACAGATATTTTTGGTCACATGGATCACTTTTGTAATGCTTGAGTCATGCTTATAAGGGTGCCTGTCACCTAGATAATGTTCATTGTACCGGTTAAGTAGGTTTTTACCAACCCCCTTCCCCCCTCCCCTCTGCTTGATTTCCATTGAGTTTTACTTCCCTCTGTGCACATGTGTGCTCATCTGTTAGTTACAATTTCATAGCAAGTACTTGTGTTTGTTTTTCTATCCTTTAGATACTTAGGATAATGGTCTCCAGTTCCATCCAAATCGTTGCAAAAGGCATTAAATCACCTTCATGCCTGAGTAGTACTCCATGGTATACATATACCACATTGTATTAATCCATTCATGTATTGATGGATGCTTGTTTTGATTCCCCATCTTTGCAATTGTGAATTGTGCTGAAATAGACACTTTTATTTAAAAGTCCAAAAATATAGATGCTGGCGTGGATGTAGAGAAAAAGGAACACTTCTACACCATTGGTGGGACTGAAAATTAGTACAACTTCTATGGAAAACAGTCTGGAGATTCCTCAAAGATCTGAAAGCATAGATCTACCATTTGATCCAGCAATCCCTTTACTGGGTATTTACCCCAAGGAAAAGAAGTTCTTTTATCAAAAAGACACCTGCACTCGAATGTCTATTGGATCTGATTCTTTAGGTTAAGAATGTCAAATGTTTGTCAGTTTGAGATTTCTGGAGTTCATTGTGGGCTGTGAGAAGTCCTGGGCTGGGTTCCCCAGATCGAAGGCAGTGGAGCCCACCTCTCTCTCTGCCCTTCTCATACGAGCAGTGAACGACATGGTCTGGCATGCATAGGCTGGCATCCCGTGGGTTAATTCTCTATTGCCTTGACCTCCCATTCTCAAAGTCCTGTTTGTAATTAATTTGAAATCATTAATTGGACAAAATAATTCTTTATTACTATATCCCAAAGGTAGCCAAAATTTAATTGCGAGAGCCCTCTTTGTGCAAGTGATTTCTGTTTCACAAAGAGGAATATTTAGTGCCACTGTAAAATTAATTAGGTGTGCTGTGCCTCGACCCCACAACGGTCAGAGGGCGATGAAAGGGCAATGTGAATAGTGTTTATTAACCACATCGCCTTACCAATAATTTCCCTTGTAAGAGCAGAAGTTTAGTTCTGTCCTAAGTACTGTGTAATTTCCATCTTAAAAATGTCAAAGTTACAACTTGGAATGTAATAGTTTTTGTTCGTGATACTATTTCAATTTTTAGAACTCCTCACACAGTTTAAGATGAAAATCGAGCCATTCTCCTTCCTTTCAGGTTTCCTCTGAGTGTCTCTGTTTTTCTCTCTCTGCCTCCGTGGTCTGCCTCCCTGTTTTCTCTACACCTCTCTTCAACGAAGTGAGCTTCCTGAGTGCTTGCTCATCCCACGTCTCTCAAACCCTCTCTCCAACAACTTTCAGGACAGGAAGCTCCTCCGGCACTCTTACTCCAGAGACTCACCCTGCCTCAATTTGTTTCTTTTCTTCCCTCTTACCCCTTCTGACTAAGGACTCTCCTTGCAGTAGAAAAACCCTGTGTTTTTATATCATTCAGAACTGACCGAAATCACAGCTCACAACCCGTTGGCTCTGCAGCCTTGAGCAAGTTTACTTTGCTCTTTTTGCTTATTTTTTTAAATCTGCAACTTGAAATGATAGTGCCTGCCCCCTTTGGTTTTGTAGCGTCAAAAGAAATAACCTTTTGGAGTTCTTGGAAAGTCCGTCCTGGAATGTCTCCTTGTTCTCTCTTGGTCTTCCTGAATTTATCCATATTTGGTAAGAATACGTGCGTGCGTGCGTGCGTGCGTGCGTGTGTGTGTGGGGGGGGCTATCGGTCTATCTGTCATCTATCAATCAACTGATATCAATCAACTGATAGCTATCTACCAATTATCTGTCTCTCCACTGCTTATCTAATCCATCCATCCTCTATCTATCTACTGATTATCTACCACATCCATCCATCCACCCACCCACCTGCTGACCTGTCTACCTGCATCTCTCAACCACCCCCCTTTGGTTCCCTTTTTCCTTCTCTGCCCTCTGTCTCTGTGGCCGAGCTCTCACATCTGCTCTGTTGTCTTTCTATTGTGACGTCCAGACCTGTAAGAAGACAAATCAGCCATAGGAAGGATGAAATTTTAGATCCGTCCATTCATGTGATACAAGGAGCAACGATCCATCTCATTTCCCAGGCTCTCTTTGTGCTCTTTACTTTTTCATAGCAGTCGAGCTCCACCTGTCTGCAAACCGAACACCCCCCTCACCTCTCAGGACACTGGCCAAACACAGCCCTTCAGTGTGGGGTCTCAGCCCACATTTCCACTCCTGTACTTTGACTTGTGCTTCGAATGTCTCCTCCCTGCATCCACTGAGAAGCTCAGATCAGATGCACCTGGGCTTGGCTTCCAGAATCTGCCTTCTGGGTCTTTCTCTGGGTCTCCCTGAACCGCGCCTTCCGTCTCAGGGAAGAATACCTAGAGCTGCAGGTCTCTGTGCGGTTCTTTCTTGCATCCCCTACTCAACGTGGCTGATCTCTCCTGCACCTCTACATGGTTCACAGGGACCGCCCCCACCCCGACCTTTAACCTTTCTCAGCAGAGCAACATCAAAACTCCGAGCTACACTGCAATCCTAGCACATACTGGTGAGTCTGACAGCCAGAGAGCATTTTGAGGATCGCTGCCGTCCCCATCCGGCTGGCTAGAATTGGCTTAACTCGCTTAATGCACATTTGATGTCTAATGATACACAGTCACATGTCGGCTTCTTCCATTTCTCTGTCATGGGCAGCCTACATTGCTGTTGTGTCTGCAGCCATCTGAAAGCAGAGCTGTCTATCAGTGCCCCGGTGGGAAATAAGGTCTCCGTGACCACCTAAGCTGTTGTCTGTGTGGCTCTCCTGGTTTCTTTCTCTTCTTTGTCAAGCTGACTGAGTTATGTAGGCAATGATCGCACACACAGAAAAACACGTAAGAAATAAGTCATTTATAGCACGTGGTCTTCAGAGATCCACCCTGGCCATCCATAGATGGTATCGGCTCTCCCAGTGCAGCCTCTTTAACAATAACTAACTTTTGGGGGGGGGGGTGCTAACTGCATGCCAAACACTGTTGGGACTGCTTTTATATATGTTAAAGACTTTAATGTTGCTGCAACCCCATGTCACAGGTGCTCATTGCAATGCCACTTTGCAGATGAGGGAGCAGTCGCATACAGGTCGATAATGTACCTGTGATCCCAAAGCTGGAAGGTGCTAGTCGATGGCACAACTGCTACTCAGACCAAGGTGGCAAGAGCTGGTCTTCCCTTGCAGGAATTCCTTCCCTGAATTTCCCGAGAACCTCATCTGCTTTTACAAATCCCCAATCCCGAAAAAAAAAAAATCAGTGCAGAAATTGGGGAGACATTAGAGTTCTCATGTGTGCATTAAAGCTTAACGATCCACACAGAAATGTCCCTGGTTCGGAAGACTCCGTCGGTGGCACTTAAGAAAACGAGAGCAGGGAACACAGAGACTGGTGTCAGGGACTGAGGTTGACGTTTGGGGTCAGTGGGGCCGGAGCACATAGGAGCAGGACCCTTTTGGTTTAATGGGTCAGTCTTGCTCGTGGCCATGGCCATGTTGTGACAGCTACTGGTGGCCCTGCCTGCCACTGATGACAGAGAGGCATTGTTGCTGATAAGAGAAAGGCTAATATGTTTATACACACTACACTTCATAAGATCCCAGGAAGGATGCATCCAAAATATTAATAACACACCTTGGGAGCAAAGTAAGCTCTTAAATTGGCAATTTTGACACCTGATTCTATGCAGTGCTGCTAATCTTAATATGAAATCCTGATGTAACAGTATCCAAGTTCTGCTCAATCATATTTGCTGGTGTTTTACAGTGTTTGAATACTCACCATGGGCTGCAGTTACCTGTAAATGCACCTAGATGTAGTATTTCTGATTCATTTTATATCCATAGTCACGAATAAAGGACATGAAGAATGTTGGAAATGTTTTAAGAATAACCTGTGATGTCAGGAAATCCCTGAAAATTCTTGGGGATTTCAGTTTCTCTTTCCTGAATCCCAAATATTCCTGTCAAAATTCAGAACCACTGTCCTAAATGCAGAGCCACGCTCCCAGCCCCATCTCTGGAATCCCTGCTGGCAAACTTTTCTCACCATTTAAGAGAAGCATTTCCATCTGAAGTGGAAATCATCCTGTTTATGGTCCACCCCGCTCGCTGGAATGGAAGCTTCACGAGAGAAACGCGCCAGCTGTTCAGTGCCCCGTGCATCATCCGTGCCTAGGACAGCTCCCGGCCGCTCTATCCGAGCTCAATAAACATCTGCCCGATTGATGCCTGCGATTGCATAACCAGTTGTTAAGAGTGTTCAAGGAAGGACTGCAGGAGAGGAAGGAGTACTCTAAACCTGGTCCTTGAACAAGACAAAGGCTTTCTTGAGTTTGACTGCAGAAAGGATCCGTTTGTGAAAGCCCAGCGGTTGTCAGGCCCCAGCCTGTCCTCATTTCCAGACGCTGTGCTGAGCCGTCCCGGGACACTCATCAGGCAGGGGCTCCTCATGAGTCAAAGTGAAGGGAAAGTCACGGAGACCTTCGGGTAATGCGGAGGAGGAAGTGTTTCTGGTGCCATTACGACCCGCTGAGCGCAGGGCCCTGATGTGCTTACTCAGGAAGCATGTGATGCTCCAGACCCAGGACAGCAAAGGCTGGCCTTAGGATTTTCTTGGTAATTGAGGGGGAAAAAAACCCCACCTTTTCCTCTTCTGTCTAAGGAAGAGAGTGGAGTCGGAGGTTTTCAAGATGCCTTCCAGCTCCGACGTCCAAGGATCAGTGCGTCGTAGATCCCACCCCTGAACTCAACATCATCCCTCCCCACTTCGGCCGGCGGAACTGTGTCAGAAGCCCAGAACTGATTTTTTTTGTATGTTCCACCCTCGTCTTTGTAGCACCAGCTGAATGTCAGGACTAATGTGAGCCTGCTCGTGGGAGCAATTTAGCACCTGCCAGGGACTCCATCCAAGCGCCATTGTTTAGCCCACTGCCTGTTCCCCAGCATATCTGACTCCCAGCTAGAAGGTCATGAGTTCAAATCCCCTTAGGACCCAGTTTCATTAGCAGTTTTTCCAGATCCATTCCTCTCCCTGTGTGATGCCCAAAGTCACACCATGTAATTATCCTTATCAGACGTATCTGATTAAGCCGTTTCAGGTCTTTTAGCAGAAAAGGCAGCAAACGGTGATGAATTTAGCTTGAGCCTCATTACCAGTGGACTCAACCCCCCACCTACACAAACAAAAAACAAAAGCCTCTGCTCACTCTGATACAGACAAATACTAGCTTGTGAAATGGCAACACTCTTATTTTATTGGGATTTTGGGGATTTATTTTTTCATATGTGGAAAGGGAGTACTGAGATTTTTGCCCCACTTGTTGTAACCGTTAGAAAGTCAATAGAGAATAGATGAGACACTCACCTAGGGCCTGCAGGAAAATCTAGAGAGAGCCCATTGACAAGGGTGTGGGCAGAGTGCAAGACCCCATCAGGGATATCAAGGCACCAGTTTCTAGAGGAGCCATTTCCCCTGGGTCTGAAAGGACGGGGGGAGAGAATGATCTTGGCAGAGCCCAGTCAGAGCTGGACACCCGGGGGATGAGCCCGTGGGTAGGGACCTCACCGCAGAGACACACGGCTGCTGTCAGGGACCGGGCAACACACTGGGGAGAGGTGGAGAGTGGGGAATACGTACTCCCTCCCTCTCTTCTCCTGTCCTTCAGTGACCTGCTCGTACTTCCCTTTGGCCAAAAGCGAGCAGAAACCAGAAAGCAAGGGGCCCTGAGAGATGTAGCTCATAGACAGGGCAGGGAGTAGATGTGGGGTGGCATTTTTGTGGGTGGGGTGGAGGGGTGTCAAAAACAGCTCTGTTTACCACTCACTGGTAAAGAGAACAGATGAATAGGATTCGGTTACCTGTGGCTAAAAAGAGAATGTTTGACAGTTCAGCCGCTTCAGTTTCCAGGGACAAACTCAAATTCTTAATTTCACAAACAAAGAACTGTTTGTATCATACCTGCCACCGGAGAGCCACACAGAATGACAGCTCCGTCGGCCCCTGGAAGAAGCTGGCAGGTGCTCAGTGACCAGAAAGCAGGGAAGATGTCGGGGTCGTTCAACGATGAGCAAGAGCACGTGTGAGACAGGTGCACCAGGCGGGGACCTGTCTGAGAAGGGCCAACTCTGTGTCCTCTTCCCAGCCGTGGCCCCCTCAGTCATAGTAATAGTAACACAGTGATAAAATCGGGGATAACAGCAGGTGACATTTACGGAGCGATTTCCGTATGCCCGGCACGGTGCTCATCTGTTCTCTTATTTAATCCTTATGGTGATCCTAAGAGCCACTAAAATTATCTCCAGTTTAGAGATGAGGAAACTGCGTTAGTGGGCATTATATTGATATTTTCAGTGGCGGTGCTTAAAACTGCCATGCAGTTAAGCACTTAGCATTCAACGCCCTCTGCTTAGCACTTGGCAGGAAACAAAGTTCAGTGAGACACAGAACCAACCTCAAGGAATCACATTCTGGCCTGGAGGAGGATCGAGCCAGCTGTAGATTTATAATGCACGGTCTAAACCAAGTGGTGCTCTGTAGTGAACATCCATCCTTGTGGTTGCCACTTGGTACCATTTTGGGGACAGATCTCCACCTGTCTCTGGGAAACTGTCTTTCCCATACTCTCGGTTCACATGGTTGAGGGATAAATGGCGCTGCACAAGCTCCGGGGGCAGATATGAGAACAAGGTCAAACCAAACAGAGCAACACACACACACACGTGTGCGCATACATGCACCCAGTAATAACAGCCATTAGCTCAACAGTGAGCATAGGATCCTAGCCAAGGCAACGAGACTCGAGGAGACTGAATTCTAGGACTTTTGGGGAGCGATTAAAGGATCCCAACTCCTGGATTCAACAGCACAGGGGATGGAAGCCTGGAGCTGCCAGACCTGTCCACAGTGGCAGGTGGAGTCGGGGAGAGGAGAGCACAGCCTAGAGCTGATTGGAGCTCCTGGGTCCAGCCAAGCCTAGGCGTTTTCATCCCATGTCAGTAGATGTTTTTGTAAATTTTTTTTTTTTTTGCTTCGGTGAGATTGAGGTTTCTGTCATTTGTAAGCAACTGAGATAAAAATGCGTTATTACCAGAAAAGGTCGTATCTGGTTGAAAGGAGCAGCCCTCACCCTTTCTTTGAACGCCATGTGGATGCAGAAAATCCGGGATGTCTCGGGAGGCAATTCCAGACAAGAGGACGCCACGCCCGAAGGCCGGATGGCAGAAAGAAACGAGCAGGTGTGGACTTTGACTCTGCACCTTCTTAGACCACCTACGGCATGCCTGGCTTTGCTAAGAGCCAGGACACAAAGATAATCCTGAAATATTATAAAATAACCTGTGCACTGTTTTCTTGTTTAACTATTGGGAGGGGACAGTGTGGGGGAAAGGGTAACTGAGACTAAGGAAACAAAATAGGCAAAAAATTGGCAAGTTTCTCCCTCCCCGCCTCTCTCTTTCTCTCCCCCTCCTCTTTCTTCCACCTTTATTTCCTGCTTTCCTTCTCTCTGTCTTTCCTTTTTCTTCTTTCTTTTAAAAATATTCACCAGACTGGGTGCAGTGGCTCACGCCTGTAATCCTAGCACTCTGGGAAAGGCTGAGGTGGGGGGATCACTTGAGCTCAGGAGTTCCAGACCAGCCTGAGCAAGACTGAGACCCGTCTCTACTAAAAATAGAAAAACTAGCCAGGCCTGGTGGTGGCGCCTGTAGTCTCAGCTACTCGGGAGGCTGAGGCAGGAGGATCGCTTGAGCCCAGGAGTTTGAGGTTACCGTGAGCTAGGCTGATGCCACGGCACTCTAGCCTGGGCAACAGAGCGACACTCTGTTTAAAAAAAAAAAAATACCAGAAGTCGTGGATCAACCAAGGTTCCAGAAAGCAATATCATCACCGTATGAACGTCCAGGATGTTCCCATGAAGGTCACGTGAGTGCTGACTCCATCATCTCTTTCGTTACCTGGACGCTGAGTGGGGAGCTCAGTTGCAGACGTGGGCCCCGCCGGAGAGCCAGCGCTGAGTTGAGACGAGGATAAAGCCTCGTGCAAGAATTGAGTCAACATTCACTAAAACCGAGAGGAAGGGCTGTGACCTGAAGTCACTCTGTAAACATGGAAGATGAAAACAGCATCTGCGTCTTCAGAGGCAGCTTCAACGTTTTATGGGTCAACTGCAAAGTAAGTTTGAAGTGTTTGGTTCTCAGCCCGTCAAACCCAAGTCTGTTTATAGCGGTCCTCACGATTAACAGAGAAGTTTTTCTTCCGACATTTGGCATGCTATTTATTTTTTTTCCCCAAGGCAGGCACTATTACACATTGCCTCTTTCTCAGGCAAAATCCAATAATTCTCTTCAGTGTTCTGCGAAGTGGGCCAAATGGAATGGCGCAGAGATATCATCTATCATGGTTCCTGCGTGTGTCTCGGAGGAGATGCAGAGCTGGGAGGAATTCACCATGGCTTAGAGATAGTCTTTTATCTTTTTAAATTGACCCCCAGGAACCCAGATTGCTATTTATCCCAGCTTTATATTGCAATTTTCCCACCTAAAATTCTTTCTGCCCTCTCTCTGACTAGCAGTTTCAGATAGCGACGCTCCAGGTCAGCTTCCCACCCAGACTTCCTTGCAGCTAGGAGTAGCCATGTGACCCAGTTCTTCCAATCAAGTGCAGGTGGAATATTCTAGGTGGGGCTCCTAGAAGAATATTTTCCAGTGGCATATTCCTGCAGTCTTTGCTCTCTTCCTTCCTGCCTAGGTTCCCATTAGCACCATGACAGTGCCATACCAGTCCTAGGTGTCTTTTCTCTGGATTGTTGGTTACGTGAGAAACAAAACCAACTTGGGCATGCCTCTGTGGTCAGTTTTCTAATTTTTGATGTCCTTAATGAATCCACTTTACTGAGGCTTCATGACTGAAATTCTTTGGATTTATGTATTTTAGCATAAGATTTTTGTTTGGTTAACAATATGCTAGATCCCCCATTTCATGACATTTCACTAGTTTCCATGATTTATTTCCCTGTGATTGCTATGCAAACTTTTGTATAAAGCATATGGTGGCTGTAAGTAATGCACACCCCGCGGGCACCAGGTATGCAGCAGAAAGTTTGCACGGGAGAGCAAGACGCACAAGGGGCGCAGCTCTGCAGTGGTGCAGGTCTGAGTTTTAAAGATGCTTCTACCATGGTCGCTGCCTGCATGTTGGAGTTCCACGTTGCCAGCGGGGTAAATGCTGGCAGGTTTTTCTGATGTATGTTTACGAAAACCTCCTTGCCAGCGTCTGTGCGTTTTATGTGCTGTGCCAGTCTCGGGCAGCTTCAGTCACTTGGTAGGAAGCCGGTGAGGTGAGCGTTCAGGAGGGGGCAGAGCACCTGTGCACGATGACTGGAACTTTGTGCATCAGGAAGGAAAAGGCGACACTCTCTCTAGAGCCCAAGATGGCCTGATGAGAATTTCTGGAAACTTCTCGTTGCCAAAACGCCCTTCCGGATGGTCAGGGGTGTTGCTTTAATGAGCTCTTGTGGATGCCCGGTCGCAGTGACGCAAACGAACTTGCAAGTCCTGGTTCGCTGTCTCGCTGCTGATGTAGAATCAGCACATCAATGTCGACCTGTTTCTGAAATTCAGCACTTTGTGTGTGTTTTTTCTTTGCAAGCTGAAGAGCATTTCATCCCTTCTTAAACCCTCATGTACGATCTTAACTTAAGTGAGGATTAGACTGTGAAATCAAAGTATCACTGAAACTCATTGAGAGTCAAAATTATTTTTGGAAATCCCTCACCCCAGGACCAGCGTACCTACCTTCCACCAACCAAACACGCCCGTGTGTCGTCCATCCCTGAGCAGACCCTGCCTCCGTTCCCAGGGGGTTGCTTGGTTTTGGTCGAGCACCAAGGAAGTGGTTGGCCTCCCCTGAGGGCCACACAGTGTAAAACCTAAGTTTTCAGACATTGGACTGGAGCTGGGTGTGCTGATATTGTCGTACCGTGAAACGCTTGAAAACAGCAAGTTCCCGACTTCCGTCTCACACACTCCTAGGCATTGAATGACTTAGCAGAACGGCCATGCCGGTCGTCAGTGCCGTCTGAAGTTGAATTTTGTAGGTAAACACTCGTGTGCTGAGATGCTGCGTACCTGTATTGGTGTGTAGCATGACCGAGGAGAGCCCCCTGGACATCGGAAGGTATGAGTGTGTGTTACACCTCGGTACCTTAGAGCTCCGCTGCTACCCCCAGATAGTCTGGTGGGGGTGGGAGAAACTTACACTGCAGTCTTACCCAACTCTGCACGGTTACTAGAAGTTGAACTGGTTCGTTATTCATTCCTTAACATCGTGTAGGGCTATGCACTGTCGTAAACATCACCTAACTTATTCTCAAAGCGTTCCTACGAACTTGGTGTTTTTTGTAACCGTCACCACTGCGTAGGTGAAGGTCTGCAGGTTTGCAGAGCTTTCCCAGGTCAAAGGCTGAGGAAGTGACTCACCTTGGCTTTGAACCCTGCATCTCCTAAAGCCAACATGGAGGGTCTTCCCTCACAACAACACCCCACACTCGTCGCGGACAACGGAATCTCACCTTATCAGACGATGATAAAAAACAGAGCGCTACAAAATATTCTCCATTTTCTTACTGCTGATGGCTGGACGGAATTACATGATATGGCATCTTCCTTTCAGAGATTCAGGACATCTAATATGTCCTTATTGCTTATGATCCGTGAAAAATATTTGATTTCTGATATGTTACTGGCATTGTGTTAAACAGTAAGGATACCATAGGAATTAATAATACTTCATGTAAATCACTTCAAAGTACTTTAGCCTTAGAGTATCAGATGAAGCAAATATGGCAAAACTCAACCGTTTAAATGCAGGTGCTAGGGTCCATTGTGTCTTTCTCTCTTTTTCCTGTAGGCTTGAGGTTTTTCACAATAAAAAAAGTTTAAATATACTTCAGAAGTTATTATGTTCTTTTAAAAAGTTATTTAACCGGGCGAAGCCTCAGTTTCCTCATCTGTAAAACAAACATAACGCTATGTCGTATAATTGTAAAGAATAAAAAGATTAGTGCATGCAGTGTTTATCAAAGTGCCTGACACACAGACCACAGTTGGCACACATGATTCATTCACTCATTCTGCATAAACTTACTGAGCTCCTGCAACAACGAGCATTTTACTCAAAGCTTTACAGACTTTATCTTGTTGCATGCTTATCCTGAAGATATAGATTTTTAAAAAAAAAAAAATACTTCTTGTTATCAAGAAGCTGTTTGCCAGAGGCTGACAGATCCCTTGCAGGTTATAACCAGAAAAATGCTTCCGAGATGGGCAAAACGATTGTCACCTGGCTCCTTAGTGGCAGAGTTGACGAAAAACTCACATCCCCCGATCCTAATGCTGTTTCCATGTGACCAAATGCTGTAGTTTGGGGATGACGGTGTATTTGTTTTATTGTGTGTCTAGCAAAGCTTAGTCTACTGCCCAGTGCTTCCCAGAAGAGAGGATGATCACGTGTGCAGGACACAGACACGGTTTTACATGTAGCAACGAACCTCTTGGGAAGAAAGTCAGTCTCTTCTCAGTTCTTTTCCAGCCATATTTGATCACCTCAAGGAGAAAGGCTCTGTTTGATACCAGGATGTCTCTAAATGCTAATATTTGCTCACCTCGTTTTCCCCAGGAGAGAACAAGTTCAGACACAGAGCCTTTGGCAGGCGGCGTGTAGTTAGAACGAATAACATCGCTTCATTTCCCTGTTGGCTGTGTTGATGGCCGCCTTCTATTCGTGGCAGATGATACCAGCTTTCACTTAACAGTAGTGCAATAAAAGGCTCCCTTTCGAAATGAAGGTGGCAGTACAGAAAAGAAGCCAATTTAATGAGAAGCGTCACGTTTGTGTAACGGGGCCGGTCGGAAAGCCACAGGTAAGACCCCCGGCCCAGACTGTATCCTGAGATGAAAGCGACTCTTCAGTGAGAAAATAAGATCGCACAAAGTGCTGGATCTTGGATAGCAGGTGGAAAAGCAGAGTGAGACCGTGACTACCGTTATTCCCACCCTGAAAAGTCACGTTGCCCGTGTCAGGGAAGGTGAGCGGAGAGAGAGGACGGTTGGTTTGTGTTGGGCAGGGCAGCGCCAGGGCCCCAGTGGGCAGGACGGTTTCCACCACCGCAGAGGAGCCCGTTTCAGAGTTGAAATGACAGTTCGAGGACACTGTGCACGGTCCACGAGTGGCCCTTGCCGTGTGCCCGCTGACAGGAGGCGCCATATCCGACGCATTTATTTCCTAAAGACCGTTCATGCCAGCGGGTCTCATGGCCAGACGAGTTGATTAAAACTTGGCAGGCACGATTGCCGTTTCTAATAAAGAAATCACCACCGCAGCACTTTCCCCCTTTTAAGTAACAGAAGGAGAAATTGTGAAAAATCAAAGCCCGAAATATATTGTTGATAGTGGCTTTTAATTTCCCACTTTTAATCAGTGTTTGGCAGCACCTGCCTTCGCCGCCGCGTGTGAAATGACGACGCTGTGAATATTTTCACTGCTCATCAGCACTCGGGCAGGGAGGACTGAGATCTTTAAGAGCAGAGATTGGAGAAATTTAATGTGGCAAAGTGGACGTTAAACGTCAATTAATAAACATAGTTTTATGCTATACTGATACAATGTGTTTATTTGTTGCGAGGGCAAATCTTGTCTCTCTAATTCCCTGCTACACCCTCCACTGCTGAGACATCGTAGTCTCAATAAATACCTTCCAATGAGTAGACACGTGTGTTTCTGCTTGGGAATTAGAGAAGCTAAGCGCACAGCGCCGGAGAGTACCACTCA
Organism: Propithecus coquereli; assembly: GCF_000956105.1. NCBI lineage: Eukaryota > Metazoa > Chordata > Mammalia > Primates > Indriidae > Propithecus > Propithecus coquereli. The sequence goes on from NW_012154285.1 coordinate 54,687, forward strand.
CAGCCCCCGGGAGTCAGGCTGGGTGAAGCCTGAACATCAATATTCTACGGGAAACTCAATATTCCCGGGTGTCAGGGATAGAAAAGCTAACCGAGTCACATCATGTCCTCTCCAAGATGACCCCCTTCCGTGTGTCCTCAAGGACTCACGGTACCGTTGGTGGGTGCCTCGGTGTATCTCCCAGTCCCCCACCCAGTACTGAGATTCTCACCCCACCCCCACTGCTAGGAGGGTCCACCTCCAATACCTGTCACCTGAGTCCCCTTCTGGACTTGCCCTCAGCAGCAGGGAGCCACCTGCCCCTTTCTGAACCTGATAGCAGGTAGACAGAGCTGTATAGAGGCCCAGCCCCGGTGTCGATTTGGAACACCCCTGTAGGGACCCCCCCAGATCCGCACCTCCCCAGGAATGATCCGGGGCCTTTGCTGTGTCTGCATCGCAGTTGCATTTTTCCTTCTACCTGGTTCTTAAACTTCTTGCATGTGAATTAATCTCAGAGTCTGCTCTTTGGGAAATCTGACCTGCAACAAATAAGAATAAAAATTCGCAGTGGAAGCAATGCTATGTATGAGTTGTGACTACGGGCGATTGGCTTGCGTGGTGCAAGTGACAGAGACCAGCCAGGAAGGTAGTTGATTGGGTAATAAACTGAAAACTTCAGGGGAAACCTTCAGACACAGCTGGGTCCGGGGGTTCACGTGCTGACATCATAACCTCACCTCTTCCCTGCTCCCTGCCCCTTCCCTTTGCGTTGGTGTCTGTCTCAGGCAAGCACTCCATGCAGTGAAAAGATGGTACCCAGAAACTAGAGGCTTAGTTCCTACCTTTGATTCTGAAAGGGAGAAAGTCTTTTGCTTGTCAGTTTGGGAAAAGAATTAAGTTACGTGATTTCAATCATGCAGGTCACGTGTTCAAACCAAACTCAGTCACACGGATGAAGGCACGAAACACGTTTGTTGGCCAGGCCTGTGTGAGAGCTCGCGCCTGCTCTGTGGAGGGCGGACAGTCAGAGCCGTGTGCACGGGGAGGGCATCCACAAGGAGGGGAAGGGGAGGCTGGGAGCAGGAAAAGGGCGGCGGATGGTGCTCAGGAAACAAAGCAGCTGACTGCAGTGGGGAAAGCTGAGTGAGGAAGGGAGGGTGTTGGAAGAAAGGGTGCAGAGAGGGGAGACGGCAGACAGAATCGCAGGAGGGAGGACAAGTCTGCAGGGAGGAGGGCAGGAGGCAGGGAGGGGCCCGAGGACACCCCTCAGGAATGGACTCTCGAGCGTGGGTCATTGCTCACCAAGCTGGGCTTTCATCTTCTCGCGTTGTCATCAGCTCAGAGCGCACACGGAGCAGTTTTGACGGTATCAGAATGGGACTTAACAGTTCACACACTAGAGCTTGGCGGCACCCATAGATTTGTACAGACCTTGAGGTGTGGGGACAAGCGGGGAGGCAGCAGCCTTGAGAGTCCCCTGGCCACGGTACACGCTTGTCTAGGGAGGGCTTCGCCAGGAGGCAGGAAGGGGATGGAGATTTGTGTGCAGAGCATCTTCCAAGCAAGGGTGCCCACGCTGGGAAGTCACTCTATGACACTTCCCCCGAGGCGCCCGGCCCAGTGGGAGGTGACTCTCTGCAGCTGAGGTTGGTTTCCGGAGTCCCTCAGCCACCAATACCCTAAGCCACTGGGGAGTGGCCACCTCCGTCCTGCTGGGGTGACCAGGGCCACACACCACGGCGTCCACGATGGTCTCTTATAGACCCCAGGGTGCGTAGAGGGAAGACTTTTAGACCATACATGAAATACATCTGACCCCTTCCTGGTCCCGGTTTGGGTCTACATCTGCTCTTATCCAAGCATGGCCTAGATGAGTTTGGGGGTGGATTCTAGCGTTCCCCAGCAGACAAATGTGCGTTCGGTTTTTTGCTGAGCTTTGAGACGCCAGCCATTCCCAGCTCCCCTCCGTTGAGAATGGAGTAGAATAGTTAATGCTTGAATGGTGGAAGGTGGTTAGAGAGAAATACCATTTAAAAATATTGACTCGTTATAAAATGCAAGCATGATATTGGCAGTCGGATGTTTGGACTGAGCTTATTCTTGGTGGGATTTGTCTGTTGTCAGATGTGGGCATCTGGTATGAACGGAAGCTCTCTGACTTCTGCTTGCACAACTCCCAAGGAAAGGAATCTGCTGCTAAAGGTAAACTTGGTTAAATATGTGCATTTCAGTTTTGGATATTCAGTACCAATTTTCATTTATTTAGTAATTCCCAGAGTCCCAAATCCTGTTTCACTTTCCTTTCCACCTGACTTCCTGCGGCACGATTGTGCGAGGAAAGCCCCACAAGGAAGTTTTGAATCCTCTAGCTATGGGTCTATTTTTAATCCTGTGCCGGGAGTAACACCTGGAGATTCATAACGAGGACACAGTGGCCAGCAGCTGTGGCAGGAGCGGTTCCATGGAGAACTGCAGGAAGGGACTTTCAGAGCAGATCCCATATGGCATCTTGCCCATGGAACTGATGAAAATACGTGCTGCTCTGTGAAATTATATCTGAATTACCCTTTTACCCTTGTTATTGCAATTTATTTCTGTTCAACGCCTAGTTGACTGATGATGTAAGGGTGTCTCAAACAATTATTTATCATTGAGTTATCACACATACAGTAGAAGTGCAAACGTCCTAAGCGTACAAGATGATGAAATTTTGCGTGTGATGGAATCGCCTACCCGGGAGCCAGATCTAAGTATTTTCTCTCATCCCGGCAGGTGCCCTCCTGCCCTCCCCAAGCCAGTCCCCGTCCCCACCCGAGGAAGAAAGTTATTCAGGCCTCTTTAGCCACAGACCAGTGTTTCCTGTTCTTGAACTTCTCATAGATGAAGTCATGTAGTGTGTACCCTTTTGTGCCTGGCTTCTTTTCATCACGATGCTGTCGGTGAGACGTATAACATGGATGTTTTTGTATGAATGGGTATGTTTCTTGTTGGTATCTATTGTACATACACCACACATTGTTTATACGGTCTGTGGATGGGTACTGGGGTCGCTTCCAGTTGAGGAGACTATTATGTAGAAGGCCCCTCTGCACATTACCGCACACGTGTTTTGGCGATGTGCGCACGTATGTCCTGAAGGTGCAGACTCAGGAGCGGAGCGTCTGTGCTGTGTAGTAGAGGTGCGTTCACTCTCAGCACTGCCAAACACCTTCCCGCAGTGGTTACGCCAATCCACATTCCCACCAGCGGCGTGTGAGAATGTTACTGTGTATCCTCACCAACATTTGGTGTTGTCAGAAGGTATTTTTCAATGTGCGTTCTCAAAATTTGAGAATTAGGAAAAAGGGCAAACTAGAATTAACCATTGGCCGTACCCCTTATTCAGACTTAACCCAATTAGCATTTAGAAATGAGTTAATTCAAGAATAGGCTAAGTGGCTATACCCCAAGTATTTAAAAGATGGCAGCTCTAGGTAGACCAAGTGTGCTTCTCTCTCGGGGAGCCGTCAGAGCAGGGGGAGGGCTCTGCTCCAGGGGATTGTCCCGGTCTCCAGGATGGGGGAGGCTCTGCTGTCCCTAACCTGCGGCTTATCGGCCATTACAGTTGTCCGTTCCCAGCTGGCAGGAGAGGAGCGAGACTTCCTCCTCGACTTCCAGGGCGAAGGAATCTGTCTTTAGTAAGATGATCTGATCCAAATGCTCCACGAGTCTTTTCTGCTCACATTCCGTTGGCACTAACTCTGTCACTGGCCACACCTAGGAATTCCAGGAAGGGTGGACTCTGGCTGAATAGACATGTCCCCAACTTAAACTCGAGGGGCTTTATTACCAAAAGGAAGACGAGGCAGAAGCTCACCTGTGGGCAGTCTCTATCGCAGGACATTCACCTTCAGTGCTTTTTCTCTGTATAAAAGTGACAGAAGCTCTGTGACCAGGTGGCTGCTGTGAAAACCAGGACGGGGGTGACTGTGGCTTGCGCAGGACAGGAGGATAGCACCGGTGCACTGTGGTGAGAACCTGGGTCTGTCTTATATAGTAGAGCCCGCAGCATGAAATTCAGTACCCAAAAGCCATCCCACGTGCATAGTTTTGGAGAAGACGAGAGACGCTCTGAGCATCTGGACGCTCAGGCTCCCAGCCCAGACGTGACAGATGTGGATTTTCCCCAAATCTCCTGGGAAGGACAAACAGCAGGGAATTTGGCTTCTGGAAAATCTGAGGCAGAAAGGAGGAGGTCTTTGGGGAATCCAGAAACGCAGCACGTTGCGGCGGGAAGAGGACAGGCTTCAGGCTCGGCTGCTGGGATGGAGTAAGTTGCTGAATCTTCCGGAAACTCAGCGTCCTTGTCCCTAAACAGGTGATAACAGCAGCGGCTACCTCAAGGGTTGTTGTGAGGGTTGGATGAGACAGAGCCTGGAAGGCACCCCTCCCGGCTGCTGTCATCACAAGCACAGCTCTGTCCCTGCCCCTGGAAGCCCCAGCACAGGACAGGAGAGCCTGAGTCTTCCTGGGATTACACCGACGGGTCTCAGCTGACCACAGCTGATATTCAATCACAGAGCAGATTCCCTCCGCCAGGAGTGTGAGCTGAGGCCCAGCCAGGATGCTCCAGCATTCAAATAATGTGGCTTAAAAGTGTGCCCATCTCCCCCACTCTCCTGAGTTCTCTTCCCATCCACCTCTCCGACTTCAAGGAGTAAACACAGGGACAATTTTTTCTTTCTGTAAGTCTCTGTGTCATCATTGACTGCAGTTGTTGGCAGCTGGGTAATGATACCAAGACACAGGGAAGGAAAGGTGAACCAACGCTTCCTGTGCATCTTCCTGCCGTCGGGGACTTCGGGGAGACTGTTTAACTCTCACAGTGAACCCTGTGAGAAAGATGATTGCATCACCATTTTACAGAAGAGAAAACTGAGATTGAGTGGAATTTAGCAATG
>NW_012154285.1:62513-65786 GCF_000956105.1 Propithecus coquereli
CTTGGACCATTGGAGCCTGAAGATGACCTGGCTAGAGGCAGGAATGTGGCAGCCACTGCTAACTGCCGCCCCACAGCCTTTTACCCCACTTGTGTACAGAATCCTGACTTTGTGCAGGGGGACAACAGGCCCAGGCATAAGACTACGTTTCTGGGTCTCCTCTGCTCCTAGACATGGTCATATGAAACAGTCCCCGAGAGGTTTCTGGGATGTTTTGCCATTTCTGATTGATACCTATTGCATTGCAGTTCCCTAAGACCTATTTTACTTTCTTCTAGGAATGCAAACTTTTTTTAAAGTGCACTTACATTTCGCCTTTTTCTAACAAGAACTGGGATGCCTGGTGCATCCAAATGACCAGGATAAAACTAAAAGCAAAGGATTTTCTCCTTGTTGTTTTCTTCTTCATAATCTCCCCTCTTATATGTTGGCCGAGGGAGGGAGATGGTGCAGCCATGTTGTGACCGCAAGGCAGTCACAGATAAAAGCCACACATTCAGAACAGTAGACCCTGAAGACACAAGAAGCTGTCACGCAGGCCCTGGAGTACCTGCTGCTGGACTCTAGCTATTGAAGAAAAATGAGCTCTTCCTGTGGTTTGGGTCGTAGGCAGCTGAGCACAACTGGAACCAATATGAACAGGGCTCTTCAGTGCATCTGGCTGGACAGGTGGTTATCTTTGTGCTGCCACCATGCTCTGCACATGGCAACAGTCCACTCTTCCTCAAAGTGTCTGCCATTTGTCACACTCTCCCCCTAAAGATTTCATGATCAAAGGCCGTTTCTTCCCAAGTTGGTGCAATGCTCCACTGCCTGTTTGACACTGGGGACTCTACTCAGCTTTTGCAAACGTTAGTCTTCATGTCTGTAGACTAGAGACAATTGCAGCCACTTCACACAGGTCTTTAGTGATTACAGACAATAAAGCAGGTAATGGTCTCAGTAGGGCCTGTTCTTGGAAAGTGTTCAGTAAATGTCAGCTGTGAATTCCCTACACTATCCAGCACACAACATTACCGAATCACCTCTGTTGATGAACTGTGTCAAATAGGAACAAGATCCAACTCCGGAAACAAAAGGCAGATTAAAGTGTGTTACTGGTGTGTGGTGTGGCCGCTTTATTCTTGACCACAGTGTTGTTCGTTAGCCATAAGGATGTTTATTCTGTTTCCAAAGTGTGTTTTAAAGAACATTAAGCCCATAACGTCCATCAGTGTAAAATCAGCGAGACTATAAAAGTTTCTATTATGGGAGAAGGAAAAGTAGGGATCAAAAAAAAAAAACAAACGTGAAGTGCTGGCACTCGGGCAAGCAGGAACCCTCATGCACTACTGGTGAGAGTGGAAAATGGTGCAGCAACTTTGGAAAACTTTGGCAGTTTCTTAAAACACTAAACATAGAAATGTAATATATGACCCAGAAATTTGACCCAGAAATATGACCCAGTGCTAGGTACCTAGCCAAGAGCAATGAAATCCTATATCCACACACAGGCTTGCACATGGATGTTCTTAGCACTGTTGTTTATAATGGCCCCAAACTGGAAAGAACACACATGCCTATCAGTGGAAGAATGGGCAGACACAATGTGTTACAGCCATAAAATGGAATACGATTCAGCAAAAAAAAAAAAAAATAGGGACTACTAACAAGTGTTGCGACATGGATGGATCTCCAAATTATTACCCTACGTGAAAGAAGAGCCCACATATGTACGATTCCGTTTATATGAAATGTCCAGAAATGGCAAATCGGTGGAGATAGAAAGTAGCTTACTGGTGCCTGGGGCTGGCGGGGAGAGTAGGGACTGACAGTAGGTCGGTGTTAGGGATCTTACAGGAGTGATCAAAATGTCCCAAAATTCATCTATGGTGATGGCTTCAGAACTCGATGAATTTAATTATTACTAAAATCATTTTGCTGTACGCTTGACATGGTTGCATTCAATCATATTCAAAATATGTCCCAATGAAATTGTTCTAAATATCCTCGAATGGTTTGAAAGTGAGGAATTCCTCACGTGTGTTGAGATGGAACCCTTCGAAAACACAGAGAATCCCCAACAGTGCAGAGTATTTTATACGGTGGGTGGGCAATGCCTTTCCTAAGCCAAAATCGGGGAGAAGCAAGGAAAAGACGATAGCATAGAAAAAATTTTGAATGTGTGACCAGAGAGTCGGTGTCAATATTTGGTGCCTACCGTCCTGGTGTGAATTCAGGAGAAAACCAAGATTTTTCTTGAGAAATGTAATGTTGCGAAAACTGTGCTTTCCACGTAGAGAAGATTTCTCATGGATCCCTCTTGATCACAAACAAAAAGATCTACAAATAGCTTCTTGCAAAGTAAACCACGCAGAGAGATGCTTCTCCATTTCATTAACATTATTCATATGAATTATAATGCTATATATTAATGATCGTATTCAACTGTCATGACTACCAAACAAATGTACTACGACTTTGCTCAGATGATAACAAAGGGCTGGAAAAATTTTATGTGATTTCCTAAAAGTGTCAAATATTTTCTCAGCCAAAGCTGCCCAGGAGACCTGCCCTATGAGGCTGTTATGAACTGAAGTAATTTCAGACTGGTGATCTGTTTGTCTTTAATGAATTGAATTTCATGCGCTAAATTGTTCTGATTGGAAAACATTATTTTTTTAAACGGGGACACAGAGGGTGTCAGTTTTCCTCGTCAAAAGCTGTGACGTGTTTCTATTTCAAGTCAATGGATATTACCCTAAATAATACTGGAAGTTGAAGTTTTTGAGGACATTTTGTAAGTGTCTGGCCGTATTAGTGTGCTAGTTCTTCTATTGATGGGCACAAGGATTTTTGCTTCCCATCCCAGAACGCCTGCCTGAACAGCACCTGGAGCTAGGTTGGCGATTTACAAACCCTCTTGTCTTCCTTGGTCTCCCTCTCAAGCGGAAGTCTTTGATAATTAATCAGGGACGCTTTTCCACCAAGCCCTGACATGGGTCCAGGCAGACACTACCAGTGAGCCACACTTGGCTCCCGAAATCAAATCCACTCGCTAAACCAGCCTGGAAGAGCTAGACCTCCCAATGAGAACGCCACCCGGGTGTTAGAGAGTGGCTTTCTGTTGCAAGACAGTGCAGGCACGGTTGCCGCCAGCTGAGGACGTGCAATACGTGGTTGAAGACACTCGGTCATGTCATTGCTCTGTGGCTTATTTTCATCCTTAGTTTTATTCTATTTTATAGAACAGTATTTTATGTTTACATGCAGGGAAAGAAAAAAATAAAGGAA
>NW_012154285.1:69277-71160 GCF_000956105.1 Propithecus coquereli
GCCAGTGTTCCCGTAGATGTGTGTGGGTTGTGTTCTGTCTGGAGTCATGGCCAAATATTTTAATTCTGTTTAGAAAACCTTGTGTGAGAACCTGTTGAGTATACGACATTGTCTGAATTCATGGCCAGCTAAGATAGTTCTAATAATTCATATGACTTTTCATAAAAGGAAAAATGACTTTTTTTCTGTGCATCTCAATAGCATACTGTATAAACCTCTATTATAGAATTTACCATAGTGTTTGATTTGCTCCTAGAAAAGAGTGTAACCTCCCTAAAGTTGCAGTAAGGCTTTCTTATTCATTTTGCAAAGTACTTGGTATCAGTAAATACCTGTGGAACTCAGAAACCTTGGGGGATGTGTTATCATACCCAAAAGACTAATTTTAGTAGAAGGGTGCTTGCTGAAAAAAAGGAATGCATCTAATTCTAATATCACCTATATTTCTCTAGGGTGAGAAAATCACCCCCATTCATCAATTTTATGCCCCGACTGCAGGAAATGACGTAGTTTATAATCTATAGGAATTTTCAATCTCAAACTATTGAATATTGAATAATAACTACAAAGCATGTTAAGTAGATATCCTTTGTCTCTCAGTGGCAGGAACTGGACTGCCGTAGTTTATCTAACAGAGGACTACGTTTCTCACAAGAAGTGGCCCAGGTGAAGCCTCTCACTGACCCCCCAGAACTGTCAGCGTCCGAGACTGGCTCTCTCTTTCTGCTCTTCCTAAAAGCATGGCTTTCATGCTAATGGTTTTCAGACAGCTCTTCCCTCTCCTCCTCTCTCTGTGGGAAGGAGCAACATTCACAGCAGGAACGAAAAATGTTTTCAGAATCCTCAGTGGACTCCAGCATCTTAAAATATCAAGCAAAACTGTGTCCTTCCCCCACCCGAATGCAAGGAGAATCCTTGTTTGTTTTCCTTAAGGCTAGGCTCATTGCCAACCCAAACAAAATTAAAATTCTTTTAATAAGGGGGGGAAAAAAAGGGAAATGGATTTTGCATAGACAACCAGCCACATCTTCCACAGCGCGTTCCTGAATAAGCAAATCACTGTATTTAGGCTATTTGTGCTGCCGGGAGAGAGCCCAGCCACATTTTCTTCAGGACGGGAATTTGGACCCTGCACAAAGAAAGAGATTTCATAGTTTCTTAGAATGGCTTTGAAATGGAATTTTCTGATATTTTGGCTAATGGTTCTAATGTAGATTACTGGTAAGAGGCTAATTTTCAAAACGAAACAAAACAAAAACCAGGTGGATTATTAGAGTGTACTGTATTTTAGTCAAATTCTCATTTGGTAATTCTAGCCAAAGGGGGAGGGTTAAACAACCCTGTTCCCATCCTGGCCTGCCAAGGCGGTGTATAAAATACAGGGAAGAAAGGAAAAAGCAATGAATGTAACACAGTGGAAAGAAGGGTGTGGGGACATTAGGGAAGAGTAGATCCCAGAGCCCCTGTGGAAGACAGAGCTCAGGAAAGGGAGATGATACCGTAACGGAGGAAGACAAGTGCTGAGATGTTTGGTCTCCTCCAAATGCCAGAGAAGGTTATTGCTCACAAATACCAAGTCTAGCTGAAAGCAAATGTTAAAAAAAAAAAAAATTGACTAAAGTAGAGGAATTTACTACAGTCAGGAACACGTCAAAGATGCCCACTCTCTCCACCACCGTGGAACATGGTGTTGGTGATTGTTAGCGCATCAGTTACCCAAGTGAAACTATCAGAGACATAAGAATTGAGGAGGAAAAAGTAAAACTATCTCTTAAAGATGACATAATCACAGACTTAGAAAATTCCAAGGAATCAATGGGAAACATACGAAAAGCAGAAAGAAAAATTAACAAAATAATGAGTTCATAAAAACCAATGTGAAA
>NW_012154285.1:82395-86262 GCF_000956105.1 Propithecus coquereli
GCCAGCTGAGGACGTGCAATACGTGGTTGAAGACACTCGGTCATGTCATTGCTCTGTGGCTTATTTTCATCCTTAGTTTTATTCTATTTTATAGAACAGTATTTTATGTTTACATGCAGGGAAAGAAAAAAATAAAGGAAATGATCAAATGGTATATTTCAGACTTAAAATGTCAGACTCACCTGTCTACATGAGTGTTCGTATGTATGTGTTTGTGTTTTTTTGTTTTTTTTTCCTGAATTGAGGTTAACTTATTTAACTTAAAAAATTATCCTGTAGGCTGGGCATGGTGGCTCATGCCTGCAATCCTAGCACTCTGGGAGGCCGAGGCGGGAGGATCCCTGGAGGTCAGGAGTTCAAGACCAGCCTGAGCAACAGTGAGACACCATCTCTAAAATAAAAATCAAAAATTGTCCTGTATATTCTTCCAGATGAATATATATAGATTGAATTATTTCTTTTTAAAATATCTGCATAATAATTAACAGAATAGTTTTATCATAATTTATTCAATCATTTACCTATTGACAAGGAGTCTCTTCCCAACATTATTATCAGTATAAATAATTCTGCCATATCCCGACTTATTGGTGATTGTATTTCTGTAGCTAGTTCCCAAGAGAGACTGACAGCTCAAAGAATACGTGAATTTTTGATGTTGATGGACATGGCCAGATTAATTTCCAGAAAGCTAAAGCAGTCCATTTGCCCGACAACATTTGCAAGAGCACTAATTTACCCACAGCCTTCTCAGACCTAGATGTTAATCTAATTCTTGCTAATCTGATGAGGGAAAATGTTATCTTTGTGGTAAGAGTCTGCATTTAATTGACTACTAATGAGAAGAGCATTTTTCAGATGTTTACTGGCCTTTTTGCATCTCGGTCTCTGTGACTTGCCTGTTGGTGTTCTTTGCTAATATTTTGTTCTGTTTCTTTGTTTGCCTTTATCTTATTGCTTTGTGGGAGCTCTTTTCCCATCATGGCTAGACAACATGTATCTGATATCGATGTTGCAACACTGTATCCCTCCCTTGGTTTCGTTTATGGCGATTCTCACTCACAAAAAATTTTTAAATTGTATGGATATTCTTTTTTTGTCTCTTGCTTACAAAGTTTCCTTAAACCCAAATACGTAAATTTTCTCTTGAATATTAACATTAGTGCCACTTGGGGATGCGAAGGGGAGAAAAGTAGAAAAACATTTTTTTTTTTAATGTTGCTGTGTGGTATGATTAATTGCAATAGGCATGAATTAATTTGATAATTAAAGATATAGTTTAAAAAAAAGGAAAGATGGGAAGGATTTGATGATGAAGGAGCAGGAAAGGGGAATTATTTTGGGGGGTGATGGGTCTGTTCTGTATCTTCACTGTCGGGGTGGTCAGGTAACTGTGCATTTGCCAAAACTCACAGAACTGCACTCCAAAAGAGGGCGTTTTCTTGCATGTTAGTTAAAATTTTTTTAAAAAATAAATTTTAGAAGAGGAAAGATTCCTCACTCTTCGGTGAGTCTAGCTTTACTCTGATGACAAAACTTGGCAACAAGAGTTCAAAAATAGAGAAAAACGTATGCTATGTCACTTATAAACATAGGCACAAAAATCATACCTAAAATATTAGCAAATCAAGTCCACGAATGTATTAAAAATACAGCCAAGTAAAGTCTACATTGGAATGTAGCTCATTATGAATTCAGTATTAGTCAGGGTCAATGTTAGAAAGTCTATCAAGTCAGGTTTCTCAATCTCAGTACAGTTGACATTTTGAAATAGATAAATCTTTGTTGTCAGGGTGGTGGTTCTGGGAACTGTAAGATGTTCAGGAGCATCCCTGGTCTCTACCCACTAAATGTCATAGCATCCTCTTCCAGCAGGTGTGACTATCAAAAATGTGTGTAGATACTGCCAAATATCTCTGGGGGATAGGGGACAAAATCTCCCCCAAATGAGAACCACTGGATTAATGTAATTGATTTGCAAAGTGAAAAAAGAAACGTGGTTATCTCAGTGGACACTGAATGCAAATGTCTCATAAAATTTAATCCAATGTCCTCATTTTAAAAATAGGTACACAAATAGCTCAGACTGTTAGACAAACAGGAATAGATGGGAATCACCTAAGGACTGTCTATCAACCTACATCAAACTCCAAACCTAATGATTAGATGTGAAAACACAAACACCTTCTGGGATGTTTGCTAGTTAATACACTCACACCGGGTGTTCTAAGTCAGTACCCCAGAAGGTATTGGAGGTTGCAGTTAACTTTATGTGATTTTAGTTGAAGGCAGATTTCAGAGTGAGGCAGAAAACTCCGGTGTCTAGCGGGGGCCTTTTCCCCTCGCTGTCTTGCTGGGATGTGGTTCCCTTTGCCGCATCCTCGGCAGCAGGGTCATAATTATTTGCCTTGCCCTGCAGGACTTAGAGTTGGTGAGAAAACACTGAGCTAACTCAGCAGAAGGAGTAGCTTCCCTGTGCTTGTCGTGGCTGTCCTGGTGGCTAGCATTTTCCCCTTGCTGTTTTCTTCATTTATTTGACAGGTCTTTGGTGATGCTCTGACTGGAAACGGTGCTTCGCTGTTTTTGAGATGGTTTGGAGACTGGACGGAACTTACTTGCAAACTAGTGTAGAGCCTGTCACAGGCAGGTGATGTGTTGGAGATGATTGACAATTATCCTCGCAGGTGACAGTGGCCCAGATAATGCAAAAAAACAAGTGTGATCATTTGCAATGAGCTTTATAATGGTTGTGAGACACCGTATACAAATACAGCTACAGTAACTTGGCTCTATGTTTCTCCCTGCCAGGACCACATCTGTGGTAGTGGTCCTGCTAGTGCCACATCAGACATCGGGAACTGCCCACGGCACGCTTCTCCCCTGAGCGGGCCTGCGCTTGAGTCTTTCTCAACACAGCTCGCCAGGACATTACTCCCGAGCTCTAAGGGGGGGCTTTCAAGATGAAACAGTTTGCCTAATGTGTCTTAAATTTATATTTCCAAGAATTTCAATTTTCTAGGCATGTTTTGGTTAGATGGTGAGCTGTTGGTCAACTGGTACAAATTTTCAGTTATAAGATGAATAAATTCTGGAAACCTAATGTACAGCATGGTGACTATACTTAGTAATAATGTATTTAATGTATTGTATGCCTAAAATTTGCTTAGAGAGTAGATCTCAAGTGTTCTCCCCAGACCAAAAAAAAAAAACTAACCAGGTGACGTGATGAGTGCTGGATGTGTTAGTTAGCTTGATTATGGTACTCGCTTCACAATGAACGTGTATATCAAAACATCTCATCATACACCTAAAATACATACAATTTTCACTTGTCAGTCGTACCTTCATAAAGCTGGAAAAAATAGCCTCTGTGTCAAATCAGATCTAGGTGCAAAGGCAGAAGTGACTTGTGAATAAAGCTTAAAAATGACTATCATGTATTCATAACCGCTTTGAATTAATGTATTTATCTAACATATAGTTATTGAGTGCTTGTTAGATGCTTGCTGCTAGGAAACCATGATGGACTAAAAGAGCCATTCTCTTCTCTCATGAAGGTTTCAATTTAATTAGTGAAATGATCACAGAAAGAAATGTATAATTTCAAATTGTGACAAATGCGAAGAAGAAAAAAGTGTATGGTGTCAGCAGAAAGAATAATAGCAAGGTGTCAAACATTGTTCAGGGGGGCCCTCAGGTGGGACTGAGTGGAAGTTGGCCAGACAAACAGTTTTATTTTGGAGACCTGATTTTGTTTCTTCGTCATAAAGCACTAGAGCGCCAGTGTTCCCGTAGATGTGTGTGGGTTGTGTTCTGTCTGGAGTCATGGCCAAATATTTTAATTCTGTTTAGAAAACCTTGTGTGAG
>NW_012154285.1:88300-91438 GCF_000956105.1 Propithecus coquereli
ACATTATTCAATGCATTTCCAATAAAACTGCCGTCAGATGAGTACCATGAAAATACTGGAATTGTAAAAGGGATGGCTTTGTAGCGTCCCTCCTAATAAAGATATAGAGTAGAATGGGAAAGGTGTGAATTCATTATTTCTTCCCCATGAAAGGGTAGGAAAAACACAAGTTTCAGAGTCAGAAGTCTGGGTTTAATTCACGTCTCTGATATTTTCGTGAACAAATACAGGGCTAACTTTCCTTCAAAAAATTCTGCTTCAGAAAAGAAAGAAAATGCTGATGCCTAAGTCCTTGAGAAGTTTCTTATGTTGTAACCTTTTATGAATATTTTGAGCATATACCAAAATAACAAAAAGAGTCTATAACTTTTGAGCGGCAGTGAAGGGAAAAATCAAAGCTTACGGTGACGCTAAGTAAAATTGCTTGTGGGAAAAATGCCGTTGCCTTGCATGCTTGTGAAAACAGAGATTTTCAGAAAAAATATTGCTCAGGGGCGTGAAAGCCCAAGTTCAAAGACAGGGATGGGCACGCGAGACCCTCTTATTTACTCGCTAATAGCTACTTGCGGAGGATGGGTCAGCTAAACCTCGCTCGCTCAATGCTGATTTTATATGTTCACAGAGTTTGATTTGGAACCGATTTTAAGTAAAATAAGGAGAAGGTGAAGTTCAACAAAAACGTAGTCGTTAGTCCTGGGGAAATGACATAATTGTAAACAAGACTTACGAGATTCAGCAGGAAAAGCAATGCAGTCAGTGCGTACGTTTTAAGGCTCGTGAATATACACCTTCTGGATAAATGAAGAAACCAGCTGTCAAGTGTTCCATGACTGAGTTCTCACAATGTGGAGTGAAACGTACCGTGCCCACATCATACGTGGTTACACGTGTCTCAAACAACTGTGAGAGAGACAGTCAAGTGCTCTGACACTGTGATAAGGAACAATGACGTCTGTGATAAAGACGGCTATGTTGAAAAGGCGCGTGGAGAGCTTGTATAAAATTATTTCGTGAGAATGGAAAAAATGAGTATTTCTGAATCAATATATCATTGTACGTGTTGTGCAATTTTAAACGTGTGTGTAAGAGTTGAGCAAATACTTGATGTGTTCCTTTATAACCCTGCAGGCGTATATACCCAATTTGCTGAAAAGTAAATTGGAGATGCATTCACATTGGGAAAATAATATAATTAAGCCATATTTGGGGTGAGTTGGACTCTCCATACCTCAGTACTCCATTTGAAAACAAGGATGACAAGTGTTATCCAACCAAAGGATTTCAGGATATAGAATCTCTGTAAAGAAACAGTAAGTCCTTGGGAAATTGGTCATAATAGATGCATCAGCATCTTTGCTGTTAGGAGCTTGCATTTCTAACGGTATGTCCATGTGCATGGAAGGGTGATTTTTAAAAGCAGCTATGCAAACTGATTTGAAAATCATTCTCTTCAAATGTGATTTCATTTGAACTGGACTTAGATTTGGGCAGCTGTTCTTCTTTTGTGTTATCAATTAATTGGCAAGGTGTGACAGCCCAAAAAGTTGGGTTTTTGTTTGTTTTGGGGGGATTGTTTCCTTTTTAAGATCTAGCCCCATCCCGAATTACAGTCCA
This sequence comes from Propithecus coquereli, assembly GCF_000956105.1. Lineage (NCBI taxonomy): Eukaryota > Metazoa > Chordata > Mammalia > Primates > Indriidae > Propithecus > Propithecus coquereli. The sequence continues at coordinate 89,915 of NW_012154285.1, forward strand.
CTCAGCTGATGGGTCTGCCCCCGCGTAGGTGGTAGGTAACTTTTTCAGTTACGGACTGTACCCTGAAAAAGCAATAGTGATGCTGTTCTATCTGGCTCTATTCATATAAAGTACGTGGGCCAATGATCTATTAAAAATTATATACAGATTTTTTCTTCTAGAATTACTGTCGCCCATTCAAATGAATTTGTATGCTATTGTGATAGTTTGCTTTTTCTCCTCAAAATATAAAAAACTGAATTGCTTTTTCTGGTTATGAATTTTGTTATTTGAATGGTTATTTTAAAAGCATTCAAAAATTTAAAACGTATAGCAAACAAAAACGTGTTCTAACCATGTGTCCTCCCTCCCCTAGCCTTACCAGGGTTGATAGATTTTACAAAGCTCTAGTTTTTTTGGTCTATGTATTTATAAATATGCTCAACTTTCCAGATCATTCAAGCATTTGAGTCGTGTTTTTGTGTGCAGATCAAATCGAGTGAATGATGCTTCCTAGTTTATATGCGTTATTATGCTTCACACTGTGGGCTCTGTAACATAAGAATAGGAAGTAACATCATGTTCAGATATGTGTGTTTGCTACTTATAGGTGCCCAGTGTTCTCACACCCCATATGTAAAGGAACGCTTTTATTTATTTTAGAGGAGTTAAAACAATATAGGAGAATTTCATCATGTTGCTGACAAATTAGCTTCCCAAACTACCGAAAGGGGTAATTCATAATTTATACAAGTGATTCACCCACCAGGTTCTCAGCATCCGAAGGATGAAAATTTCTTTCACGTGGTGTGTTTTGTTGGTAGAACAGAAGTGACTAAAAAACATAGAAAGCTTGTACACATTCTTCGAACGTTTTCTCCAAGATTAGCCAGTAAAATGTTCACATTGTCACAATTCCGTGGCTTGTCGATTTCTTGATGCACGTGTGTGTGTGTGTGTGTGTACACGTGTGTGCATGCATGAGAGTGTAGTGTCTACAAGAGTCAGGCAGACAGAATTTTTACCTTGCCTTTTATACCTTACTCTTCCTTTTTTCCCCAAAAATATGCGAGTAGGTTGGAGTACAGATCTATATAATAATCACTTTGAATAAGAGAGCATTTCTTTCTGCATGTGTACCAGTCTCTCTCCTTAGAAAGTATCACGGCAGGTTTGCCTAACGTGTGGCCCATGAATAGATATGGAACTCACGTGTGTAGATCTGGCGCAGTGTGACCTGACCCGGTATGATCTACACACACACTTATATTTGTGCACGTGTGTACACATACGGATATATATGCACTCATATATGCATACCTTTATTTGTACAGAGTTCATAAATGTCTTAAACCATCATACTCTCAAGGAGCTTCACAACTCAAAAAAGTTAGGAACCACTGATTTAGAGCATACTTTTTAATTATTTTTTTCTGAACAGCCCTCTATGGTATATATATAAACTGCCTTGTGTAAAAATTCAAAGTACCCAAGAACAAATTCAAGAACAATGGTTTGGTGACAATATGGAAAAAAAAAAAAAAA
>NW_012154285.1:92153-92736 GCF_000956105.1 Propithecus coquereli
GGGACTGAGAGAAGCTGGGGCCACTTCCCAGTTTTAAGGAGCCCAGAATTCTTATAGATGAGGACGTGCCAAAGTGGATTGCAGGTGTTGTGTTATGTTTTAAAGGTTTATACTTAACAGATAGATATTTTTTATCCCCTGTGTTAATTGTATTAATTAGAGATTTGTTGGGCTGCATTCTTTGTATTTTTTCTAAGAATTAGCCCGTAGTTGTAATTATACCCTCGATGCTGAAGTGCTATGAAGCAAACTAATTTAATAATTTTCGCTTCTTAGCCCAAGTCTCAATCAAACCCTTTGAAAATATCTTTTTGTTTTTGACTCTGAAATGTTGGACCTGGTTTGAGATTCATTCTCAGTAGCCTTTTCCTGTAGCTATTGTGCTTTGATCAAGTACCTTCTGCTTTATCTAACAGGCACAATTGTTATGGGGGAGAAAAACCCTGTCATTGATATGCAAGGTGGATTGGAGGCAGATATAAGACAAAGAGAAAAACTGAGAAGCTGCAAACAGAACAGTTGAGTTTCGTGTCTCTATCGGGGATACTACTACTGACAGAATAGGCAGCAGTGTGGTTGTGCA
>NW_012154285.1:93721-97870 GCF_000956105.1 Propithecus coquereli
CTTGGTGCCTCCTAACCCATCTCTTTGCCTCTGACCCCAGCCCCATGGCCTGCTCTTCCCACAGCAGCCAGGGATTTCCTCGTATTTATTTATTTTTTTCAATAACTAATTGCTTTGGACTGAATGTTTGTGTCTCCCTCAAATTCACGTGTTGACACCCTAACCCCAATGTGATGGTACTGTGGGGGGTGGGGCTTTGGGAGGTGATTAGGTTTATGTGAGGTCATGAGGGTGGGGCCCCCATAACGGGATCAGTGCCCTTAGAAGATACCAGAGAGCTCCTTCCTCCGCGTCTCCCCCGTGTGAGGGCACAGCGAGAAGGCGCCTGTCCACAAGCCAAGACCAGAGCCCTCACGGGGAACGTTGGTCTTGGACTTCCAGCCCCAGAGCCGTGCGGAATGCATTTCTGTTGTGTGTGTGCATCACCCGGTCTCTAGTGTGTTGTTATAGCAGCTCGAACTGACTAAGATGTGACACCTTCAAAGAACTGCAGAGACTAGAACGGTATGAAAAGACCTGCGTGGGCAAGTCTGGTTCCGTTTCATTCACGTCCACCCCACGGCCCCACTCGCGTGCTCTTGTAACATCATTCTTGTTTTACATTCAGTTTTACGTTTTAAAAAATGATCCTTTTAATATGCAAGTCAGTGTCTCTGCTGAAAAAAAGAAAGAAAGAAACTTTCCAATCACTTCCCACTTTTCTAGAATAAAATCCAAAGTCTCTGTCAAGGCCACACGGTTTCTGGTCCACTTTCTCTCTGACCCGGTTCCCTCCTAACCCCTTCTCTGCTCACACGGGCGTTCGTGCTGTCCCTTCAAGATGCCGGCCACACGTCAACCTCAAGGCCTTAGCTCCTGCTGTTCCTCCTGCCTGGAACAAGCTCTCCTTGGACACCCCTTGTCCGTCCCTCACCTCACTCCAGTCTTGGCTCAGATGTCGCCCCGCAGAGAGCCTGTCCCGACCAACCCTCCGGATCAGCATCCTCTCTCCTGCCTTCCTCTGCTTACGTGCGCCGCCACCGTGAGCTGGGTTTGGGCTCAACGTCCTGACCCCGAGCCAGGCCGTAGGATGCCTGTGGCATCAGCCTGTCTCTCTTGCCTTCCCCTGGCGCCTGCCTGGCACAAAGTAGATGCTCAATACATGGTAACTGGACACAAGCAGAATATTGGCAAGTTGTTCAGGAGGGGCCCTTGCTTTGGTCTGGTGTGCTTCTCCCACTACAAGTCCATTGCACTTTCCACAACAGATGTGTTCCTCAAAAGTTGTGGTGAGCTGAATTTTCCCAGGTCAAAGTCTATTTTAAATGCACTAATGCCATTTTCTACCTGCGATTTCTCACTCCACACAGATGCTTTGCAGTCACACCTAACATCTGTTCCGTGACTATAGTCCTTGCTGTGCTGTCTTCTTTTGGGGGCATATGTGTGTGTTCTAAGTAGGTGTCTGGATTCTCCTGAGAGACACATGCCAGGGGGCATGCTCCAAGCCCCTTTGCTGTTTCCCAGCATCCTACACGACCGTTCCAACGTGCCGGTCAAGCAGTGACAGGGTCGGGAGGACATGCTTTTATGCTATAGCCAGAAAGCGTGCAGCTTCGTCACAGCCTGACTTGGTGCAGAAAAAATGAAACTGGCAGTGAGATTCAGGGAAAACTTTCATGGTGTCATGGAAGGGGCAGAGACATCTTGCCAGAGCCACAAATGGAGAAATGTCACAGAAAAACTTAACGGTGTGTGCTCAACCTTCCTCCCTTTCACAAAGCCTGGGAAAATCGTGCTGTATTTTTTCTTCATTGAATGCTTTCGAAATGACCAACATGATATGCACATTTTTTCGCACTAAGATATTGGTAGCTTTCCCGCTCAAATGCAACAACTTATAGTTAATTCAAAAAATACTGTATATGTAACTTGGCATAAAGATTTTCTATTTTCCCCAAGAATTTTTCTTTAAGAAAGTACAAAAGATACAACTCCCTTTCCATCGTACTAATTTGAAAACATCAACGTTGAGGAAATTGGACTCCAAGGTTCATCTGTTGGATCTTTGAGGCACAGAACAAATAACGTCGCTGTCAGAATAGCCCAGTGGCTCAACACTGGAGGGACATGGACCGAGTTAACCCACCGGCAGGACACAGGTGTGCCGGCATGGTGATTCCTGGTGTGTTCCAAGTTCAAATGAAGAGTACATTCTCTTGACTAATGTGTCTGTGTCCACATAATATTTTTGAAGTTTGGACCATATGTGTTCCTTCCCCTCTCACGCTCTGAATTTGGGGCCTCACTTGTAACTCCTGGACATGGAATAAGTTGTCAAGGACTCTCCAAATTCCTCTGAACCTGTTCTTGAAAAATACTGAATGAAAACATCCTATTTCTCTGTCCGGAGTCTATTTTTATGGACAATATGAGAGGATTACAACTTTATGTTTTTTATGTAATGATCTATCATCAGAATCACAGTTCATCAAATAATTCATCTTTTTCTTACTGACTTTGATGCCACTTTCTATAATAAATACTAACCCAAGCTGGACCAACACCAGCTCAGTGCAGCCAATGTATGCATCAATTCCCAAAACTGGATAGTGCTGTTGAACTTTGTCCTGTTCTAGGCAAATTTGGCGGTGGAAAAAAAACTTTGACAGAAAACAGTGGACTTATTCGTAAAAATCATTCAACCAACCAATAAGAATCACTAATCATGTCAGACACATTTCTGGGCACTGGGGATGACACAGGAAGATTTCGTCCTCACGGTTTTCCTGAGTTCCCGGCCCCCGATTTCCTTTCTCTGCTTATCCTCAGTCTGAAGATGGGCTTGATGTGATCATTTGGACCAAAATGGAAAACTGTTATGTATTTGATGGATGCCACTCTGATTGCCTTCCAGAGCTATATTTCATTTAGGTTTATGGTGTTCGTGGAAAGGTTAAATGCATAACATGATTTAGAATGAGCACGTTTTAGAGACCCCTGTTCATCAAGGCCACACAATTAAATCTAGTTTCTGGCCCTACCTGACAAACACACGCTTGGTGAGTTAACAGGTGTGGCAAACTCTGTCTCCCACACAGGCGAAACGAGACTCTCTTCTGAAAGCTCACAGAGCAAAGATGAATTTATAGAATCGAAAAGGATAATAAACATTTATTGAGTTTTCTATACTGAGATGTTCTGAGAGAGCTGACCTGTTCGAAGTGGGAAATGTTCTCTGTATCTACTTTTGAACCAGCAAACTAGGGGGATATTGTCAGTATACCTACAAGGTTAAGAATGGGGCTATTTTTCTGCTCAGGACTTGGGAGAAAATATGAGACAGTGAATCGATTTACCTGCAATCCAATAAGTGTGTTTACATGATATATCCCTAGTGGAAACAAATCCGAAATCGCAATTTCAGTTGTGCAAGCAATGTGCCTGTCTTTGTATGTCTTTGGATAAATGTATAGATTTCAGGAAAACATAAAAAGATGAAAGATATAGCAATACCGATATAGACGTATCTCACCTCCATAAAAATTTAGCAAGAATATGGTTTTATCATATTTGCTCTTGGAATTTTTAAGGAAAGAAAAATGTTCAGGTATAAAGACATCTTTAAACATGCCATGCCTTTATGTAGAGTATAGAGTTTAGGGACTTTAAGAAAGAATCATCATCCATGTGTGAAGAAGATAAAAGGTTTACTTCTTTATTGTTATAGAAGCCAAGCCTGCTAGGACACCCAGGAAAGGAAGGCAGGTCTGTTCTTCATGGACTTACAGAGACCCAGGTTCCTGCCATCTTGTTGCTCTACAGTCTCTTAATGTTCTTGTCCACATAGATAGAAATGGCCCAGCAACACCTGGTTCCCCTCCCAGCCAGCAGGCAAGGGAAAGAGGAAGCAGCTGACAAGCCAGTTGCTTCCATGGATGTGACGCTGAAATTGCACGGATGGTTCGAGCTCATCTCCCATTGGCTGGAGCTTGCTCACGTGCTCACCCTAACCACACGGTGTGACGTGGGTGCACAGGGTTACATGCCCAGTCTACACGTCAGGCTTTTGTTTTCAAAAAGGAAAAAGAAACAAGAAATGAGAGATAATTAAAAGTCTCTGCCACAAACACCTTCTCCAACCCCATTCTCTTCCCCGCTGTTCCACTG
>NW_012154285.1:97920-98583 GCF_000956105.1 Propithecus coquereli
GAAAAACTGAGAAGCTGCAAACAGAACAGTTGAGTTTCGTGTCTCTATCGGGGATACTACTACTGACAGAATAGGCAGCAGTGTGGTTGTGCACCTCCCAGCTCAGGATGGGTGGGTTTGCAGGGCTGCCATTCACACTAGAGTCTAATCACACGACACACCACCTGCGAGACAGAGGAAGCAACATGTTTTCTGCCATCTCCTTGGTGAAAGTCTGTGTGCATGCCTAGTTGTGTGTACATGTGTGCATGTATGTATACACGTGCACATAGACGTGTGTGTATACATACATGCATGTGTGTATATATTGTGTGTATATATGTACATATTTTTGTAAAAAATATGTATTGAATCCTGACTATAGGACCTTCTTTGTTTCTAATTCACTTCCAGTTGAAATATCTAAGCACACACTGGTTTCAAAAGGTATATATTGCAAAGCTAAAGTTGAATTTCTCTAAAATACAAATATCTCACTAAAGACATGTATGAAATTTCACTGTAACCTAAGTGTCATAAAAACGTGTGTATATTTATGAGGAAAGAAACATCTATTTTTGCAAAGTTTCTGAGTGAATTAATGAATTGGGTTTTATAGAAGATTGGGGGTTTTGATTAGTTTGTCTAACGCACCATTGTCTAAAAAAGCAAGTGAGAATCTGA
>NW_012154285.1:103080-107509 GCF_000956105.1 Propithecus coquereli
TTAGAGAACTACTGCTCACTCTCACTGCACTTAATATTGTCAGGTGTTTCGGCTTGCACCAGTCTAATGGGTGTAAAAATAGTACCTCTAATTTTCCATAATAAAAATTAAATTCTATTTTGAGCCCCCCATTCCACTTGCTGGTAGAATTCCTGGAGTAATTTGAGAGCACGTCCATCCTTGGATGTTTACGGAGAGGCACAGTGGGTGGATTACACAGAGCCCTCAACGTCATTATTTTTTAGGAGATTTATCGAACTGTCATTTACATTCCATAAAATTCATCTGTGTTAAGTAATAAATTCTAGGACTTTGAGTGTATTTACAGAGTTGTGTAACCATCACCACAATCCAATTTTAGAACAATTCCATCATCCCCAAAAGATCCCCGTGAGCTTTTGCAGTGAATCTGTCACCTCCGGCTCCAGGCCACCACTGAACTTTCTGTGCATAGATTTGCCTTTTCTGGACATTCCCTATAAATGAAATCATACAGCGTGTGGTCTCTTCAGTGTCATGTTTCCGAGCCGGCATGATGTCACATGTCATTACACTCATGCGTGGGCATTGTATGTGTGCAGTTTAGGACGTCAGCACCACGAAGCCTGGAATGTCATCCAGATGACACACTGCTAGACCCCAATTCCCAAAGTCCTCCCCAGGGTCATTGCTTCTGCCTCCCCCATCTCCAGGGTGGCCTCTGTTTGGGAATACTTTTTTATACCCATCTCAGGAAGGGCTCACAAAAGTTCCCACGAAATCATGCAGGACCTGAGACATCCAGCCGCTTCCGTGGTGGGGATTAGTGAGAAAAACACTTATTGTCATTTCCAAGCCGACCAATCTCAATAATTTTATCGACCAACGGGGTCAAGTGGTTGGGCTCGGGTGGTATTTCAGTCTAGGCAGGCGGTCGTAGTGGTCCTTTCATGTTCCGGGTTTGTATTCCCAGCTCTTACAGAAGTGTGTCAAGGGAGGCGGCAGCCGGCAGGATAAAATCTCTTCGAGTTCCCGAGCAGAAACCGTAATTGACAGCAAGAGCTACGACTCCCAGCGCAGAGGCCAGTTTTTTTTTTAAACCCATCAGTCTGAGAATTGCACAGTTTGATCAATGGCTTAGCATTCTCAGCTTGTTGCTGAAAAATGCGCCATGCCACAAAACCACTTTGGGAATGGAGTTATTTAATGCAATGTGTCATTTTGCCTTGTTAAAGAGGAAGGGGTGATAATGAAAACTGTTGTTTTTTTTTTAAATATTAATTCTAAATGATGAGCCTGGTGGGAAAATTATTTCTGTTGGAGAGCAGGATGGATGTCTTTTCTGAGAAGCCTGGAAGATTTGTGACTGAGTTCCAGGGGGACGTCTGTTTGCCGGGGAATGGTTCGACCGCGGTACCTTGATAGCGTTTCTTCACTCCTTGCATAGTGCATCTGTCCCTGCAGGTTTGATGGGCGCGTCTGAGTGACGTATGTTACCTGTAGGAGGAAACAACCTCAGTGTGGCATGAGTTCCTTGCTGGAGAGTTTAAGCTAGAGTCTATCTGTCTTCACGTGGGGGAGCCCCCCAAGACTTCTCAGGGTGAGCTTTGAAAAGTTTCTTGGAGTGGGCAAAAGAGAGAGGATCTCAACATAGCCGAGTTCCTGAGAAGCAGCTACGGCAATTATGTGAACTTTGCTCCCCTTGAAAAGAAAACATGAAGGATGCAGACCGGCCTGGTGTTTCCCACACTGAAGAAGGTTTCGTGTCTTTAGCAAACCCCTCAACATCCTCTCAGCCGCCACCTTTGGACGCAACCACCGCTATCCTGGAAGGAAACAGGAAAACATCTCCAAGAAGCTACTGCAGCTAAATTTTGATCCATTAAACAAGTTGCCCCACCAGAGAGACACTGACATTTTAACAAACAGCCCGGGTCGTGCAAGCGTGGGTTTGTTCATTCATTCATTCACTCACTCATTTTTTAATTCAACAAATGTGTCTTCGAACCTCCACAATCATGTACACAGGACAAGGAAGATATGGCTCTTGCCTTGAAAAAACTTGGATCAAATACCAGAAGTTTATAGCCAGGGGCTGAATCTGTTGGTAGATAATGCTTTGATTAGCCCGTGTAGCGTGATTTGAACTTTGTTTAAAATAACATTAATCTCATGCCTTGTGGGAAAAATCAGTAGCTTTCACCTAAAAATCTAGGCTTCTAGCATCTTGAAAAACATCCACTGTAGACTTACGTCCCCACCTGTCACACAGCTCGGAGGTGAGTGGGGGCTGCCCCCAGGTGTGATGAGTGCCTTCCCAGTGTATCACAACCCCTTCCTCTAACGTGGAGAAGCATGCCATGCGTCATTAATTATGCACGCTGTTTATTTTTCTCATATCTGGCCCTGTCTCTTCCATGACCTGTCTGGTCCCGTTGGCATTTGAGTTTGCCACATTTGGTGTTGTGCAGCTACACGCAAATGGGGACGTCACATCACGGTGGTCCTCGGACTTCATGTGCAGAATCACGGAGGGGAGGTTGGGGGTGACATGTTGTGTCAGGACCGTGGGCCCCACCCCAGAGTTTCTGGTTGGGTATATGTGGTAGGACACTGAGTTTGGGTTCTAACAAGTTCCCGGGTGATGCTGCTGCCACGGGCCTGGGGACCACACCCTGTGATCCCCTGGCCCCTCAGCACCCCTGGGGGAAGGGCGGCGTCAACAGCAGGTGCGGCTCGTGTGTGTGCGCAGACCTACGAAGTCAGAGCCTCTTAGAGAAAGGAGCCTCAGAGGGAAGGTCTCCAGCACGTGTCTTCTGGAAATGCCCCGCAGGTGACTCTGACTTGCCCAGTGTTGACTGTCAGTCACCTGGGAGATTTTTAAAAAAAATGCCGATGCCAGCCCAGGACAATTGAACCAAAATCTCTTGGAGTGGGACCCAGGGTGGGTGGGTCTTAAAAAAAAGCACGACTGGTGATGTTAATGTGCAGCCAGGGTTGAGAACCGACGAATTAGGGGAAGGAAATGATGAGGGTGGAGGAGAAATGTTGAGTTCTGAGACTGCGCTGAGGCTCCACCAGGCACTGCCTGTGTAGGAGAAGCCCCAGCCAGACCCGCTTCCCCTCGACGGTCTACCCCTGAGCGTTGGCACTTCATCATTTCCAACGGCTCTCGGTCTCTCCTCAGACACCTCCCCCCCATCTGTGACTCACTCAGTGGCATGTTAGACCCTCTCATCCTACTCCAAGTATCTCTTTCTACGCTTTCGCTTCATCGCCCAGTTTGTTGCGAGAAGCGTGTTCATTAATGCATTCAAGGTGTTTAGAGGTAGTTGCAAGCACATGATAAATGTTTATCTGCTAATGATTTTGTTAGTATTATGTCGTTGTTATCATTGAGTATAAATGAGGCGTTGAGAGTAAATGAGTTCACTTAAGGACAGTGACATTGCAAGAGTGTGCTGACCACTGCACCTTGGGGATGGCTTTATTAGGACAAGGGCGGAAATAGTAGCCGTGAAAAGAGTGAGGATCCGAGGAATCAGCAGAGACAGTAACCACCAGGTACACACTATGTGCCGTACTGTGTGCTGGAGATGTGTTAGTATGTGCATGTGTGTGCGTGAGTGTCGGCACATATTAAATCATTTAAATCTCTCACAGAACCTACACGGTAGGAAATATTCACATCTAAATTTTGCAAATCAATAAACTAAGATGAAAGTAATTTAAGTCACCTGCCCAACATTGTAGCCATGGCATGGAACTGGGATAAGAATGAGTCCTGAACCCACGTCCTCAATCATGGCGGTCCCCTCCCCACACGACACCCTGAGCTAGAAAGCACTGGTCAAGGTAAGGTCACCTGACGTAGCAGGGGCAGTGCTGTGTTGCTGTCAGTGTTGGTGTCAGTGTTAGTGTTGGTGTTTGTTGATGTCGGTGTCTATTGGTGTTGGTGTCTGTCTGTGTTGGTGTTGCTGTTTGTTGGTGTTGCTGTTTGTTGATGTTGGTGTTAGTGTTGGTGTTTGTTGATGGTGTTTGTTGATGTTGGCGTTGGTTGGTGTCAGTGTTGGTGTTAGTGTTGGTGTTTGTTGATGGTGGTGTTTGTTGGTGTTGCTGTTTGTTGATGTTGATGTTGATGTCTGTTGGTGTTGGTGTTAGTGTTGGTGTTTGTTGATGGTGTTTGTTGATGTTGGCGTTGGTTGGTGTCAGTGTTGGTGTTAGTGTTGGTGTTTGTTGATGGTGTTTGTTGATGTTGGTGTTAGTGTTGGTATTGATGTTGGTGTTTGTTGGTGTTGCTGTTTGTTGATGTTGATGTCTATTGGTGTTGGTATTAGTGTTGGTGTTTGCTGGTGTTGCTGTTTGTTGATGTTGGTGTTTGTTGGTGTTGGTGTTTGTTGGTGTTGGTGTCATAGTGTTAGTGTTAGTCTGATGTTGGTGTTGGTGTCAG
>NW_012154285.1:107559-108338 GCF_000956105.1 Propithecus coquereli
GGGATGGCTTTATTAGGACAAGGGCGGAAATAGTAGCCGTGAAAAGAGTGAGGATCCGAGGAATCAGCAGAGACAGTAACCACCAGGTACACACTGTGTGCCGTACTGTGTGCTGGAGATGTGTTAGTATGTGCATGTGTGTGCGTGAGTGTCGGCACATATTAAATCATTTAAATCTCTCACAGAGCCTACACGGTAGGAAATATTCACATCTAAATTTTGCAAATCAATAAACTAAGATGAAGGTAATTTAAGTCACTTGCCCAACATCGCAGCCATGGCATGGAGCTGGGATAAGAATGAGTCCTGAACCCACATCCTCAATCATGGCGGTCCCCTCCCCACACGACACCCTGAGCTAGAAAGCGTTGGTCAAGGTAAGGTCACCTGACCTGACATAGCAGGGGCAGTGCTGTGTTGGTGTCAGTGTTGGTGTCGGTGTTAGTGTTGGTGTTTGTTGATGTCGGTGTCTATTGGTGTTGGTGTCTGTTTGTGTTGGTGTCGGTGTTTGTTGGTATTGCTGTTTGTTGATGTTGGTGTTAGTGTTGGTGTTTGTTGATGTTGGCGTTGGTTGGTGTCAGTGTTGGTGTTAGTGTTGGTATTGATGTTGGTGTTTGTTGGTGTTGCTGTTTGTTGATGTTGATGTCTGTTGGTGTCGGTATTAGTGTTGGTGTTTGCTGGTATTGCTGTTTGTTGATGTTGGTGTTTGTTGGTGTTGGTGTCATAGTGTTAGTGCTGATGTTGGTGTTGGTGTCAGCATTAGTGTTGACGTTGGTGTT
>NW_012154285.1:109833-127799 GCF_000956105.1 Propithecus coquereli
AAAAAAAAAGAAGTACTTCGACAATCTAAAATTCTCTTTAGGGTGCTCGATGGACACACCTGCAGGTTCAGAGGGTGTGAAGTGTAACAATTTGTGACGGATGGAACCACATCAGACCGTGTCATGGTCCAGCTCCTTGGCGTGGCTTTGGGAGTTATTCCTACGAGCTAGAAGCTCAGCCTAGCATCTCAGTGACCCTGTGTGTCATTAATACCTTTCCATAAACAGAATACGTTTGTCTCCTGCAACCAAGCTCACACCAACAGAAAACACAAACAGGAAATTACAGATTTAATAACGATTCTACTGAAGACGGAGAGGGGAGAACAGGTCGCAATAGCACCAGCAGCCATAAACGAAGACTTCCCCTCCTGTCCTCAGCTATCTGGCTGTCAGGAGAATGGTGTCTGCATGTGTTTTCATCCCAATTCTCATTCCTTACTTTTTCAAAACCCTACATATTCATGTAAGGAAGCCAGCTTTCTAAATCTCTTGCAAGGTAGAGGAACGAGATGTAAACATTGACCTTTGATGCCAGTAATTTGGGTCTCCCTCTTTTCTCTGCGACTGATTCAACTGAATCAATATTTTTTTTTACACCTGAGATTTAGGACTTTATGTTGTCTGTTATCAAATGGTCAGGATCGCAACAGTGCATGGGCTGCACTTTTCCACTTCACAAACCACCTTAGCTGTAAGCCCTCTTGCTGGACCCAAGAGATCACGGGTCCAGCGCTATCTTTCAATATGATGGACAACCAACAATTATTATTTTTCTAGGGCAAGTCTCTAAGCTGTAAGTATTGCCTGGAGACGCTTTTCCAGTGATGATTACACCACGGTAATTGAAAGCCCCTTGTCAACTTAATGGACTGGAAGGAATTTAAGTGCTCAAAAAACTGTGATCAGATGTTCTAATCTTGATTAAAATGGCAATGGCTTGAAAGGTGGTAAAGTTTGAAGAAAGAGCCTTATAAACCAGCCTCTGAGTTTATGTTTGATTACCAGATAGAAGTGGGAGGGTTTGATATTTAAATGGACTGCTGGATTTAAATTCCTTTTTGGTAGCAGAATGGAAATTCGAATTGCTACTGAAATTTAACAGGCTCTCGTAATACGTGCTTGCACCACCAGCAAAAGTGGTTTTCGAGAACCAGAAGGGAAGATCTACAACTGCACACAGCCCTAGCTCACGTTAAATGAAAGAAGCCAGACACAGGCGAGTGTGATCTGTATAATCTGTTTACATAAAGTACCAAAGCAGGCTAAGCTAATCTGTGCTTTTAGTAATAGAAGCCAAATAAGTGCTCATGTTGGGCAGAGAGTAGAAACTGGACAGGAACCTCTGGACTGCTGTCAGCCTCCCGTGACTTCGTGCAGATGCTGACCACAAGAGGAGCTCAATTTGCGAGAATTCATCAAGCTCCACCTGGGTACCACATGTGCCCTCCTGTAGACCTCACATCCTTTCACGAAAGGTCTGAGAATTAAAAAGGAGAGTATAGGTAGTTCTGACATCAGACTGCCCGGAATCAAACGCTGGCTTTTCATGTCACAACCACAGAATCTCGGGGGGAAGAAAATCACATAACCTGGCCGTGTTTAAGCTTCCTCCTATGCACCATGAGAATCATTAAAAAGTTACCTAAGAGATGGCAGTAGACAGTCCAGAGGTGTTTGCTAAATAAAGTCTTAAACACAGAAAGGATATCCCAAATCTAATCGCAAGGAAAAGCCACAAGTACAAGGTGGCGGGAAATGTGGAAGGAAGCGTTTTCCAATATTCTCAAAGGTAGATGATCCTTCCTGAGTCATGCAGAGCGTAGTCTCCCTGCTTTGCTAGGTTTTCTTTGGCAACTTTATCGCTGCTTATTTGTATATCTGTAGGAGTCCCCAGGGCGAAAGAAACAAGAAATCAAATACCAATTGGCATAGTCGCTCTTAGTAACAACTCGGGCTCAAAAAGAAATCGCAGGGCATTTGCAAGGAAGGTTTTGAATACCGCCGTTCAGGAATTGCTTGTGAGTTTTATCTGTTTCCTTCACCCCTTTTCTTATTTCACAGGCGTGATCGAATGACTGGGGTGATTTATATCAAAGTTGCTACCCCCTGGAATAAAGGGGCTCTTCTGTTATTTAGGGAGGCCACACAAATGACATTCTATACACACTTATCTAAATAACCATTCAATATGGTTCTCGAATGATTCAATGTCCATTTTCTTTCTTTAAAAAATACTTCATTTAGCAATAAAAAGGATTGAACTAATGATATATGCAGTAGCTTACAAGAATCTCCAGAAAGTTATGCTGAGTGAAAAGAAAACGTCCAGTTCTAACAGGTCACATACCGTATGATTCCATTCATATCACATTTTTGAAATGATAAAGGTTTGGGCATGGAAGCAGAGTAGTGGTCGCTGGGGATTGGGGTGGCGGCAGGAGCAGGCAGAAGAAGGGTGCAGCTATAAATTGGCAACATGAAGGATCCTAGTGGTGATAGAGCTGTCCAGTATTTCCACGGTGGTGACGAATCCACACCCCAATGTGTGCGATGATGCGGTCTAGAGCTAAATACGCATGCGCGCACACATATGCAAATGAGTACGAAAAACACTGGGGAAATCCGAATAAGATCTGTGGACCTTATGGACGTCCACATCCGGACTGTGATATCACACTATAATCACACAAGATGTTACAACTGAGAGAAGCTGGGTGTAAAGGCTTCTCTCTCTGCTATTTCTTATATTAAATAACTGCCTGGGAAACTATAATTATAGCAATATAACTTACAATGAAAATGCTTAATTATCAATATGATAAAAATAGAAACACTGAGTATTGATCATTTTAAAATCATTTCCTGTAAGAAATGGGAAATTTTCTTCTTTGAATTATAGGTTTGTCTGCTCAGTGAATCATAAAGATAATTAGCAGTTTATTATATATTTGTGCAATGTTTTTTAATGTGGACATTATTTTTAAATAATTGCAGTGTCATGTAAATGGATGTTATTTTCTATTGGACCTAAAAGACTATAGATTATAACATGTACTATTATTTTGATAAGAAAATACACCATTTGAACTATGACACAATATTTCATTTTCATAATTTTCTATACTTAAGGAATAATCTCTTTTAGACTCAGGTTTTATCATGCACTACTCTTGTATATACCTAAAAGTAAAGTAAAAGCAAAATACGTTGTTTATGTTCTTTCCAACCTCTTTACATCAAGTATAACTTTTCTTAATCACATCAACTTTAAATTATCATGACCCATTTTTCCAAAATATGGCCCCCTTACCTTCAGGAGGCAAGCATCTTGTGAAACGGGTTCTCAGCTGTTGTCTTCAGAATTTCCTTCCAAGCAATTGCCGCCTCTTCTACAAATTAGATTCTGGCACTTTCTTGGTATTAACAGAAGATGTCAATGGACAGTTTTCAGAGTATAACCAGGACTCACGTTCCTCCCTCAAATGTCCCTTGAAATGGATTGTCCACCAAAATGTCAAAGGGTGGCTGTTGTCTAGTCATACCAGCAGTCAAAGCAACCGAGTTCACAAAGACAGCATCGCCGTGCCAATGTCAGAGATGTTAAAATGTAAGGAAAAAAATAAGCAAACAAAAACGCTCATCTCGGAATTGATGAAATGCAGAAGGGCTAGACCCTCTCTCAAAGGAGCCAGGCCATTCTTAAGGGAATAACATGAAGACAGAGGTGTCATAAAGCCATATACAGACACCTTTAGTTTACTACTTGCATTGTGAGAAAATGGACTATACAGTTCAGCAAAGTTGCCATGCTCTGTTTACGACTCCTGCCTAAATTCACCTGTTGAAACCTGACCCCCCAATGCAATGGTTTTAGGAGGTCAGCCTCTGGGAGGCGACGAGGTCATGAGAGTGCAGCCCTCCTGGATGAGGTTAGTGCCCATATAATAGAGGCTCCAGAAGCTCCCTTGCTACTTCCACCGTGTGAAAACATAGCAAGAAGACAGCCACCTTGAACCAAAGAGCAGACCCTCACCAGACACCAAATGTGCCTCCTCAAGAACTATGAGAAATAGTTTAGGATGTTTATCAGCCACCCAGTTTATGGTGTTTTGTTATAGCAGCCGGACAGACTAGGACAGGCGGTCTATAGGCAAACCACTTCTCTCTTCCTAACGTTCTAATTTATGTGCAAAACCTTACTGTCAACTACCTCTCATAAAATATACCTTTTCAGTGCGTTTCTTCTATAAAAGTTCAACTATGCCAGGCGAGGAGTCCTAGAATCTGGGCATATGTTGTTACTACCTCAGGTGTGCTGGGAAATGTGGGCTTCGTGGTTAATTCTCAGACCGTTTCAAGAGCTGTGTTCCCATTGGTTATCAATCCGTTGTGGAAGGAGACATTTTTATCACAGCTTCATTCATTCATTCATTCATTCATTCATATTTCGTGAGTGCTGCCACCTGGGAGACAGGTACTGCTCTAAGCACTCTAAGCACTGCGCAGTCTCGTTTTCTTTCTATTCTTACCGAGTACAAGTTACTAAGCTTGCACTTCCACTACCCATCCATACCTGACTCTGTGTGTGTGGTTGACGGCAGAGTTGCGGCCAAATTCAGATCTGGAATAAACATGAACGGTACTGAAAGACAGGGCTAACCGGCATTTCCGCGACATTAAATCGCATATTGGAACGAAAGCTCTCGCCAGGATAACACATTTCCATCGCTGATTGCCCATCATCAGCTTCATTACCCATAATCCATTGATTGAATTAACGGCGTAGTCTCGGGGGACCTCTCTGGGTAAGGGCACCAGCATTCCCGGGTGATTACCTCCTGACAACATCCAAAGGCACATTTTGATGGAAAAGAACGCTCGGAGCCTGTACGTGTTGCTTTCCTCCCCGAAGCTGCTTAAGACATTTCGAAATTTATACCATCGGCCTCCGCCATCCCTGTGGACTGGCCTTCCCCGTGGCGTCTGTGTCCTCAGTGAAAAAGTGCAGTGAGCAGTAATGGTGGCTATATCCCAAAATCGCCAGGCTCTGCCACGGTTCGCCGAGCATCCACCGCCGGTAAATGGGAGCCAGCGCGGGGCTGAACGGGAGCGGGCGGCCCTCCTCCATTTAGAACCAGCCAAGAGCTGTGACCACATCTGCTTCAGGGCACACAGCCCTGCGGAGGAGCTAGCAAAGCTTGGAGAGACCCCATTGTTTAATTTTCTGTTTCCGCCGAAGCTCTCCAGCTTTCAACTGCCTTTGAAATTACCCGTCTCGGATTCCCCCTAAAACCTTTGATTAGCTCCTGAGAAACCGACTCCTGGCGATGGAGAACTTTAAACGGGTCCGTGTTTCAGAACACAGCCTGACCACAGCTTTCAATTAGTTTCGAGAGTGCCGGGTGGCAGGACCGCTCCCGGAGAGCTGCGCGGCTGACAGTGACGTTGCTTTGATCAACGTCGCATGATCCGTTAGACACGGAAGACGGCCTCAAAGGCTGGACCTGCCGGCCTCCACAAAGCTGCACATGTGGTGTGCGAATTCCCACCCTGAAAACATCCTCACGTCTCCTGATTACAGCGCCCTTTGAGGCGAGGGACACCTAATTGCTCTCCAGTATATCTCGAAGTTTCGCTTTGAGGAAATGATTATTTCAGCGTGATCTTGAGAGGAGGAGGCTGTCGTGATTACATGTCTTTAAAAGGGGTGTGTGCAAAATTTCAGGACACCGTCCAGCAATAGCAAAAATTGGCAAGATTATGAAACAGGGTGATGTGTCGACTTTGAAGATGATGATCACAGATCAAGAACAGTGAAGATCATATTTCATAGTTTATTTATCCGGACTTCATTCCAAAGATGATTTAAAGTGAATGGGCTACCCTGTTTAAACACAGAAAAGAAAAATAATCAAGGGAGTCCACATGAAAGGAAAACATGGGGAGAAAATAGAAAAAGCAAGTTAGATTTGCTAAAAAACTCACAGCATGTGGTTCTGTGCCGTGGCAGGAGGCAGACCAGGTATTTCTTTCTAAACGTCCTCGTGGCCACCAAACAAAAGAATACGAGTGAGTGTGAGATTCGCAGTAACCACAAAGTGAAACCAAACCAGCTCCTGGAGGGATGCGCAGTTCCTCTTCGTGACAAGACTGAATGTCTTTTCTTGATCTTCACAGAAGGGACATGGGAATATAGTAGAACATGCCCTTGGCAACATCTCTACAATTAAAAAGAAGAGTTAATTTTATTCTACCTTTTCTCTGAGCATTTCTCTATGCAGGTTGAGAGCTTAGTGCATATGCTCTTCCCCCAGAAGTCCCCGTCTCGAATAAGAACACCTTCGAGATGTCCAGTCCCCAGAGACGCCTTCCGTGTTATTTTTCTAGGGCTGCCAAAACAAAGCCCCACAGCCTGGGTGGCTTAAACAACAGGAATTTATTTTCTCACAGTGCCGGAGGCGGGAAGTCTGAGATGCAGGTGTCGGCAGGGTTGGTTTCTTCTGAGGCCGCTCTCCTTGGCTGGTACGTGGCCGGATGGCCACCTTCTCCCTGTGTCCTCAGATGGTCTTCCTCTGTGTGTGTCTGCATCCTAATCTCCTCTTCTCATAAGGTCACTGGTCTTACTGGATTAGGACCTGTTACAAAGGTAAACTGAGGCACAATAAAATGTTTAAAGAGTTTGAGGAAGTAGGAATTCATGCATTGGGAAGCTGCAGACCAGAAGTGGTTTGGGGGCTCCACTGACGGGTTGCATGGGGGAGGCTTATAGGGTGGGGTTGGAAGGAGAGCAAAGGAGACGTTTCGTTGGTTGCAGTTACAAAGTTGCCTCATTCGCTCTATTCCATTGGAAAGTCCTTAGTTGTAGAATTATAAGTCTGTTGGCTGCTTTGGATTGATTGAGCTTAAGTTCCATTTTTCTTTAACATATAAATTTATAAGAAATAGCTCCAGTTAAGTTTCACTTATGTTTGCAAATCAAGCAAGGTCAAGGTCACTGGTGAAGCCTAACTGCTTTTTGTCTGCTGTGGGATTCTTCAGTCCTGGTCTCCAGTTTGATTTACTTGAACGAAACCTACCCTGGTGACTTCATTTACCCCCAATTACTTCTTTAAGACACTTGTCTCCAAATAATCACATTCTGAGGTGCTGAGTGTTAGGACTTCAACATATAAATGTTGGGGGGACGTGGTTCAGCCCATGGCACCTTCACTGGCCACCCTATTTGATATGGGATTGTGGTAGTTCTCCCTGGCAAGGCAGAGCTGACTTTTTGATCCAGGAACCAGAGTCCTGATGCCCATGTTTATCTCCTGGACACGAACATCACACCTTGACCCTCATCACAACTGTGCATCACTCTTTGCCCCTAAAATGTTTACACCACCTGTTCCAGCTCTGGGTGCTTATAGGGTCCCCTGAGAAGCTTAAAAAAAATTATTGCCAAGATTCTCCAGATCAACTTAAAATCAGAATTTCTGGGGCTGGGGCTCGGACATCAGTTTGTAAAGCTCTCAGGTGATTCTAATATGTGGAGTGGGCTGAGAACCACAGTCTAAAGCAGGAGTTCTCTGTGGCATCACCTGAATGCTTTGAAAACCCAGGTACCCGGGCAGCGTCCTAGAGCAGTGGAACCAGTATGTCTGGCATCAACCCAGGCTCAGCCACAGTTACAGCTTCCCAGGTCGTTCTACGGTGCTGTTCAGGTTGAGAACAACTGTTTTATTTTTATTGTTTTTCAGAATATTACAGGGGTACAAATGTTTTGGTTACACGGATCGCTTTTGTACGGCTTGAGTCCAAGTTGTAAGTGTGCCCATCACCCAGACAGTGAACCTTGTACCCATTAGGTAGGTTTTCACACACCCCCTCCTCCCCCGACCCCCCTCCCACCTGCATGATTTCCACTGAGTTTTACTTCCGTATGTGCACACGAGTGCTGACCGGTTAGTTCCAATTTAACAGTGAGTACATGTGGTGTTTGTTTTTCATTCTTGTGATAATTCACTTAGGAGAATGGTCTCCAGTTCCATCCAGATTATTGAAAAAGATATTAATTCATGTTTTTGTGGCTGAGTAGAACTCCGTGGTATACATATACTACATTTTGTTAATCCATTCATGAGTTGATGGGCACTTGATTCCATATCTTTGTAGGAAGTAGGAATTCTTTGTGATTGTGAATTGTGCTGCAATAAATGGAAATGCAAACCAAAACCACGTTGAGATAACACCTAACCCCAGCAAGAATGGCTTTTATCAAAAAGTCCCAAAACAACAGATGCTGATATGGATTCAGAGAGAAAGGAACACCTATACACTGTTGGTGGGACTGCAAACTGGTGCAACCCCTATGGAAAGTAATATGGAGACACCTCAAAGAACTAAAAGTAGACCTATCATTTGATCCAGCAATCCCACTACTGGGTATCTACCCAAAGTGAAAAAAAGTCATTTTATCAAGAATGACTGTTTTCAATGGTACGTTCTCCATACTTCTTCCACGAATCTGATTAACTTAACTCCCACATACAGTTTGGTTTCCTTGCAGCTCAAAGGCAATGGTGGCTTTACATTTTAATCATGGGAGGAATCTTTCAAAACATGGGGGCACATCCAACGCACGCCCCAGACAAATGAACTCAGAATCTATGGCGGGTGGGACCCCAGTATCAGTATTACCTGATAATGAAGGTAGCATCTGACATCCTAAACCCCTGTTCTAAAACAACAGCAATTTTATCTGCAGTGTAGACACAACCACAGATGTTTAGCCTGAACCATAATGTCTCATGATTGGGCTATTTATAAATTGCTCTGTGTTTACTAACTGCTGTACTGAATAATTTATTGAATTATTATGAGGCTGAGCATAAGATAGTCGATGTTGATGTATCATCTCCTGTACATAAAGTGACACATCACTGTCGCATGTGTTTTGGCAGAAACAGAGGTGAAGGTGGCCGTACCGCGGCCCTGGCACCCTGAGCAGAGGGTGCAGCTGAGACTTATGCCACTTGGAAAATTCCCCAGGTCTGCCGTGCAAGGACACGGTGAATCCAAGGGCTTTAGGAGGTCAGGCCCCTGAGAAACGTGGCCCAGGCAGGAAGGGCCCAGGCGGGGGCTGTTCTGATGTCCAGGTGCTGGGGAGTATTTTAACACTCTTCCTGCTTCGAGGAGAGCAGTTCTCCAAGGAGTGACCTTAAGCCCCACCCGAGCTCAGTTTTCAGACCTCTCACCCCACGTCGGGCCACTCCACCCCGGCAGCCTCCATTGTCCTTCTCCGAGGCTCCCTGGTATAGTGTTGGGTCCGTGGGTTGTTCGCATTGAGTAAGGCAAACTGTGCCAAGCAGTCCGGGTGTGAAAACTGGTGTCCTTCTTGCCGGCCACTTTAGTGCTGGGGCTGTTGAAAGGAAGTACACAGGTAGCTGCTGGAAGATGCCTGGCACAGCTGCTGGGCGGGGCCTTGTCTGTCTCCAAACAAGGCTGAGCATGCAGGTGATGGCCCTCCTGTTCCAACCCACTCTGCCTTCTCATTCCCCACCCTGGAGACCCCCGAATCCCCGCGAATTCACCTGTGAGCCTCTTTTCACTCCCAGCCCGAGGCATCTGCCATTGTGCCCCCAAGTTCCCATGGTGAAGCCCTAACCCTCAATGTGACTGTATTTGGAGATGGGGCTTTTGCAAAGTAAATAAGATTCAATGAGGTCACAGGTGTAGGCCCTAAGCTAATAGCGTGAGCGTCATTACAAGAAGAGAGAGAGAGAGAGATCTCACCGGCGGCAAACCTTCCCTGCTGCCCACGCCCAGCCGAGGCCGGAGGACTCCAGACCCTTTCTTGTTAGCAACTGAAATTGTATCACTTGTGCAGACTGACCGAGGGATGCTGGCTGCACTACTCAGGGGCCTGCAGAGAAACAGAACCAATGAGATGCAGATGTAAACATGGAGATTTATTATGGGAATCGGCTTCCATGAATGTAGAGGCTGAGAAATTCCACCATTGCCATAGGCAGGTGGGACCCAGAGGTATCATTCAGTCTGAGTCCAAAGACCCCAGACCCGGGAGCTCCGATGTCCGAGGGTAGGAGCAGGTGGACGTCCTAGCTCAAGGAGAGGGAGGGAACTCACCCTTGCTCCGCCTTTTTTGTCCTATCTGGGTCCTAGATGGATTGGAGGTCGCCCTCCCACACCGGAGAGGGCAGATCGTCTTTACTCAGTCTACTGATTCAAACGCTGGTCTCCTCCAGAAACACCTCCCAGACACGCCCAGAAATGACATTCTACCAGCTACCTGCACATCCCAGAGCCCAGTCAAGCTGACACGTGAAATTACCATCACGTTGGTCTCCCAGTAACTGTCACTACAGCAAGAATGTCAGTGTCATCGGGATCTGGGCTGTAGCACGTGCCTTTCTCACCACGACTGCGACCTCAGCACAGGAACGTGGGGACGGTTGAGACGTAGACTGTCTCCGTGTCACCCCAACCCTGAGCTAGGTTTAACAGACGCGCACAGCTATGCACAGGCTTCCATATTTTTCCAGTTCTGCTCAATGCCTCCTTATCATCATCACAACAATAATTAATAACAATAATAAAAATCATCTTCTTTACAGTCAGATGGTCAGTGTTACTTTGGGGAAGTCTTTTCTGCATGTTTATTGCTCTATCGTAGTTCCACATATGTTGGGGTACACATGCTATTTTGACAAATGCATTCGGTGTGTAATGACCCAATCAGGGTCACTGGGACATCCATCACCTCAAACGTGTCGTTTCCGTGTGTTGGGAAGATTGCAATTGTTCTCCTACAGCTGTTTTGGAATATACAATAAATTATTGTTAACTGCAGTTTTCCTACTGCTAGAACTTATTCCTTCTCTGCAACTGTACTTTGCAGCCCTTGGCCAACCCCTGTTCATCTCCCCTCCCCTTTCCCTTCGCCACCGCTGGTAACCACCCTTCCACTCTCCACCTCCGAGATACCCACATTCTTAGCTCCCTCATGTGAGAACATGTGATATTTGTCTTTCTCTGCCTGCCTGATGTCCCTTAACACGATGACCTCCAGGTCTGTCCATGTTGCTGCAAAGGATGGAATTTTGTTCTTTCTGCAACTTCGTAATATACCACATTTTCTCCATCCATTCATCCCTTGATGCACACTTAGGTTGATCCCATATCCTGACTACTGTGAATAGAAGTATTTATGAAGAAAAGGGAACCCATGTAATCTGGAGGAGAGAAAATACGTCTCAGACACTGAGACCGGGACCCGTCGGAGGCCCCTCTTGGACAAGGCTGGTTACAAAGTTGTTCCTTGCACGAGGGGCTCTGAAACCCAGCCTCCCGCCTCCCTCCAGGCCTTGGGACTGGCGTGACCTGCGGGCACAGAGAGAGGGCTCAATTTATTAATTCACACAAAAGTACCAAAAAACTCAGCCCCATCCCGAAACCATGGATTCGTAAAACTAAGGAGGATGTTCTAGAAGCCCTTTAACTGTCATAGTTCCAAGGGCAGCAAAGGATGAGATGCTGAGTCTCTAAGTGTCTTTGCGAACATTGCAAACCAGGGAGCTTTGTGCCAGATCTGGAACAAAGACCTATTTGTTGGGCCTGCGTGGTGTTTTTAAGAAAATTCAAATGAGTGGACAATGTTTAAAAATCAGGGCTTTCAATTTTCTAAAAATGCATTTGTGACTTTCTTGTGGGGAAAAAATAATTCAGAAGATCTGTTGATACGGCCCTAAGTTCTTTCCCCGCACAGCAGGCAAGGTCTGGGTGAGGCGGCCCTGGGGGTCGAGGCAAGTTGGCCGAGCTCCACTCCCGCTGCTGTCCCGTGGCGGCTGTGCCCCTGACAGCGTGACCCGCCTGGCAGCTGCAGTGTTTGAATTGGGGGATCCTTTCCCCATTACTTACAGCCTTATGTGCGTCACAGGTGTAGAGAGCTTCCAAGCTTGTTACAGTTGCTTGATCACACTTGGATTTAATCTCTTTCTTAAGAGAAACCTCTCTCCTCCCTTTCCCTATTGGTAGCTTCAGATGACAGTTTGCGCCTTCAGCTGTTCTCTTTGCCTCTGGAAAACCCAATTGTCATGTCTCCTGTCACTTGCAGCATGCAGCAGTCTTAGCAGACAGAGACCCAGATCCTCAGAGGTGCCCCAAGCAGCCTCTCACAGCAAGGTGGGATGTTTAAAAAAGTAACAGAGGGGGGCAGCCCCTCCTGGTCTGACCCAGCCACCCGTGAGCATTTCAGACGTGTTGGCAGATTCCTCGATCGTGTTCCCAAGCATTCCGGCAGAGATTAATGCAGCAGGAGACAAGTGCCACCAGCTTCCTACTTAATTCACCTGACAAACGAGATCAGATATCACACTGCTAACACAGTGGGACTGATCTATGAATTAATTTTTAAAAAACAGCATGAGGAACAGATAAGTCTTATCAAGCGAAATTTTTAAGAGACAGATCATTGATGAGGGAGGTGGGCAATGAGCTCTCTGTGCGTCACATTCTGTCCGGGAAAATGAACATCATTTTCCTGGCATTGGTGTTGCATCCTGTATTCCAGCAGATCTGCACACAGATGCCACAGACAGACAGACAGACATACCCACACACACACAACACAGAAGCATGCGCCCTCCATGCTGTTAGGATGGCGCTCAGCTTCATCAAACAAAAGCCTGCATGTAATAGCCTTTAAAAGGCTGGGGTTTGGGTGTCTCAAACAACAAGGAGATGTAGGCAGGGCCCCCATGGCTGGTATGATGGTACAATGGTACAATGAGTTTTCTGCCTCCACCTTCCTGCGGTGCCACCTCACCTTCACAAAGTGGCAGCTGTGCCTCCAGGCATCACATCTGTATTCTAAGGGGGAAAGAGGAGGAAGGGAGGGCAAAAAGCCTGTGCCCTCTGAAATGACACCTCTTTAGCAGGCAAGAGATTTGTTTTCTGGAAATTTCATAAAAGAGACTTCTGCTTATGGCTCATCGACCAGAAATATACATGTGACCTGGAGCCAGAGCCTTTTGTTTTTTGGTGGGAATATTGACAACTTGAGTGAATGGTTTCTGTGGGGGAGGAGGACAAAGACGACGGATTTTTGAGTAAACAGTTTGCAGCACTGGCCACGGTCATGGAATCCCTTGATCACTGAATCTGGAGTCTTCTACTGAGGACCCGGAACACACGGGGGTCTACAAGGTAGAGCATTAAAAAAAACAAATAACAGTTGGAAGGAGAGGAGGAAGGAAAGAAGGGAGAGAGAGGAAGGAAGGAAGAATGGAAGGAAGGAAAGAAAGAAGAGTTTCTGTCCTTGAAGCATTCACCTCCTCTAAAGGAAGCAAATATGCAAATAGGTATTTAAACTAAGTGAACACAAAAGCCACTATTATAGGGCATGGTATAAACTCAAACAAGAATGGGAAAATGTGGAAGGCGTCAAGGTATATGTGAAACAGACGTGTGTAAGATGCAGTTATATATGATGCGTGCGTGTACACATATGCATTGTGTGTGTGTAAACACACACTCGTTCTGTATATGCAGATTGCCAGCTGGAGTTTTAACTGCACGACAGGGATGACACCTCTTTAGCTTCGAGCTACCATACAGAAAACTAGGACTGTCACTCAGTATTTCAGTTATAAACAACAGCAAACCAGATTTTAGAAAGAAGGGATAGAAAAAGAAAGGGCTTCATGGACCTGTCAAACTAAAAACGTCCTGGGATGGGGGTGGTGTCAGGTCTGGCTGGATCCAGGTACTCAAATTATGCCCTCAGGACTTTCTGCCTCTGGACACGCCTCAGCCTTCTGTCCGCCGAGATGGCCACAAGCAGCTCTGTGTATTTGGCCTTGCAGCGAACCACACCTGAGCAAAACCTCGCTCCCCGCCATGCACTCCAGTACAGTAACCCCCACAGAGGGCTTGGAAGACTGGCATGCTTAGGCCACGCAATCACTCTGGACAAGTGAAACAGGGTCTTTGGGCTGGCCTGGGTCCTGTCCCCACACCCATATGGGGGAAGGTGAGACAGTGGGCTTGGCTGCCACATCCAAGTCCCTGAATCACAGACAGGAAGTTCCCAAAAGGAAGGTCCCATGGACACTCAAGTCAGAGAATGTGCGTAGTGTCTATCCTCACGCCAACTCTCTGACACACACCTTGGTACCAGACACAGCTGCAGATAGATGTGTGAGTAAATAAGTAGGTAAATCCCACCAACAGTGAACGTTTTATTCTGTGCACTAGAAATCGAAGGGTGACTTGTACTGAGCTTCCTTCCCTGGTGCCACGTTTAGTCCTTGGCCGAAGGTCGTCTTGTGCAGGTCCTCCATGAGTCACATCTGCAAAATGGGCCACCCTGTCCCCAGACGGTGTCCATGCACCCATCAGCATGGTGTGGCATGGTCCATTCATGGTGCCCGAGGCTGAAAATCCTGTCTGCTCACTAGGGGTCTCTGCTAGGGCCCCAGCGTTCCCTCTTGGCACTAGCCCAGCTCCACCACAAAGCCGTGGACCCACAGTGCCTTTTCCAGAGATTCAACCCATCTCTGCGCACGTGTGACGTCCCCAGCAACCGCGGTGTTAGCTCTGCGCACAGCGATTCACGGCCCTTCCTGTGGGCTCCTCCTGGTCTCGTGCAGCCGGGCCTGCCCCGTCCTTCCGGGCTGTGGCTCCTTTCACGCCAGGAGAGCTCAATTACTGCCTGTCGAGCTGTACCTTATGGCAGGAGCCTCACAGGGACGCGTTGTCCTAGGGCTGCAGGGCTCTCTCCTAAGACTGCGTTTACCAAAACAAAATACGCAAGACGATATGGGATGATATTTGAATGCATATTTTTTATGTAAAAAGGTATTATTTTCATTTGAATTATTTAAAAATATAATGAGCATGTCGAACCTTGAGTGACTAAAGTTTAGGAGACTTCACTGCAAGGGACGGTTCTTTGGTCCAGTGCCGGAAAGGTGTTTGGGGATAGATTTGTGTGCCCAGACTGTTGAGGAAGGCCGTGCCCCCGCGCCACGGGACGTGTACTCGGCTCATCTCAGGCTGCTGTGTCTGCTGTGGTGTCGGAGATGCCTTGTCCAAGGTCATGCCCTTCCCAGGGAAGCACACACCCGAGGACAGACAGATCCAGGTGGGGCGTAAAGTCCTGTCCCTCTTGTCCCCAGGCGGGGCCCCCTGAAGGGCAGTTCTCACTCCAGGGCTCCCTGCAGGGTTGACAGAGGCCGTGTGGGGCTTGAATCTCGGTTTCTCTTCTCCTTCTGCCCAGTCCTACTTCTTTCTTCCTTGACATGTGATTGTTCCTGTTCAACATCTTGCTCGCAAAATTCTACCCCAGTATCTGCTTTCAAGGAAGCCCACTAGGACAAGCATTAATTATCCCCTTGCTGAAAGCCTCAGCTTTGGGTGGGAACAGTCAAGTCTCTACGAAAAATCACCTCTGGGCAAGGGTATTTGGCGCCTGGTCTTAGGGAGAGCAATGTCTTCGCTCACGTGTGAGGCGACTGGACCGTCTCCAGCAAGCGAGCAGGGGTGCATCCCCAGACATCCACACCTGGCAGCGAAATTGCAAGCGGAATCCGGCACACGTAAAATCTAACACCGTCAGCTCAGTGCTGAAATAAATGACAAGCAAAGACGATTTGTGTTTATGTAGCCGTGATCTCTTTAAGTGTGCAGGTGAGTTGCTGGGGTGGAAGGAAATGCCCACATCACCGGAAAATGCAAATGGGATTCTTAGTTGATAGAGACGATCGTTGCTAAATCTACCAGTGGTTTCCTCCATGTTCATCCTACATGGCCAATGAAGGTGGAAAGTGTTTGCACAGACGTCAGCTGCCCTCTCCAGCCCAGGTGAGGTTGAGCTTTTCCCTTCCACGTGTTTCCACGGAGATCGCACATCCACTGGGATGTGGTCTCCATGAGAGCGGAGAGAGACATTTTCTGCTGTGGTCGTTCAGCACCTTGGACAGCACCTGCAACAACTTTGCCGGCAGTGGATGACTCTTCTTTGAGGACTGAGATGTCTACTCCTTTAATTCTTATATATGGGCCCATGGTGCAGTAAGAGGTCAGAATCCGATGCTAGACAAGGTGAAATAAAAGCACTAACCTTCCTGGAAATAGCAATTAATATCACCTAGGTCCCCCAAACTTATTTCAGGCTTGATTCCAAATTGCAACCGCAAGCAGACATTAGATGTCTCCCAAAGCCCTCTGCAAGCTTTGCGTAGGTATGGTCCTAAGCACTTTGCATAAATGATCTCATTTAATTGTCACACCAGTGCTAGGACTGCCTCATACAGTTGTGCAGGTCGTGCATTGCACAATTTAAAGATGCACCACATTGACTACGTGAATGATGCCACCTAGAGTTGTTCAGTGCGCTGTCTGCACACCGTACCAGAGGCCTGATCGTCACTCAAAGAGATAGTTACAATTGTTGACCATTTTATAGTTTAAAATCCTGAGGCTTAAAGAGTTAAGTGTTATAGAAAAACTAGTACCGTATGTGGATTCGATTCTATTCTATAATTCACTCCAGAGTTCATTCTCTCAACCACTCCATTCCACTGCTTGTACTGCTGTCTTATCTAGGGAGCGTTCATGATGAACCAATGACTTTCCACACTGTAAAAGCTCTTAGTGAATAGCACAAACTGTTACAGTTAATAGATGGGTATTTGGAGCCTGAGATAGAAGCAGATGCAGTTGGTTCTATTTCTTCTACGTGAAACTGGTAACAAACATACCTAACTGGTTGTATGAGAAAAGCAGACTTTCTGATCAAATCCCTCTTCCCCGCGGGTTTGGGAGATTTTAGTAAATCACCCATCGTCCCCCAAACCAAAAAGGCAACATTGACTTAAAGTTTATCTTTAATTATATTTAAATCACAAGGCTTAACTGAATGTATTGACATTTATGCCAAGAAATTAATTGATGTTCTATTAACCTCAATCAGCAAATTAATTCTTCAACCTCAGACCCTGAGCACTCAAAGGCTGAAACGCAATTATGTATCGATCGTTGATAAGGAATAACTTTCTCACTTGGGAATTTAACAGCCAAGCCTCAAGAAACAGAATCATCTCTTTCACACGAGGAGTCAACTAGATACAAATTTGAATTTTTTTAATCGCAAAAGAATAAAACATCGGAGCTTCCGAGCACTTGGATTTGTCACGTCGGATGAAAGTGGAGGAAACCACTGGTAGATTTAGCAACGATCATCACTATCAACTAAGAATCCCGTCTGCATTTCCGAGTGAACGTGGGCATTTCCTTCCACCCAGCAATTCACCTGCTCGCTTAAAGGGATCATGGCTAGATAAATGCAAATAGTCTTCGCTCATCATTTATTTCAGTACTGAGCTGACGGTGCTAGATTTTATGTGTTTTGGATTCCACCTGCAGTTTAGCTGTCAGATGTGTATGTCTGGGGATGCAGCCCCACTAGCTTGCTGGACACAGTCCAATTGTCTCACATGTGAGCGAACATGGTGCTCTTCCTAAGACTTGTCAGGACCCCAAGATCGCCATGCAAAGCTGTCTTCTTTTATTATTATTATTATTTCAGATTATTACAAGGTTACAAATACTTCGATTACATGAATTGCTTTGGTACTGTTTGAGTCAAAGGTATAAGTGTGCCCATCCCCCAGACGGTGTACACTGTACCCTTTCGGTGTGAATTTACCCATCCCCTCCTCCCTCCTGCTTGATTTCCGATGAATGTTACTTCCATACGTGCACCTAAGTGTTGATCGATTAGTGCCAATTTGGTGCTGAGTACATGTGGTGCTCGTTTTTCCATCCTTGGGATACTTCACTTAATAGAATGGGCTCCAGCTCCATCCAGGATAATACAAGAGGTGCTAGATCACCATTGTTTTTTGTGGCTGAGTAGAACTCCATGGTACACATACACCACATTTTATTAATCCACTCAT